>NC_142178.1:6105714-6431071 GCF_026936395.1 Plectropomus leopardus
TTCTTCCTAATTTGTTTTTCTGTGTTTTTGAAATAAATTAGAAAAAGGTTTTAATACAAGTAAAACGCGTCTCAGTGCAGCACAAGAAAAGTAATTTCGATCCAGGTGTTAAAAGGTTAAAGGGCATCTAAATGCAGCCAAAGAAACACTGATGCCCATTCAGGTATTAAAGGGTTAAAAGCACCTCTCTAGTGACAAACTTTTGCACAGATACAAGTCAGCATGATCAAAGTCAGACATTTCAGGCGTCATAAACAGAAAAGCACATGTTTGAGTGGAGGGGGACTTTACACAGTCATGTGTTTGCCTCTGCAGCATCGCCATCCTGCTCTATCTGGCTGAGAAGTTTAAGACTCCAAACTTCTGGTACCCAGCTGACCTCCAGCAGCGTGCTCGCATCAATGAGTATCTGTCATGGCAGCACACCGGCATCCGCTGGCATGGATCCAAGATGTTCTGGCTGCGGGTGAGTTCACTGACACCTGTCCTGGTTTCCTGCATCAGCTGTTACCTCCAGCTTCCGGAGGAGTGACGTCAGCTGCAAGGAAAACGTCAGCGCTGGCCCAACTAGCAACTTTTGGTTCAAAATACGTTCTGCGAACGGTTCAATTTCGTAATGTTTTCAGCAGCAAGTTTTCTTTTAGTTCCCAGAATGTTCCTATTAAAGTTCAGGTAACATTCTCTAAAAAAAAATCAAAAAATGTTAAAAAAATGTTGGTTTTTTTTCACATTAAGGAACATTTTATAAAACAGATTTTGTAATCTCAACCCTCAATAACATCCTGAAAACATTTCCTAAATGTTGCTTTCAAAAATGTTCTTCCAGTGTTCTCTTATAACATTGTGGGAATGTTTTATAAAAAAGAACAGAGCACCTCTCAACATCACCAAACATCCTCAGAATACTGCAGTTCAAACGTTACTGTCTTAGTCAGCATTTAACCTTATTTGAAATGAAAAACATCCTTGAAACGTTCTTGGTACATTGGAGTAAATTTTTTTCTTTAAAACATAATCACAACTTGTATGTAACGTTAACCAATGTTGTCAAAACATTCCCTGCTAGGGAATTACAGTAGCTATGTGCAAGTCCTTTCCTGCGTCACGTAACAGTGGTGTTGCGGTGATGTGTCGTAGCCTCAGTCCTGAGTTTGAATCTCAACTGGCTTTAAATTGAGAGTGAGGAAAGGGTTAACCTTCTTCCTACTTAGCAGTGTGAGAGAAGACAAGAGTGCGCTGACAAGCCGAGCCGTTTGACTTTTGTTTTCCCCGTGCTGTCCGAGCAAGTCACGAGGTTTTCTTGGTCTTTTTTCAGGAAAAAAACACACTCTGCTCTGTTATTGTTTCTGCTGTATCTTCTTTCTCCTAAAAAGTGTTTTTACAAGGAATTCAAACATTTTGTATCAAGGACAAGCTCACTGTCAGAGTGGAGTACTGTGTTATTTCATGTGTGCTTCCCGGAGACTCAAACGAAAGTCTTGTGTTTGTTCTTGTAGGTTTTGATTCCCAAGATTCTGGGCGTGGATGTCCCGCAGGACAAGCTGGACTCAGCCTTGGAGGACCTGAACGGCTCACTGAAACTCATGGAGGAGAAGTTTATCCAGGACAGGCCTTTCATTGCAGGAGATCATATCTCACTAGCTGACCTGGTTGCCATTGTTGAGATTATGCAGGTGAGCTGAAAGGGCCTTCTACAATCACAATGGACCAAATTCAGAGAATTCATGAAGGGTTGTTCAAGTGTTTTTGCACAGTGAGCCTGTTTACACGACTGCAAACCTGCTTCTAAAGAAGATCATTATTTAAGATGTTTGAATGTGTTTTTCTATTTCTACTTGATTTGAGAGGGGCAGTGCTTTGCGTCTTTTCAGAATCGTTTTATTGCCAGACTTGGGAGCGGCCATGTATGAGGGAGTTTCGCGATGCAATAACAGCTCTTGTTGCTCCTGCTGCATCATGAGGGAGCCAGTTCCTACTGACAAGCACATAGCCATAGCAAAAAGTGTTTACATTGCAGTTTTGCCAAATCTGACTTTTACAAATCGCCTGAAATACCACCTCATGTGAGCGTAAAAACCTTTTGTGATAATTTCTTTTTTAAATTGCTGCATTTCCATTAGACGTATTTTATGTTCGCAATTTCAGTTTGCGCAATTTGAGGGTCAATGGAAACCCGCCTAGCTTGTCTTGCTTCTCTGTAGGAAAGGTGGTGGTGCCTTTTGCATATCAGTGCCCTGGGGCCTGTTGTGCCATGATCTGCCCATGGTGTCAGTGCATTTCCCTCATAAGGGGCTCACTTTTAAAATC
The DNA here is from genome assembly GCF_026936395.1 of Plectropomus leopardus. Lineage (NCBI taxonomy): Eukaryota > Metazoa > Chordata > Actinopteri > Perciformes > Serranidae > Plectropomus > Plectropomus leopardus. The sequence continues at coordinate 6,108,022 of NC_142178.1, forward strand.
AGATTTTCTCCTCGACCCTTTTCCATCACGGAATGTAATATAGCAAATAGCTTGGGGTTTGATTTGAAAATGTCTGTTTCCACGAGTGGAATAAAGTGAAAGTGAAAATAAATGAAGTGATACAAAGGGCTGCCTGAAGGGTAGAAAAGTGATTGAAATACATAATTCCAACTTTCCCTGAAGGACACAGGTCGCAGTTTGGGAAACTGGGATAAAAGTCTCCGCAGACACCCACTGATTCTATCAAAATGATTGACAAGCCAAAAGAATTGGTCCCAAACCTAAGTGTGAGTCACTGAATAGAGGGGAAACAAAATGAACGGCCACAAGAACAATTACACTTCCAACACACACTTGACTAAGATTTCCACTCAAAACAAAAAAACGCACAGAAAGCCAACTGAAGGTGTTGACTCTGGAGACACACAGCTGTCTGAGCAGGAAAACCTCCCTAAATAAGCTCCCAGCAGGCTGATCACCAGCAGCTGAGAGAAACATCACAGCTGCACCCAATAGCTCCTGCTTAGCAAGAAAACCTGGATTTTGGTTCTGTGTGTATCTGTGACCAGAACAGTATCTGAAACACTTCAGCAGGTTTTGATAAATCACTGGAAGTTATGCATTTAGTATTTGCTTTCTTGTTAAAGGAACTGGTTATTATGAACCATTCTGCATTGATGAGAACGTTATGGGTTAGTGGTCACAGCGGATGGCTGACGGGTTGGCTTTTTCCACATCAACACCTCAGGGACTGTTTGCCGAATCTTACCCAGTTTTCATTCTTCATTTTCTTAGACTTTTGGCTGCGTTCATGCATATGGCATACATTTTGGCAAGATTGGTTTTTTTTTGTTTAATCTTAGAATTTGCCATGTTTACTATTTTTCACCTGCTGATGTCATTTTAAATTTTTTAACCATATTTGGTACATGGAGAAAATAAATACTATTTCCACTGGGTGCACTATCACAATCAATGTTGCTGCTAATCATTGACATATCCCAGACTATGATAATTAAACAAAAAACACAAAACAAAACACAAAAACAAACGAGTTGAAGTATTTTAAAAATAATCTGTTTTTTTCATTCTTTTCTTCTATCTAAAAACATAGTGGCATCGTGCCGAAAACCTGGCATTTAAAAGGTTAAAATTCTGAAAATTACTGAATATGTGATATTTATGATTAGGACTGATGTTGGTTAAAAAAGCCTGATTTTAAGAAAGCGCATTTTGTGTGCAGAGTGGCATGAGTGTGAGTATTTGACACTCAACAAAAAAATAATAATGTATAAAAGTCAGTGTTGCTCCTAATTAGCTAGGCTTCAAAAATCGACTTAGCATGTAATATATTGAAAATAATAAATTTTTTTGTAAAAAAAAAAAAAAGTACTTAAAACTTAGTGGCATCATGACAAAAACCTGGCATTTAAAGGGTAAAACATTCTGAATATTAATGAATATTTGACACATATGATTAGGACTGATTATGGTTAAAAAATCAACAAAATGAAAGCAGACAATAATATGAATGTATAATATTTTAAAAGTGCGTGATCTGAGTGTGTGTGTAATATTAAAGCTTAAAGGGTTAACAGGCCTTCTGTGTGATTCTCTCACTGACAGCCCGTGGGCTCTGGCCTGGATGTGTTTGATGGGAGACCCAAGCTGAGCGCGTGGCGAGACAGAGTCCAGGCCGCCATCGGAAAGGAGCTGTTTGACGAAGCCCACCAGATGATCCTGGGAGCTCTGGAGAGCATGAAGCACATAGACGGCAGCAAGTTGGAGTTCTTCAAGCCCAAAATCCTCAAGTTATTCCTGTGAAGAGAAGTTTTGGTCAATTTAGATTAAAGTGCAATCAACCTTTTTTTCATATTTTTTCCTGCATTTTAGCCATTTTTTGAGGGAAACATTCACCACCTAGAGTCCACTTGTAAGAAAAACACTGTAAGAATTGCTTTTTCTTTTACTTGAAAGGAAATTTATAACCAAAGTTGTCATGTAGCACATTGAAAGTGAAATTTGGAGCGTCTTTGTGCAGCTCAGCAGCCGACGGTGCAGTGAAGATTTGAGTCTGCTGAGTGTCGACTTCACGCTACGCTGTTACTCTTCAAAACCTGAGCAAATTAAAGTTAAAATTGATCTGATTAAAAAAATCAGAAACTTACGTGGAAATAAGCGACAAAAATAAGTAAATACATTTAAAAGAAAACAACAAAAAAACTTCACAAGTAATGGCCAACAAAAATATAAATTAGTAAAAAGTTATGAGAAATTACCTGGTAGTAAGTGACAAAAAAAAACAAAACAAAAAAAAACCCAACTTCACAAGAAATGGACAAAAAATTGCAAGAAATTAGTAAAAAGTCAGAAGAAAATTACCTGATATTAAGTGACAATAACGATAAGTAAAAAACCAAAATGGACAGGAAATTTAAAAAAAAAAAAGATATATTTGCTTTATATTTTTGCACAACAAAACAGAGGTCAATTCAGATGTTAAAGGGTGTTTAAACACCTGGAATACACCTGCATCAAATCCCAAGGGCCGGTGTGATGACTAAGCTACCTAGCAGTTTCCTGTCGCAGAGCAGGTTGCAGTATATTTTCTATCATATTATATAATCTCCAGAATAATATCAATGTTTTAAATGGCTGTTGTTCCCCTTTAATACTTCACTGTGTATATAAATGCACTTAATCGCCTGTGCTCAGTGTCAGGAGATACAACATGTTAATGATTTTTCAAGAATTAAAGAATTATGTGTTTGACTGAAATCTTGAGAAGGGATGGTACATTTTGGGATGCCCCTGTAGCTCAACCAGCTATTGAAGTTCACGCCATGAAGGCTGGTTCCCTGCAGCAGCAGTCGAGATCCGAGTCCATTCCCAGGCTCTTTGGTACACATTATCTTCTCTCGCTATCAAAATAAAACAGAAAAAAACAAACAAACAAACAAAAAAAAAAACTAAAGTAAAAGACAGCTTGTCCTATTCAGTGCTGATAACATGATTGAATACGTTAACACTGTTTCACTTAGTAAAACAACACAACAAGAACTCAAATAATTAGTTTAACAGCAAACTGGCACAAAATGTAATTGGGGCTACTTATTAATGATGATGCCTACAATAAGAATTTGCTCTTCTACTTCATTGTAATTTGTATTAATGACGAGGTTAGAAATATGTCTACACTTAAACCATAACTTACTATGACCTACCTGATAAATGTTGTGTAATTCTTATATCTCTTGTAGCACCAAAACCACAGATCAAGGCTGTAGTTCTGAGATGTCTGCGCTGTACTTTATTGAAACGGCTTTCATACAAGCCTGGTAAACAACCAGTGTAACTTTCTGAGCTGAATGACCCGTCATCTTCAGACTACAGCTGAACTTCAACAACAACTTTTCAACCAAACTCTCAAAGGAAGATCAAACATTGTCTCATTCTTACAAGTCTTTATTATGAAACTGCTGCTACGATCACAACTCAAAATGCATCAACACAAAAGTTGCTTAGCACTTGATCATTTCACACTTTGAAGAATACAAAAAGTAAAAGTATAATTCAGTAAAACACAAAACATAGTACACAAGTTGGCCTCAAAGAGAAAAACTATCCAGGCTGATCCTTCTCAAGGCCTCAGATGTGAAGTCTGTACGTCAACACCCGAAAGGGTTCTTGGCACAGATGAAGTTATAGGCAATGTTACACCTGTTGTTTCCCCAGCCATCTGAAAGTTGATGAAGAAAAAGAGAAAAATTAAAAACATTAGGAAACATTTAGTCTTTTCAATTGTCAACAAACAATAAGCCATAGTGTTCACAGTAATATCACATATTTGCCTTTTTCCACAGAGAATTGAGTAAAAGAGCAAAAGAACTAGGCCACATTTTTACATATAGCCACAGCCCAATTAAAGCCCCCAGAGTTTTACAAACAAAGATATATGAAGAGTTATTAAACTATCTGCTTCATGATGTAACAAACAATCCCAGCAGTGTCCCTCCCTCATCCCTCCAGACCATCAGCTCTAGTACTAACCCCAAAGCAAACAGGTGGACTTACAGTTGTTTCGTAGGTAGATGCAGGGGTAGCTGCTGGAGGACAAAGGTGAGTACCAGTTGGTGTAATAGAAACCCTCGCGGTCAATCCACAACCATGGGCCCTAAGAGACAAAGAGCAGGAGTGTAAAGACGTGTTGTCTCAGTCTCTTCATTTGCTTTCAGATCAGTCTTGAGTAAGTCTAGACCCCCTTTGGACCAGGTCCTGGGTTTGATCTGGACTGACTGAGTGGTGTTTCTTCATGAATCCAGACCTGCAGGTTGAAGCCTCCCAGCCACGCTGTGCTCGAGCCGCCTGAGATCTGCTGCAGGAAGCTGTACTCTCTGGGGTTGGTGACCGAGGCCAGGTGGCCACCCAGGTTGTTGCAGTGCTCCTGTTGGACAGAGGACGCACACAGGAATCTTTGTGACTATACAGCTAAATATTTGTGTCATTTCTTTCTCCTGATGAATTGTCTTTAGCTCTGAAGTGAAAAGTTCATCTTTTCATGGACTGATGGTGGCAGCCTGACTGATCTACCATCAGCATCCAGATGCTCCGTGTTGTGGAACATGTTGCGTTCCTCATGTGCTGCGATGGTACGTTCTAAACTAGCTTCACTGATTTAATAACAAAGTCTATCACATGACGGGAAAAGCACCAACTTCAGCCACATTGTTGACAGTGTGTACGAGCTCAGTGAGGCTGACTGCTCACAGTAACAATGTACAAGTGTTATAGCAGCAGTACCTCAGCACTGTACCAGGTCTTGGGAGTATTGACGAACAGGAAGCAGCGAGAGCCATGGGCGAACCAACCCACTGGACAGAAGTTATTACGAGCTGCAGACAGACAGAAGAGAGAGAACATTGACTTCAACAGAACACTTTCACAGACTGAATCACACTGACAATAGATCCTTTCTATATATAGTTAGCAGTAAAGTACAAACTAAGCTGATTGTAGTTAACAGCCTAACATTTGAAACGAGTGCTCTGGTCTCTTAAGCACATTTGTGATATTAGGAGAGAGGTGTTTGACTATTATTTTTATTTCCACTTTTTTATGGTGTCGTTGTGATGATGAGCTCACTCATTAATGAACATAAAGATTAAAACAGTGATGTGGCTCTTACAATCAGGTGCTGCTCCCCCCTCAGACACAGGTGCTGAAAAAAAGATATAAGTAAATAAATGAAATACTGTACATTTGGAAACCATGTCCTCTGTAAATCATATTAATACAAAAGTTTTAAAAAAACAGACCGAATATCTACAGCTCTGCTAGCAGCTCTGTGAGGCTGTGATAGACTCATCTGTGCTTTGACCTAAATGCTAACAAGCTGATGTTTAGCAGCTACGCTGACCATGTTCACCATTTTAGTTTAGTTTGTTACATAATCATGCTAACATTAGCTAATTAGCATGAACACAGAGTACAGGTCACCTCGGACTTGACTACACATAAAGGAAAAGGTGACAAATGTTGGTTTTAAATCAAGTCAGCAGCACCAGCTCTGATCTGCTGGTTATCAGTTCTTAAACTCTACAAAGATGCTCTTTGACTCTCAGGGTCTGTGCTGTTATAGATATCATGTACAAGTATCGTTCAGGGAGAATTTATTTAGAAATAGTTTTACCTTTAAACCACAAACATTGAAAAGTCAGAAAATCCCAAAACACAGGAACTTTAAAGAAGAGCATTCAGTTGGAACTTGTTAACTCTCACATTTGATATTATCTGACTGGTTCAGCTTTTTCAATCATTTGTTCAGTTTATTTTCTCAATAAAACATGAAACCAAACAGACAAACTCTGCATGATATTTAAAGAGGACACTAACCAGGTTGAGCAACCATCTGTTCCTGCAGGACCTCCACTGCTGCTTCTGTGGACGAATCACATGAATGTCATCGTACATACAGACAGATTTATAGTTTTACAGTTTCATAGTCAGATGTCAATCTTACGGTTGGACTGTCTGTGTGTGTTACAGCAGAGAGCTTCAATACTGACCTGGAGCCTTTTCTTTACTTGTTTTCTCTGCGTCTGGTTGTGGAGCTGCAGATAAAAACACAACTCTGTCAGTAAGACTATATACTACTCAACTCTTTGTGTGCTCTGTCTAAATGTTGTGTGTTGATTCTGACCTGCAAACGCAGCACAGAGGAGAATGGAGAGGACCAGGACAGTCTTCATGGTGATGATCAACAGACGGTTCTGTGTGGAGAAAAAACAACAGGCAGTAAATGTACAGAGAGAGAGCAGAAGCATGAGCTCCACTGAATGAACACAAACACAGCAGGTGTCTTACCTGTCAGCTAAATGTGAGCTGATGTTGTTCAGGTATCAACTGAGTGATGGAGTGATGATGAGGGGATCCCTGCTCTTTATATACGCACACCTGAAGCACACAGAGTCACCCTCTTGGCAGAACGTGCTGATGTTTGTCGATGACTCAGTGCTGTATGTGGGAAGATGATTGCAGCGTGCACAAGAGATATGAAGCTGATCTTTAATCTGTTTCCTGATTGCATGTAAACAATTAACACAAACCACTTCCTGGCTGTGATTTCAGATCAGGTTTATGTTTAAAAGAATGACAGTAAAACTGGACTGGATACTGAGTTACAGTCACAAGTAAGGACATATGAACATATGAACAGTGGTGATACAAAATGACACTGAAGTCAAAGTACAGAAGTATGAGCAGCAAAATGTACTTAAGGCATAAAAGCAAAAGTAGACATCTATATAGAAGTAGTGCTTTCTGTCTGTCTTTAAAAAAAAAGCTCAAAAAGCAAAGCAGAATCCTGGCAGTTAAATTTATAACTATGAGCATTATTTTAATCTATAACTATAATGTACAGCCTTGGCTGTTGCAGGGGATGGTTTGGTTGGGGTCACCATGCCAACATTTGTGTTAGCCGGACCATGGAACAAACAAGAAACTACCAAGCATAATATGTCAACCTGTTCCATTTTCATGTAGGCTTACTTCTGAACATTACCCTGTCCCACTGTCCAAAGATTAAAAAGTATATTATTTAAAAACGGTGCCAGAAATCAATTCATTTTCCTTTCATTCCTGAATCAACTAATGTTAATGCTGATCTTTCTATATCGTTTAGACATAAAACAAAACATGCAACAACACATGATATTAGTCTAACAGAAAAGTCTCACAGATCAAATGCCTTATACATTTTTAAATAGAAATCATTACCTCAATATTTCCCCTCAATATTTATGAGTTAAATACAACAAGACAGGACAGAAACACTTAATGAGTTAATGCTGCTACATAATTTTTTGGGGAGTCATACTTGTTTTAACAGAAATGCTTTAACAAATAAATACACTTTTAAAAAGCATTCTTGACTTCTGTAAATGTTATCACTTTGTTGTTAAAATGGCATCACATTTAGTGATGCGTGCAGTATAACTTGTTCAGGACTAAAACTACAAGTGAAAGAAAGGTCTGTGTATCAATAAATATTTCTGAGCTCTTCAGAAATACACAATAAAACGTGATTAAGTACATGTCTTGCTTCCTTATTGAGGCAGTAATGTAAGATAAGATAATCCACTGAGACTTACAGAAACAATGCGACAACATTAAGTGTATCGTGGTCATGCCGGTAAAGACTCATTTTAGTGGTTAACCTGTATGGAAATATTAGCCTTGCCAGGTAGTAAGCTAACCGGCTGGCCGTGATAGTTTGCACTGTATTACTGTAACAGACAGTTAACATGGGTTAGTGTGTTGTTATAATAATAGTGGTTACAGTGACAGCTGATTGGTATTCCTCTAGAGAGAATGCACTTACGTTGGGTTATGTTCGAAAGGAAAAGTAAAGAAATACCTTTTGTCAGTGTTTTATGAATAAGCATGATATTATTGGAACATGTAACATTTGAATTTTGCAATTGATTGTGGTCGAGCTTTTTAAAACAATCTGATGAACTTCATCTATAGCTGTGTCTGATATGCTAGAGCTGATGCCGCTGTCCACTCACTTCTTTAACCATGGGTTGTGGCGGCCGATTGATTGGGTTGGGGTTGCTCTGCCAAGAATTGTTTGTCCAACCATAGAATAACCAAGAAAATTACAGAGCAGCATAAGTCAACGTGTTCCATTTTCACATTTGCTTACCTCTGAACATTATGCTTTCCCACTGTCCAATGCTGTCAGCATCAGACACTACACTGATCTGAATTCAGTGGCAGATCCTCAAATTAGTATCCCCATTGGTATTCAATATAAGACTGTCATGATCCAGATCAGTGGGTAAGCTTTACTCTGTCACACATCATGTCACAAGCACTGATGTGAGTCTTCCTTGTGACAACAACTACTGTTTGGCTTTTATTTTCAGCCAGCATATTCTGATGGTATACATGCTGAAAGGTACATACAGGTTTTGGAGCAGCATTTGCTGCCATCCATCTGTCTTTCTCAGGGACGCCCCTGCTTATTGCAGCATAACAAAGAGTGCAGGAACCAGGCTGGCCTGCAGTCAAGACCTGTCTTCCATTGAAAATGTGTCGCACGTTTTGAAGCACAAAAAAAGAGCTGAAAAAAAAGAAAGAAAAAAGCCTGAGTTCCCAGACACTTGCTGATTGTTGCTAAAAGAAGCAGTGATGTAACACTGCAGTAAACATGCTCCTGTCCTGACATTTTTGAAATGTGTTGCAGGCATCAGATTCAGAATGAGTGTATATTTGCAAAACAACCCAACATAGTCTCTGAGTTTGAAAATTAAATATCTTGTCTTTTAACTGTATTAAATGGAATTTAGGCCAAAAAGGATTTGCAAATCATTGCATTCTGTTTTAACTCATATTTTAATAAATTGGGAAGCTGTTTTATAGATCTATTAGTGTTCAAACTGTCCCGAGCAAAAGAGGTGCCGGGCCATTTTAGGACAACACGTGCAGTGTTTGTCGGTCTTCTGTGTGTCATATTGGCCTTAGACCACCCTGGTTGTATGTTGGTTTCATTGCCTTCTCTCTCTGCTGTAATCTTACACAGATCCACCTGTTGTACCCTATTAACTAGCTCTCTCCGTCTTTCCTACTTGCAGCTCTGTGCACATCTGAAGGAACAGAGTGGAATAAAGAAAGTCTAAAGTCTGTTTATTGTTACTGTAAGTCTCCACTGGATTCTCTTATCTTACGTTACTGCCTTAATCAATGGGGAGAAACACCCACTTAAAGGTAAATTACACAACGTTTTATTGTCTGTTTGTTAAGAGCTTACCGACATTTATGAATACACAGACTCTTGTCAATAATGTCACGTGATAACAGTAGAGCTTCAGCACTGCTGTCTGGCAGCTGGAATGTGACTCTTCCTGCAGCGGAAAATAGCCAAATGGTTTCTTAGCATACTGTCATGGTTTTATTCCCGTCTTTCAGAGCAAATTTTCCCAACTTGCTCATTGGTTCAGGTTGGGTGGGACTCCATTTGGAAAAAGGTGACGTCACATTAACCACTAGGGGCAAGAGTCATGTCTGAGTTACAAGCAATGGGGCTACTCCCAACAGTGGTGGGGCTCAAATCAATGTCAGAATTTCAATATGAATACATACACAATAGAAGAGCACCATTCCCAGTAGTTGGAAGTATCACGTATGAAACTGCTATGGATTAAACAGTTATACTGCCTCTGTTACTCACATGCAAAATTACATTGAAAGTAACAGATGTGGACAGTCGCTAGCAGAGGCGGAAACACATCATTGTTTTGCGAATAAGTCTCAAGTCTTTGCAAGTCCCAGTTCAAGGCTGACAAGTCCAATGTCACTACTAAGTCCGAAACTTTGAGTTTGGAGTCCTGAACAAGTCAAAATTTATGGAAGAGTTTTGCATGTTTCTGTCCTGTCTTGTTGTATTTAACTCATAAATATTGAGGGGAAATATTGAGGTAATGATTTCTTTTTAAAAATCTGTAAGGCATTTTCTGTGAGACTTTTCTGTTAGACTAATGTTATGTGTTGTTGCACGTTTTTGTTTTATGTCAAAACGATATAGAACTATCAGCTTTAACATTAGTTGATTCAGGAATTAAAGGAAAATGTATTGATTTCTGGCACAGTTTTTAAATGATATAAATTTTAATCTTTGGGTTTGGACAGTGCAGTGTAATGTTTAGAAGTAAGCCTAAATGGCTTATTTTGCCCTGTAATTTTGTTCCATTCATGATTTTGTCATTCCATGGTGCAGCAAACAAAAATGTTGGCATGGTGACCCCAACCAAACCATCCCCTGCAACAGCCAAGGTTGTAGATTATAGTTATAGATTAAAATAATGCTCATAGTTATAAATTTAACTGCCAGGATTCTGCTTTGCTTTTTGAGCTTTTTTTTTAAAGACAGACAGAAAGCACTCCTTCTATATAGATGTCTACTTTTATGCCTTAAGTACATTTTGCTGCTCATACTTCTGTACTTTGACTTCAGTGTCATTTTGTATCACCACTGTTCATATGTTCATATGTCCTTACTTGTGACTGTAACTCAGTATCCAGTCCAGTTTTACTGTCATTCTTTTAAACATAAACCTGATCTGAAATCACAGCCAGGAAGTGGTTTGTGTTAATTGTTTACATGGCGCCAGGAAACAGATTAAAGATCAGCTTCATATCTCTTGTGCACGCTGCAATCATCTTCCCACATACAGCGCTGAGTCATCGACAAACATCAGCACGTTCTGCCAAGAGGGTGACTCTGTGTGCTTCAGGTGTGCGTATATAAAGAGCAGGGATCCCCTCATCATCACTCCATCACTCAGTTGATACCTGAACAACATCAGCTCACATTTAGCTGACAGGTAAGACACCTGCTGTGTTTGTGTTCATTCAGTGGAGCTCATGCTTCTGCTCTCTCTGTACATTTACTGCCTGTTGTTTTTTCTCCACACAGAACCGTCTGTTGATCATCACCATGAAGACTGTCCTGGTCCTCTCCATTCTCCTCTGTGCTGCGTTTGCAGGTCAGAATCAACACACAACATTTAGACAGAGCACACAAAGAGTTGAGTAGTATATAGTCTTACAGAGTTGTGTTTTTATCTGCAGCTCCACAACCAGACGCAGAGAAAACAAGTAAAGAAAAGGCTCCAGGTCAGTATTGAAGCTCTCTGCTGTAACACACACAGACAGTCCAACCGTAAGATTGACATCTGACTATGAAACTGTAAAACTATAAATCTGTCTGTATGTACGATGACATTCATGTGATTCGTCCACAGAAGCAGCAGTGGAGGTCCTGCAGGAACAGATGGTTGCTCAACCTGGTTAGTGTCCTCTTTAAATATCATGCAGAGTTTGTCTGTTTGGTTTCATGTTTAATTGAGAAAATTAACTGAACAAATGATTGAAAAAGCTGAACCAGTCAGATAATATCAAATGTGAGAGTTAACAAGTTCCAACTGAATGCTCTTCTTTAAAGTTCCTGTGTTTTGGGTTTTTCTGACTTTTCAATGTTTGTGGTTTAAAGGTAAAACTATTTCTAAATAAATTCTCCCTGAACGATACTTGTACATGATATCTATAACAGCACAGACCCTGAGAGTCAGAGAGCATCTTTGTAGAGTTTAAGAACTGAAAGCCAGCAGATCAGAGCTGGTGTTGCTGACTTATTGATTTAAAACCAACATTTGTCACCTTTTCCTTTATGTGTAGTCAAGTCCTAGGTGACCTGTACTCTGTGTTCATGCTAATTAGCTAATGTTAGCATGATTATGTAACAAACTAAACTAAAATGGTGAACATGGTCAGCGTAGCTGCTAAACATCAGCTTGTTAGCATTTAGGTCAAAGCACAGATGAGTCTATCACAGCCTCACAGAGCTGCTAGCAGAGCGGTAGATGTTTAGTCTGTTTTTTTAAAACTTTTGTATTAACATGATTTACAGAGGACATGGTCTCCAAATGTACAGTATTTCATTTATTTACTTATATCTTTTTTTCAGCACCTGTGTCTGAGGGGGGAGCAGCACCTGATTGTAAGAGCCACATCACTGTTTTAATCTTTATGTTCATTAATGAGTGAGCTCATCATCACAACGACACCATAAAAAAGTGGAAATAAAAATAATAGTCAAACACCTCTCTCCAAATATCACAAATGTGCTTAAGAGACCAGAGCACTCGTTTCAAATGTTAGGCTGTTAACTTCAATCAGCTTAGTTTGTACTTTACTGCTAACTATATATAGAAAGGATCTATTGTCAGTGTGATTCAGTCTGTGAAACTGTTCTGTTGAAGTCAATGTTCTCTCTCTTCTGTCTGTCTGCAGCTCGTAATAACTTCTGTCCAGTGGGTTGGTTCGCCCATGGCTCTCGCTGCTTCCTGTTCGTCAATACTCCCAAGACCTGGTACAGTGCTGAGGTACTGCTGCTATAACACTTGTACATTGTTACTGTGAGCAGTCAGCCTCACTGAGCTCGTACACACTGTCAACAATGTGGCTGAAGTTGGTGCTTTTCCCGTCATGTGATAGACTTTGTTATTAAATCAGTGAAGCTAGTTTAGAACGTACCATCGCAGCACATGAGGAACGCAACATGTTCCACAACACGGAGCATCTGGATGCTGATGGTAGATCAGTCAGGCTGCCACCATCAGTCCATGAAAAGATGAACTTTTCACATCAGAGCTAAAGACAATTCATCAGGAGAAAGAAATGACACAAATATTTAGCTGTATAGTCACAAAGATTCCTGTGTGCGTCCTCTGTCCAACAGGAGCACTGCAACAACCTGGGTGGCCACCTGGCCTCTGTCACCAACCCCAGAGAGTACAGCTTCCTGCAGCAGATCTCAGGCGGCTCGAGCACAGCGTGGCTGGGAGGCTTCAACCTGGAGGTCTGGATTCATGAAGAAACACCACTCAGTCAGTCCAGATCAAACCCAGGACCTGGTCCAAAGGGGGTCTAGACTTACTCAAGACTGATCTGAAAGCAAATGAAGAGACTGAGACAACACGTCTTTACACTCCTGCTCTTTGTCTCTTAGGGCCCATGGTTGTGGATTGACCGTGAGGGTTTCTATTACACCAACTGGTACTCACCTTTGTCCTCCAGCAGCTACCCCTGCATCTACCTACGAAACAACTGTAAGTCCACCTGTTTGCTTTGGGGTTAGTACTAGAGCTGATGGTCTGGGGAGTGTTGATGCTGACCACTGCCACAAAGCTTTTTCTTCCATTAAGGCAGATAGTTTTATAAATCTTCATATATATCACTGTTTGTAAAAATCTGGGGGCTTCATCAGGACTAGAGAGGCGGTCATGGCAGGTGAGAGGAGAACCGCAGCACATAGAGCATGTTGGAGACTCCATATCCATGGCTGTGTACACGGACCCTGCAGACCTCCTGCCCTTCCTCTGGTTCTCCAACATGCTACGGCCCCTGGTTCTCCTCTCAGCTGCCTCGTCTGCAGGTTTTGTGTCCACGGCTAATGGCCCTCTGTCGGCTGTCCTCCAGATTCCACATATCTCTGGATGTGGAGCTGTGTACTTCGTTATTTTTCTGAGGATTTTATGCCTCTGCTTTCCAAACTTTTGGTTGCTTTGACTAGATGGACAACGTTGTGCTTTAGTCACAGTGTTCCTCTCTTATTCCTCCCACGTCCCTCTGAACCATGTATCCTAGCATCAAATTTGCCTTAGCTGGCCATTTCACCATTTTCTTCCTGTTTTCTAATGTTATTTTCTCAGAGTAAATATTACACGAAGAATACATTCATAACCTTTGCTAATGTGTTAGCTCACATAAAATTTACTATGTGGCGATCTGTGAAACTGTGGCCTGGCTCTTTTCTTCTTTTATTCAAATTTCTGTGGGAAAAAGCAAATATGTGAGTGATATTACAGTAAACAGTATGGTTTTTCATTTGTTGAATTAAACAAAAAACAACATTTTTCTTCAGGTTGTTAATTTTTCTCTTTCTCTTCATCAACTTTCAGATGGTTGGGGAAACAACAGGTGTAACATTGCCTATAACTTCATCTGTGCCAAGAACCCTTTCGGGTGTTGACGTACAGACTTCACATCTGAGGCCTTGAGAAGGATCAGCCTGGATAGTTTTTCTCTTTGAGGCCAACTTGTGTACTTTGTTTTGTGTTTTACTGAATTATACTTTTACTTTTTGTATTCTTCAAAGTGTGAAAAGCAACTTTCATGTTAAAGCATTTTGATTTGTTCTTGTGGCAGCAGTTTCATAATAAAGACTTGTAAGAATGAGACAATGTTTGATCTTCTTTTGAGAGTTTGGTTGAAAAGTGGCTGTTGAAGTTCAGCTTTAGTCAGAAAGCAGAATTCATTGTTTACCAGGCTTGAATCAAAGCCACTGAAATAAAGTACAGCGCAGACATCTCAGAACTACAGCCTTGATCTGTGGTTTTGGTACTACAAGAGATACAATAAATCAAAGAAAGTAAAAACTTTTTAGCAACGCTTTGTAACATAGTAAATGACTTATAGGGTAATTACACAACATTTTGGGGTAGGTCCTCTTACTTTATGTGTAAATAAGGACATATTTCTTACTCAACATTAATAATTGTTACAATGAAATAGACATGAATGAATTCATATCGTAGGCTAAATAATAAGTAGTCTAAATGACATCACAAATGTGAAAAACCTTATATCATAAATATTTAAATGGTGCTAGAGGATGTCTTTGTTGTCAGCTGTTCAGCTCTCTAAAAGGAGGTCTACTGTACCCCATATATACCCAATACATCCAAAAATTCCCAATTGTTACAACCTTGTTCAGCTGTACTGAATTTTAGTACCAGTGGAATCCACTAAGTATTTCATTTGTAGTGACTCATACGCTATATTACACAGTAAACTGAGAGAACATATATGGTAAGTGTTGGTTGATTACACTGTCAGTTGCGGGCTGTATTATAAAGTTTTACCCACTTTTATAAATTTAGTGCCAATTTATAATAAAAGTTATGTCAGGTGACTTTTCATATAGAGCAGGTCTAGGTCATAATCTCTAAATTTACAAAAAAAAAACAACAAAATTTCCCACCAAGAGCAAGCACACTGGCAACAGAGGCAAGGAAAACCTTTCTCTTTAAAACAAGCGGTAATGTATCCATTTTGCTTCAAACCAACAACCTCAGATTTACAGCCTCCTCTACAGTCCTCTGCTCTGAACATCTTCTTGTCATCACAAAATACTTCTTGTTCTGTCACAAAACATTTATTCTTGTTTCATAAAAGTGTCTCACTGCTGACATCTTTTAAAACAAAAAACTGAATCCTGTTAAAACAAGACATTTGCTGTTAGTCATTAATTTTAATCACTGACCAGACTTTGTTTTTTGGATTTCCAGAGCAACTTTTGTCTAATGACATGTTAATGCATTCATACATAAACAGGAGAAGCAGGTATGTAATTGTTGTAATTGAAATAACCTTGCTTTGCCCGCTCGGTGGCAGCATTGCATAAAGTTTTGTTATTGTTTTGTTTATTGTAAGGAGGAGTAACTGCTCCCTGTTTCCCTCCCTGTGGACGCCGTCACAGAATGATGGAGAGTATCTGCAACTGAAGTAGTAAAAGTTAGAGTTTTGATATTGTCTTTGTAAATTATTGTGTAAATGTACCTTTAACAGCTGAAAGAAGCAGCCTATCATACTATCAGGTGCTTCAGCAAACACAGACAGGAAAAATGGTCTTTAATAATCATATTGACAGTACCACCTTCCACTACAATTTCAATATCTATCTGTCACAGACATGAAAATATCTAAATATTTATTTTGAACTTGGCCATAGCTGTTTCAAAATAAAAGCCCTCTGAGAACATTTCTGTCGACAAAATCCCTTCATTTGTATTTTTATTGTGATAGATTTGCATGACAATGTTGTGGTGTGCTTTTGAGAGTGCCATCTTCCCCTCCTCACCACGCAGATAGTGGCTGAGCACAGCTGTGTTTTTCTGCTGATTAGAAGCATGCAGGATATAAGAACTGGAGAAGTGAAATGTCACAGCTAGTAGCTCAGTGTGGCAGTGTAAGTGTTGTGTGTTGGATTTGCAGACCAAGGAAACTAGTCTAAACATAGGTTTAGTCTGCCAGGGGACTTTCAAGGATACACTGAGCTCCCTTCTCCATCTCTTGCTTCCTCCATCTGCAAACACTCGTCTTTTTACTGCATTTCACTAACTTGGTTGCCTCTCTAGAGCATTCGCACGCCCTTGTTTCATAGTGTTCCCACATCTTGGTTGTAATCTTGGCTGCAATCTTGGCTGCACCTGGATCGTGGTGATGACTGTGTTGATGTTGTGACTCTGCTTTTGGCCGTGTTTGTGCTGTGGCTGCACCTCCGGCTTGCCTTGATTGTGGTCTTGGTTGTGCTGTTGTTGTGGTCCTGTCTGAGGCTGAGCCTGTGTCATTGGTCCTGGTTGTGCAAATGCCGTGATCCTGCTTGACATGACCTTCTACTGCCATTATTATGCGTCATGCCTCCACTATTAATATACACATGTTATCAACACCTTCAATATTCGCACATAATATCACATGCTATCATACAGTGCATTTAGTAGTTTTACGTCTATCACTATTGTTATATGATATGCTATTGTTACCATTATTCTCTCCCCCTCTCTCCCTCTCTCTTCCTCTCTCTGTTTTTGTCTCTCTTTCTCTTTCTTCTTTGCCATTACTGTAATTTAATTGTTATTTACGCCATCTATTGCATGTCTCTCTGTCCAGGAAGAGGGATCTCTTTTCAATTGCTCTTCCTTGGGTTTCTACCATTGTTTCCCCCTGTTAAGTTTTTTGTTTGGGGGGGGGTCCTTAGATGATGTGAGGGTCTAAGGGCAGAGGAATGTTGTATGCTGTAAAACCCTCTGAGGCAAACTGTGAATTGTGATAATGGGCTTTACAAATAAAATTGAATTGAACTGATTCGTCATTACTTTTTTAGCACACAAACCATCGATCAAGGCTTTATTGGCTTTGAACCGCTTTGAAAGCTGTCTGGTAAACAAAGAATTCTATTTTCTGCGCCAGGGCCGTTGACTCAGTTTATTCTGAGCTGAATGACCCATCATCTTCAGGCTACAGCTGGACTTCAACAACCACTTTTCAACCAAACTCTTAAAGGAAGGTCAAACATCATCCCATTTATACAAGTCTTTATTATGATTATGATATATGAACTGCTGCTACAATCACAAGTCGCAATGTGTCAGCACAAAAGTTACATAAAAGTTTATCATTTAACACTTGATGAAAACAAAAAGAAAAAGTTTAAGTCAGTAAAATGTACAAAAAGTTCATAAACTGGCTTTAAACAGAAAAACTATCCAGGCTGATCCTTCTCAAGGCCTCAGATGTGAAGTCTGTACGTCAACACCCGAAAGGGTTCTTGGCACAGATGAAGTTATAGGCAATGTTACACCTGTTGTTTCCCCAGCCATCTGAAAGTTGATGAAGAAAAAGAGAAAAATTAAAAACATTAGGAAACATTTAGTCTTTTCAGTCAACAAATTATAAACCATAGTATGAGCAAAAGAGCCAGGCCACATTTTTACATAAAGCCACATAGCAAATCTTATGTGAACTAACACATTAGCTAAGGTTAAAGTTGTGTTTTCTTAATTTTGTATTTACTGTGAGAAAATAACATAACAAACTAGGAAAAAGAAGGGAAAAGTTGTAGGTGGCCAGTTAAAGCACGGTTGATGCTAGGATGGATGGTCTATTGTGATATGGGAGGAGAGCAGAGATCAGGGACACGAAATCCCCAAACAATGAGGATATGTTTGGAGAACCGGAGCCCAAAATCCCCAGAAAAATGAGGGACTCCACAGCTCCACAACCAGGGATATGTGGATATTGGAGGAGAGCCGACAGACGGCCCTTAGCCATGGGCACAGACCATGCTGATCAGGCAGCTGAGAGGAGAACAAGGGGCTGTAGCATGTTGGAGAACCAGAAGAAGGACAGGAGGTCTAAAGGGTCCATGCCCACAGCCGAGTGTTCGCTGTCAACTGTCCTCCTGTGTCCACACAGCCCTGGATATGTTGAATCCAACATGCTCTACAGGCCCTGGTTCTCCTCTCACCCACTATGACTGCCTCTCCAGTCCCAATTAAGCCCCCAGAGTTTTACAAACAAAGATATATGAAGAGTTATTAAACTATCTGCTTCATGATGTAACAAACAATCCCAGCAGTGTCCCTCCCTCATCCCTCCAGACCATCAGCTCTAGTACTAACCCCAAAGCAAACAGGTGGACTTACAGTTGTTTCGTAGGTAGATGCAGGGGTAGCTGCTGGAGGACAAAGGTGAGTACCAGTTGGTGTAATAGAAACCCTCGCGGTCAATCCACAACCATGGGCCCTAAGAGACAAAGAGCAGGAGTGTAAAGACGTGTTGTCTCAGTCTCTTCATTTGCTTTCAGATCAGTCTTGAGTAAGTCTAGACCCCCTTTGGACCAGGTCCTGGGTTTGATCTGGATTGACTGAGTGGTGTTTCTTCATGAATCCAGACCTGCAGGTTGAAGCCTCCCAGCCACGCTGTGCTCGAGCCGCCTGAGATCTGCTGCAGGAAGCTGTACTCTCTGGGGTTGGTGACCGAGGCCAGGTGGCCACCCAGGTTGTTGCAGTGCTCCTGTTGGACAGAGGACGCACACAGGAATCTTTGTGACTATACAGCTAAATATTTGTGTCATTTCTTTCTCCTGATGAATTGTCTTTAGCTCTGAAGTGAAAAGTTCATCTTTTCATGGACTGATGGTGGCAGCCTGACTGATCTACCATCAGCATCCAGATGCTCCGTGTTGTGGAACATGTTGCGTTCCTCATGTGCTGCGATGGTACGTTCTAAACTAGCTTCACTGATTTAATAACAAAGTCTATCACATGACGGGAAAAGCACCAACTTCAGCCACATTGTTGACAGTGTGTGCGAGCTCAGTGAGGCTGACTGCTCACAGTAACAATGTACAAGTGTTATAGCAGCAGTACCTCAGCACTGTACCAGGTCTTGGGAGTATTGACGAACAGGAAGCAGCGAGAGCCATGGGCGAACCAACCCACTGGACAGAAGTTATTACGAGCTGCAGACAGACAGAAGAGAGAGAACATTGACTTCAACAGAACAGTTTCACAGACTGAATCACACTGACAATAGATCCTTTCTAATTTACTTTATTTACAGCCTCCTCCAGCAGAAACAGCTGTTCGAATGACACCAACATATGTCGAAAAGTATGTGATGTATTTTGGAGAATCGTTAGTGAAGTAAAAACTAAGCAGGTTAGTGAACAGCCTAACGTGCAAAAATACAGCCGTGGTCCTTTAAGCACATTAGTAATTTTTCATTTATGTTATGATGATGACCTCACTTCATAAAGAAAAGATTAAAAGTGTTGTGGGTCTTACAGTCAGGTGCTGCTTCCTCCTCAGGTACTGGCTCTAAAAAATGTATAGAAAGAGACATGAATAAATAAATGTATAAAATACTGTTTATTTGGAGAATATGGACATTTGTTAAAATGTGTCAATGTGTGTGTTTTTTGTTTTCTTGTTTTTGCATATTATTGTTTAATTGAACTTACAGTACAATGACATGTGGAACAGTTAGGAAGTAACAACAACTCACATAATATTTTATCGCTTAAGTGACAATGAGAAGCTACATAATATATACACACACATATATGTGTGTGTGTGTGTGTGTGTGTGTGTGTGTGTATGTGTGTATGTTAAGAGTGACTTGTGTCCTTTCTGATTACCGTTTCTGGGAACAGGCACAAAGTCTTCTGGCACAAATACTTTCACGTCTTGTGTCATCTTGTCCATCTCTGAAACATCAAAAGCTTCATTAGGCCTCTTTTTCATCAAAAGTATTTGACATTATAGAACGTCACAACTACAGAATATCGAGTAAATCATATTAACACTGAAATGACAAAGCCTCTGTGAGGCTGTTCGTAAGCACACCTGTGCTTTGACCCAAATGCTAACCTCAGCATGCTAACATTTAGCAGCACTCTTTGCTATGTTCATCATTTTAGTTTAGTGTGTTACAGTATCTTCAGCTTTACTCTACTTCAGCTTTTTCAATCATTGGTTTGGTTAATTTTCTCACATGGCTGTCACAGCACAAGCTCAATCAAACTTTGAGTTCTCAAGATATGCGGAGAACACACAAACAGACAGATTAATAGATTTACAGTTTTATAGTCAGATGTTAATCTTACAGTCTTACAGACTGTCTGTGTATGTTACAGCAAAGAGCCTCAATACTGACCTGAAGCCTTTTCTTCATTTATTCTGTCTGTGTCTGGTTGTGGAGCTGCAAATAAAAACACACCTCTGTCAGTAAGATTATACATCAATGAATTGATTTTAATTGTCACATGTGGTGTGGTCACTGAGCTACTCAGCGTGTGTGCACATACTACATGCACTGCTACACACAGCTTTAGCGCAGGGAACACAGGATAGAGCACTGTGTTAGAGGCTTGCTGACTGACTCATGAGCACATGGATGATAGTGTGCTCTGTCTAAATGTTGTGTGTTGATTCTGACCTGCAAACGCAGCACAGAGGAGAATGGAGAGGACCAGGACAGTCTTCATGGTGATGATCAACAGACGGTTCTGTGTGGAGAAAAAACAACAGGCAGTAAATGTACAGAGAGAGAGCAGAAGCATGAGCTCCACTGAATGAACACAAACACAGCAGGTGTCTTACCTGTCAGCTAAATGTGAGCTGATGTTGTTCAGGTATCAACTGAGTGATGGAGTGATGATGAGGGGATCCCTGCTCTTTATATACGCACACCTGAAGCACACAGAGTCACCCTCTTGGCAGAACGTGCTGATGTTTGTCGATGACTCAGTGCTGTATGTGGGAAGATGATTGCAGCGTGCACAAGAGATATGAAGCTGATCTTTAATCTGTTTCCTGATGGCATGTAAACAATTAACACAAACCACTTCCTGGCTGTGATTTCAGATCAGGTTTATGTTTAAAAGAATGACAGTAAAACTGGACTGGATACTGAGTTACAGTAACAAGTAAGGACATATGAACATATGAACAGTGGTGATACAAAATGACACTGAAGTCAAAGTACAGAAAAGTAGACAAAAAGTAGACATGCAAAAAGTAGACATGCAGGATGAGTGCTTTCTGTCATTTTAATCTATAACTATAATCCACAACCATGGCTGGTGCAGGGGATGGTTTGGTTGGGGTCACCATGCCAACATTTGTTAGCCGGACCATGGAACAAACAAGAAACTACCAAGCATAATATGTCAACCTGTTCCATTTTCATTTAGGCTTACTTCTGAACATTACCCTGTCCCACTGTCCAAAGATTAAAAAGTATATTATTTAAAAACGGTGCCAGAAATCAATTCATTTTCCTTTCATTCCTGAATCAACTAATGTTAATGCTGATCTTTCTATTTCGTAAAACAAAAACAGACAACAAAAACACATGATATTAGTCTAATGGGTAAAACACAGATCAAATGTTATACATTTGGAAATACATGTTATTACCTCAACCTATATGATGAGTTAAATACAACAAGACAGGACAGAAACACTTAATGAGTTAATGCTGCTACATATTTTTTCTGTAGTCACACTTGTTTTAACAGAAATGCTTTAACAAATAAATACACTTTTAAAAAGCATTCTTGACTTCTGTAAATGTTATCACTTTGTTGTTAAAATGGCATCACATTTAGTGATGCGCGCAGTATAACTTGTTCAGGACTAAAACTACAAGTGAAAGAAAGGTCTGTGTATCAATAAATATTTCTGAGCTCTTCAGAAATACACAATAAAACGTGATTAAGTACATGTCTTGCTTCCTTATTGAGGCAGTAATGTAAGATAAGATAATCCACTGAGACTTACAGAAACAATGCGACAACATTAAGTGTATCGTGGTCATGCCAGTAAAGACTCATTTTAGTGGTTAACCTGTATGGAAATATTAGCCTTGCCAGGTAGTAAGCTAACCGGCTGGCCTTGTTAGTTTGCTCTGTATTACTGTAACAGACAGTTAACATGGGTTAGTGTGTTGTTATAATAATAGTGGTTACAGTGACAGCTGATTGGTATTCCTCTAGAGAGAATGCACTTACGTTGGGTTATGTTCGAAAGGAAAAGTAAAGAAATACCTTTTGTCAGTGTTTTATGAATAGACATGATATTATTGGAACATGTAACATTTGAATTTTGCAATTGATTGTGGTCGAGCTCTTTTTAAAACAATCTGATGAACTTCATCTATAGCTGTGTCCAGTGTTGGTCAAGTTGCTTGGAAATAGTAATTAGTTACTGATTACTGATTACTTCTCCAAGAAAGTAATCCCGTTACTTTACTGATTACTTATTTTCAAAAGTAATTAGTTACTTTTATAATTACTTTACTTTTTTAATTAGTTACTTTTCAAAAACATGATGCACAACCTGAATACAATATAAAGCAATAGACCTCTCAGCCTAATTCTATTCTTTCTGCATATTCCATTAGATAAAACTGAATCAAATGAAACTGTCTTTTTTAACTTGTTTTATGAGTTTCAATCCTTTAACTTCATGCACATTGCATCAAGCAAAAATTAAATGAAATGTAACAGTCTCTGACTTGAAGAAAATTGCTGAACATTTAAACCTATTTTCTGCACATTCCACCATATTTTAATAAAATAAAACAAGGTTTTCTTCTGTTAACTTATATTTCTGCATATTCCAGCATATAAAATAAAAATCTTTTTTGTGTGTATACTCCTTCATTCGAACAGATGTAAATAAAATATAGCAATAAAATAATTAAAATCAAAGTCTCTCCTAACTGTATTCCAAATTATTAACATTTACATCTTTTAACAGTTGGTAAAGTGCAGAGAGGAGTAATAAAGAGTTTACCAAAACAGAAAATGCTGTTGCATGCCATAGTTAGGCTGTTAGTCCAGTCTCATTTTATGGCTACCCTGACAAGGCCCTATGTTTTTTTGTTTTCTAGCGAAGTGAAACAGTGGTTATATCGCATCAGCAGAAGCTTCTCAAACCTCCTATCAGAAAGTCTGTTCCTTTTTGGGGAAAGCACCAATCCACCTAAACTGAACAGCCGTTCCACTGGTGCACTGGATGGAGGTGTATTTCATGTACATCTTTTTGAGGTTTGGGAACTGATTCAGAATCTCAAGCTCATACCCTGACCTTAAATAGTCAGTTACTTCTTTTTCTGCTGAAAAGCTTTCTGTGGGCTGGTTCTCAAAATCAAAAAAGTCCATTTCCGCTGGGCTGGCTGCCAGTTGGGACACATTAGCATTGTCAGCTGCAGGAGCAGCTTTACGACACTCAGTTGTCAGAAGCTCCTTCACATGCTCTCTCCTACGCTCATCTCTCAGCCATCGAAGTTTGAACTTGGGACAAGTGGCCGCTGCAAGAAGTCCTTCTTGGCTATCCAGTACAGCATCAAAACGAATCTTGATGGCCTGTAAAATACAATATGATATAACTAAGAATATATTTAACTACATAATCAGCTATTTTAATTATTTTGTGGGCTTTAAACCATCTCATGTTCTATCAATACTGTATGAGATTTAATTTTGGTTGAGGCTGTTTTGACCTCTTTATTTCAATCTTCTGTTGATGTTAAGATTATTATTCATGATTAATCATGATCAATATCCTTGATATTGAACAGGGGATGAATAATTGATCTTTTATTATATTCTATAATTTTATTAATTGTACTCACTTCTTAAAACAAACAAAATGTAACATCTGCCCACCATGAATGGTATAATAAATTCAACAAATCCACCTAAATCAATTATCAAATAATAATCTTACCTTTACAATGACATCTGGAAGGCTGGCTGTCATTCTAGAGAGGTCATCTTTCAGGGCAAGTGTCTTTGACATCAGGCTTGTGAGTGTTGGTAGTAAAGCCCCATAGGTGCACTCATCCCCTTGTAAGATGTCCAGTGCTACTGTCAGGGGTTTCATCACAGTGCAGTACTCTTGTAAGAATAGGTACTCCCTTTCATTAAGGCACTTGATTCCCAGTTTTACACACAGGGGATTCAGCTCATTCATTGGAATTGTGATGATTCTGGAAATGGCCTCGTACAGGGAATTCCACCTAGTGGATGTGGGTACCATTAGCTTCTTGCGGCTGACTTCCTCCACCTGTTCAGAGGCTAAAGTTGATCGACTTGCTTTAGTCCAAAGAGCAGAGCATTTTGCAATACTACTCCTGTATACAGCCTTGGTGTCTGCACAGGAATTTAGATGTTTGTCAACATCGCTTGTTGAAATCAGGTTAATTGTGTGTGATGCACACCTGTAGTGTGGAGGGAGGCTAAACTGTCCATCACCAGATGTGGAAAGAGCGTCTATGACATCTGTAAAAGTCGGTTCCTCGTCATCACCTTCCTCTTCATTTTCAGATTCAGACTCCAAATTACAGGGCTGACATACCCTGAATGCTTTGGCAAAATTAGATGCATTATCCGTTACAGTGGCAACAACTTTGCCATGCAGTCCATATGATGAATGGATTTCTTCAATCTCTGCTCCAATTACATCATAGGTGTGCCTGCCTCTAATTCTCTGACATGCTAGGGCGGCCTTGTTGCGCTGTAAAGTGGAATTAATCCAGTGAACGGTTACACCCATAAAACTTTTATTATTCACCGTCCAGATGTCAGCAGTGGTAGAAACAAAGTCTACACCTCCGAGTGCAGCCTTCAAATTAGCGTCCATTATGGCGTATTCTCTCTCAAGGTATTCTGCAAATGACTTTCTCTGCGGCAGCTTCACACCACTTTTGGTCGGTATTTTTTCTACGATGTGTCGGAACGATTCAGAGTCTACAGTGGAAATGGGCAACATGTCCTCGACAATATAGCCAGCGACGAGCTTCTTCAGTTCAGCGGCACTAAGCCCTGTCGGACTTGGTCTTAAGTCTATTTTCACCTGTTTAGCAGGAGAAGGGCCCTCGGAGGTTCGCTCGGTGGAACTGGATGTGGTAGCCTCAGCGGGCATGTCAGTGGGGGGATACGGGGGATTCTCGGTGAGTTTCACATTCCCGTGCCGGCTTGCTAGGTGCTTGCTCAGATTTGACGTGGAATTTTTCGCTGTAGATAAAAGTTTTCTACCCATGCACAGTGTACAGCGGACGCTAATGTTTTTGTCACCTTTAACTGAGTCAAACTCAAAGTAATGTCGGTACTTCCAAGAATTAAATGCTGCACGGTCCTGCTCTTTCCCGCACTCCATGTTGTCTTGTTGATCGGGTAGCGACAATCACTACACGTCTGTTGTTTACCACAGACGTCGCGCCGCTCATACGTCATTGTCACGAGACAGTCTCACAAAACAAAATCACGGTTTAGTAACGCAGTAACGCAGCCTGCTTGCAGAAAAGTAACAGTAATCTAATTACTATTTTTGCAATTGTAATTCCTTACTTTACTCGTTACTTGAAAAAGTAATTGGATTACAGTAACGCGTTACTTCTAACGCATTACTGCCCATCAGTGGCTGTGTCTGATATGCTAGAGCTGATGCCGCTGTCCACTCACTTCTTTAACCATGGGTTGTGGCGGCCGATTAATTGGGTTGGGGTTGCTCTGCCAAGAATTGTTTGTCCAACCATAGAATAACCAAGAAAATTACAGAGCAGCATAAGTCAACCTGTTCCATTTTCACCTTTGCTTACCTCTGAACATTATGCTTTCCCACTGTCCAATGCTGTCAGCATCAGACACTACACTGATCTGAATTCAGTGGCAGACCCTTAAATTAGTATAACCACTGGTATTCAATATAAGACTGTCATGATCCAGATCAGTGGGTAAGCTTTACTCTGTCACACATCATGTCACAAGCACTGATGTGAGTCTTTCTTGTGACAACAACTACCGTTTGGCTTTTATTTTCAGCCATCATATTCTGATGGTATACCATAAATGCTGAAAGGTACATACAGGTTTTGGAGCAGCATATGCTGCCATCCATCTGTCTTTCTCAGGGACGCCCCTGCTTATTGCAGCATGACAAAGAGTGCAGGAACCAGGCTGGCCTGCAGTCAAGACCTGTCTTCCATTGAAAATGTGTCGCACGTTTTGAAGCACAAAAAAAGACAATGGAGACCCTGGACAGTTGGACAACTGCAAATATAGCAAAGAATTTCACTTTCAGAACTTAAAAAAAAGAAAAATTGTATCCTGAGTTCCCAGACACTTGCTGAGTGTTGTTAAAAGAAGCAGTGATATAACACTGTAGTAAACATGCTCCTGTCCTGACATTTTTGAAATATGTTGCAGGCATCAGATTCAGAATGAGTGTATATTTACAAAACAACCCAACAAAGTCTCTGAGTTTGAAAATTAAATATCTTGTCTTAACTGTATTAAATGGAATTTAGGCCAAAAGGGATTTGCAAATCATTGCATTCTGTTTTAACTCATATTTTAATAAATTGGGTAGCTGTTTTATAGATCTATTAGTGTTCAAACTGTCCCGAGCAAAAGAGGTGCCGGGCCATTTTAGGACAACACGTGCAGTGTTTGTAGGTCTTCTGTGTGTCATATTGGCCTTAGACCACCCTGGTTGTATGTTGGTTTCATTGCCTTCTCTCTCTGCTGTAATCTTACACAGATCCACCTCTTGGACCCTATTAACTAGCTCTCTCTGTCATTCCTACTCGCAGCTCTGTGCACATCTGAAGGAACAGAGTGGAATAAAGAAAGTCTAAAGTCTGTTTATTGTTACTGTAAGTCTCCACTGGATTCTCTTATCTTAAGTTACTGCCTTAATCAATGGGGAGAGACACCTACTTAAAGGTAAATTACACAACGTTTTATTGTCTGTTTGTTAAGAGCTTACCGACATTTATGAATACACAGACTCTTGTCAATAATGTCACGTGATAACAGTAGAGCTTCAGCACTGCTGTCTGGCAGCTGGAATGTGACTCTTCCTGCAGCGGAAAATAGCCAAATGGTTTCTTAGCATACTGTCATGGTTTTATTCCCGTCTTTCAGAGCAAATTTTCCCAACTTGCTCATTGGTTCAGGTTGGGTGGGACTCCATTTGGAAAAAGGTGACGTCACATTAACCACTAGGGGCAAGAGTCATGTCTGAGTTACAAGCAATGGGGCTACTCCCAACAGTGGTGGGGCTCAAATCAATGTCAGAATTTCAATATGAATACATACACAATAGAAGAGCACCATTCCCAGTAGTTGGAAGTATCACGTATGAAACTGCTATGGGTTAAACAGTTATACTGCCTCTGTTACTCACATGCAAAATTACATTGAAAGTAACAGATGTGGACAGTCGCTAGCAGAGGCGGAAACACATCATTGTTTTGCGAATAAGTCTCAAGTCTTTGCAAGTCCCAGTTCAAGGCTGACAAGTCCAATGTCACTACTAAGTCCTAAACTTTGAGTTTGGAGTCCTGAACAAGTCAAATTTATGGTTCACTAAATGTAATGCTATTTTAACAACAGAGTGATAATGTATTACATTTACTGAAATCATGAATGGTTTTATAAACTTTGTATTTAATTGTTAAACACATTTGTTCAACCAAGTGCGACTAAACTTAATTATAAATAAAGTAGTGCCTTTCATAGTATGTTTCATACATACTATGAAAGTGCCTTTCATAGTATGTTTATTGTGCACATTTCTTTGCTTTTGTGTTTATGTAACTTATGTAATGTAATGTTTTTTTTATGTATATCTATTTTTGAAACATTTTTGTTTAAACAAGTGTGGCTGAATTTAATCATAAAACATTACAAGGACACACGGACCATTTACTGCAGAAGAGTTTTGCATGTTTCTGTCCTGTCTTGTTGTATTTAACTCATAAATATTGAGGGGAAATATTGAGGTAATGATTTCTTTTTAAAAATCTGTAAGGCATTTTCTGTGAGACTTTTCTGTTAGACTAATGTTATGTGTTGTTGCATGTTTTTGTTTTATGTCTAAACGATATAGAACTATCAGCTTTAACATTAGTTTATTCAGGAGTTAAAGGAAAATGTATTGATTTCTGGCACAGTTTTTAAATGATATAAATTTTAATCTTTGGGTTTGGACAGTGCAGTGTAATGTTTAGAAGTAAGCCTAAATGACTTATTTTGCCCTGTAATTTTGTTGGTCTTTCCATGGTGCAGCTAACACAAATCTTGACATGGTGACCCCAACCAAACCATCCCCTGCAACAGCCAAGGTTGTAGATTATAATTATAGATTAAAATAATGCTCATAGTTATAAATTTAACTGCCAGGATTCTGCTTTGCTTTTTGAGCTTTTTTTTTAAAGACAGACAGAAAGCACTCCTTCTATATAGATGTCTACTTTTATGCCTTAAGTACATTTTGCTGCTCATACTTCTGTACTTTGACTTCAGTGTCATTTTGTATCACCACTGTTCATATGTTCATATGTCCTTACTTGTTACTGTAACTCTGTATCCAGTCCAGTTTTACTGTTGTTCTTTGAAACCATAAAACTGATCTGAAATCACAACAAGGAAGTGGTTTGTGTTAATTGTTTACATGCTGCCAGGAAACAGATTAAAGATCAGCTTCATATCTCTTGTGCACGCTGCAATCATCTTCCCACATACAGCGCTGAGTCATCGACAAACATCAGCACGTTCTGCCAAGAGGGTGACTCTGTGTGCTTCAGGTGTGCGTATATAAAGAGCAGGGATCCCCTCATCATCACTCCATCACTCAGTTGATACCTGAACAACATCAGCTCACATTTAGCTGACAGGTAAGACACCTGCTGTGTTTGTGTTCATTCAGTGGAGCTCATGCTTCTGCTCTCTCTCTGTACATTTACTGCCTGTTGTTTTTTCTCCACACAGAACCGTCTGTTGATCATCACCATGAAGACTGTCCTGGTCCTCTCCATTCTCCTCTGTGCTGCGTTTGCAGGTCAGAATCAACACACAACATTTAGACAGAGCACACAAAGAGTTGAGTAGTATATAGCCTTACTGACAGAGTTGTGTTTTTATCTGCAGCTCCACAACCAGACGCAGAGAAAACAAGTAAAGAAAAGGCTCCAGGTCAGTATTGAAGCTCTCTGCTGTAACACACACAGACAGTGAGACATTACGTTTAACATCTAAATATAAAACTGTAAACCTATAAAGTCGTCTGTCTGTATGTGTGCCCTTAGCATATCTCAAGAACCGAGCCAAGCAAATGGCCTGTACTAACACCAACCTTAATGTGATTCGTCCACAGAAGCAGCAGTGGAGGTCCCGCAGGAACAGATGGTTGCTCAACCTGGTTAGTGTCCTCTTTTAAATCTAATGCTTTTCTGTTTGGTTTCATGTTTTACTGAGCCTTCACTGTGACAGCCATGTGAGAAAATAACTAATCAAATAATTGAAAAAGCTCAAGTTATCATGTAATATCAAAAGCAAGGATAAACAAGTTCAACCAGAAGGTTTCAGTGCCTGTGTTTTGAGTTTTTCTGAATCAAAACTGTTTGTGGTTTGACGGGAAATAATATAAGATCTTTTTTTTCTGAAGAAGATTGTAATGTTGGATTTGAATGAAAGGGCAGATGTCCACCAAGAACAATTTTACTGTTTGTGTAGTTGCTGTTGAAGAACAGAGCAGTGCAGCTAAAGCTCAGTCTGGTCCATGATCTCTATCACAGCAAAGCCCCTTAGAGTCTCAAAGAGATTGAGAACTGATGGCCACCAGATCAGAGCAGTTGGTGCTGACTTGTGCTTGATGAAAATCATTAAATTAATTTTGGAATGTAGCGTTATTAGTCTAGTCAGAACAACCTGCAAAACTAATGACATTCCCATCAGCCTCAGCTGTACTTTGTGTCAGTGCTTATTAGCTAATGTTGGCACGATACTGTAACACAGTAAACTAAAATGCATGTTAGCTTACTGAGGTTAGCATTTGGGTCAAAGCACAGGTGTGCCTAAGAACCGCCTCACAGAGCTGCTAGCAGAGCTGTAGATGCTTAGTTTGGTTTGAACTTTTGTCATTTCAATGTTAATGTGATTTACTTGATATTTTGTAGTTGTGGCGTTCTGTAATGTCAAATACTTTTGATGAAAAAGAGGTCTGATGAAGCTTTTGATGTTTCAGAGATGGACAAGA
Source organism: Plectropomus leopardus (assembly GCF_026936395.1). Taxonomy (NCBI): domain Eukaryota; kingdom Metazoa; phylum Chordata; class Actinopteri; order Perciformes; family Serranidae; genus Plectropomus; species Plectropomus leopardus. Next base: position 6,138,264 of record NC_142178.1, read on the forward strand.
TGACAAAAGACGTGAAAGTATTTGTGCCAGAAGACTTTGTGCCTGTTCCCAGAAACGGTATTTAGAAAGCCACATCACTTAATAATATATTCTGTAGCTTCTCATTGTCAATTAAGCGATCAAGTACATATGTGAGTTATCAGTTATACTTAACGAGTACTTCCTAACCACAGTACTTCCACATGTTGTTGTACTGTATGTGCAATAGACATTTTAAAACAATAATATGCACACAATAAGAAAACAAAACACATACATATTGACACATTTCAATAACTGACAGTATTGCATATGGATATTCTCCGAAAGTACAGTATATCATATATTTATTTATTCGTCTCTTTTTTTTGTGTTTTTTTTTTTAATTAAATATATATATTTTTTTACATTTTTTAGAGCCAGTGCCTGAGGAGGAAACAGCGCCTGACTGTAAGTGCAACATCACTGTTTAAATCTTTCCTTTATGAAGTGAGGTCATCATCACAACAACAATAAAACCATTAAGAGAATCATAAATATCACAAATGTGCTTAAAGGACCACGGCTGTATTTAGGCTGTTCACTAACCTGCTTAGTTTTTACTTTACTAACAATTCTCCAAAATACATCACATACTTTTCGACATATGTTGGTGTCATTCGAACAGCTGTTTCTGCTGGAGGAGGCTGTAAATAAAGTAAATTAGAAAGGATCTATTGTCAGTGTGATTCAGTCTGTGAAAGTGTTCTGTTGAAGTCAATGTTCTCTCTCTTCTGTCTGTCTGCAGCTCGTAATAACTTCTGTCCAGTGGGTTGGTTCGCCCATGGCTCTCGCTGCTTCCTGTTCGTCAATACTCCCAAGACCTGGTACAGTGCTGAGGTACTGCTGCTATAACACTTGTACATTGTTACTGTGAGCAGTCAGCCTCACTGAGCTCGTACACACTGTCAACAATGTGGCTGAAGTTGGTGCTTTTCCCGTCATGTGATAGACTTTGTTATTAAATCAGTGAAGCTAGTTTAGAACGTACCATCGCAGCACATGAGGAACGCAACATGTTCCACAACACGGAGCATCTGGATGCTGATGGTAGATCAGTCAGGCTGCCACCATCAGTCCATGAAAAGATGAACTTTTCACTTCAGAGCTAAAGACAATTCATCAGGAGAAAGAAATGACACAAATATTTAGCTGTATAGTCACAAAGATTCCTGTGTGCGTCCTCTGTCCAACAGGAGCACTGCAACAACCTGGGTGGCCACCTGGCCTCGGTCACCAACCCCAGAGAGTACAGCTTCCTGCAGCAGATCTCAGGCGGCTCGAGCACAGCGTGGCTGGGAGGCTTCAACCTGCAGGTCTGGATTCATGAAGAAACACCACTCAGTCAGTCCAGATCAAACCCAGGACGTGGTCCAAAGGGGGTCTAGACTTACTCAAGACTGATCTGAAAGCAAATGAAGAGACTGAGACAACACGTCTTTACACTCCTGCTCTTTGTCTCTTAGGGCCAGTGGATGTGGATTGACCGCGAGGGTTTCTATTACACCAACTGGTACTCACCTTTGTCCTCCAGCAGCTACCCCTGCATCTACCTACGAAACAACTGTAAGTCCACCTGTTTGCTTTGGGGTTAGTACTAGAGCTGATGGTCTGGGGAGTGTTGATGCTGACCACCGCCACTAAGCTTTAGTTTTATAAATCTTCATATATCTCTGTTTGTAAAAATCTGAGGGCTTTTTTTGGGACTGGAGAGGCAGTCAAAGCGGGTAAGAGGGGAGCAAGGCCCCATAGAACATGTAGTACACTCCATATCCAGGGCTGTGTCTACACTGGAGGATAGCCAACTGTGGGCAACCTGAAGAGTTCGGGCCTCCCTTTGGTTGTCCAACATGCTCTGTGGTCCCTGACTCCCCTCTCACAGGCAATGACTGCCTCTTGAACCCCAGTGTGCCTGGTCCGTGGGGTCTATGCCCACAGCTCAGAGGCCCTCTCGGCTTTCTTTTAGTGTCCATGTAACTCTGAATCTGATTTTTTTCAGGAATTCATGCTCCTGCTATGTTTGGACAAACAACAGTGAACTTTAGTCAATCACAGTAGGATCCACAATAAGGCATCCCAACCTCAAACCCCCCCTTCCAGTGTCCCTTCCTTCCTGAGCATCCATTCTTGTATCAACTTTGCTTTAGCTATCTAGCTTTAACTTTTATTATTTTTTCTAAAGGCAAATAAATGATTTTACAGTGAACATTATGAAGCAAATTATTTATGTGTTAATGTTGTTATTTTTTTTCTCCTTTTTACATCAACTTTCAGATGGTTGGGGAAACAACAGGTGTAACATTGCCTATAACTTCATCTGTGCCAAGAACCCTTTCGGGTGTTGACGTACAGACTTCACATCTGAGGCCTTGAGAAGGATCAGCCTGGATAGTTTTTCTCTCTGAGGCCAACTTGTGTACTTTGTTTTGTGTTTTACTGAATTATACTTTTACTTTTTGTATTCTTCAAAGTGTGAAATGATCAAGTGTTAAGCAACTTTCATGTTAAAGCATTTTGATTTGTTCTTGTGGCAGCAGTTTCATAATAAAGACTTGTAAGAATGAGACAATGTAACAAGTGTAACATTGCCTATAACTTCATTTGTGCCAAGAGCCCTTTCAATTGTTGACATACAGACTTCACATCTGAGGCCTTTGGGGACGGATCAGCCTGGAGAATTTTCTGTTCAAAGCCAACTTATAAACTTTGTTGTATGTCTAACTGCATTATACTTTTCCTTTTTGTATTCTTCAAAGTGTTAAATGATTAAGTGTTCGGTAACTTTTGTAGTAAAACATTTCTTTTTATGATTGTGGCTGTAGTTCTGCAATAAAAACTTGTTGGAGTTGAACAATGTTTGATCTTCCTTTAAGCAAAACCAAACAAGAAAGTCATTAAGACATGTAAATGTTTAATGTATCTTATGATCATGGTATACACAAAAGGCAGTGTTACTGTAAGAGACAAGACAGAATATTAAATTTTGGTCTAACCATCTAATATGAGACTCCTTTTAAAGGCCTTTCGCGATTGGCCATTTTATGTTCAGCACAGTCTACTACCCGCACTCTTTCACAATGTAGCCACACTGTTTTAAATTGTATAGAAAGTGGCTTGGCATTGTGTTGCTGGAATAAGTAGGGACGTCCTTGAAAAATTTGTCATCTGAATGGCAGCATATGTTGCTCCAAAACCTTTATGTACATTCATTATTTTTGGTGCATTCACAGAGGTGGAAGTTACCAAAACCACTGGCACTAAAACACCCCATACAATCATTTATTTGGCTTTTTAAACTTTGTGCTGACAATTCTCTGGATGGTCCTTTGACACAATGTATACAATTTCCAATAACAATTTGAAATGTGGACTTGTCAGACCATAGCACACTTTTCCACTTTGTGTCAGTCTATCTCAGACAGTTTGTAGAGCCAGAAGTGACCATATCTGGATGAGAGGCTCCAGCTGTGGAAGAGCAAGGGGTGGAACTGACTGGAAGCCAAAGCCACTCAAACAGCCCTGTCCTTAAATATGTGTAACTTTGGCCTTAAAATAATATTAAAGCAATCACGGGGGTATTTTATTGCAAAACAAGGTCATTTACTTATCATCTTACTTTTACTAAAGTAGGGTTTTGAATGCACATATTGTATAACCCTTTAAAACCTGGAGCAACTTTACTTTTCCTGTGGTGCACTCAGATGCCTTTCACAAGTATTTTCACCTTTGAATTAAAAAACATGGGAAAAAGGCAATCAGCAGCATGGTAAGAAATGTTCCACAAATTGCAAATGGAAAAGCTAGCAGAAAACTATATTAATAATGATAATAATTACATATTTAAAAAAAATATGTTACAGAATGTTTTTCATTTTTAAGCAATTTTTTGAATGTCATTTCTGCATTTTTAAATTAAATTTTAAATTTCTTTATTAATCACAAATGGTCTTTAATACTATTTCTTCTTTTGTTTCTCATTTCCTTCTTCCCGTGTTTTTGGAAGAAATCAAGCCAATCAGCTCAGACTTTCAAATGGTTAAATGAAAGCGGATGATTTATAAAACAATTCACCTGTTGTCATACGCGCTGAAATTAGCTATGGAGACCAAAACCATTTTCTTTTTGTACCAGGCTGTAAACATGTTTAATTCTGCTATAAAGCTAAGTATCCATGGGGATTGACTCTGTTTTGGAGTCAGCCTCAAGAAGCCATTTAATGAATAGTAGTTTTCGGCATTTCTGCATCGGCTTTATTTTTCAACCTCAGAGATTGGCACTTGGTTGAATATGAAGAAAGCACTGACATTGCTGATGTTAGGTCCTGTCTCTCATTATATGGTGCTTGACACATATTTAATTGATTTGAAGAAATCAGAACCCCCCACAAACTATGGTTACGATAAATAGGCAATCTGCATTATTTGTGCTTTCCTGAAAAAGATATTAGGATTCCGATTCAGCGGATGCCCTGTGTACAGAGGCTGTGTCACCCTTTGCTGCACGTCATCCTATCTCTCCCCTTTTAGGCATAAGCTGTCCTTTATAATAAAGCCAAAAAATAATAATCATTTTAAAGGATGTAGGTACATCCATTTAACAGATAATAGGGTGAATATCCATTTGTTAACATTACAAACGTGAATCAATTTCTCCTAATTATTTCACTGTCTTTAGCCTTAGAAATGAAATACAAATAAAGCATTTTTTTATTCTTTGCCTTAGCACCTCTAGGTAAAATCATCTGTTAAAAAGTAGCCTATTAATGAAGACATCAGAGTAATTGTTTAAAGACGAGAGAAGAGTCAGTACAGTACTGTGCTACTTCCCCCTAGGCAGGCATAGAGGAACTTGGAATAGGATGCAAGAGCAGTGCAGATAAAGGCTCACACACACACACAGGACGGCAGAGCAGAGAGAGAAAGGGAGAGCGAGAGGACATACAGTCAGGCTATAGCCAGAACAGCGTCTCAGTGACTAAACACTGACTCCCTGTTATGCAGCAGAACTGATCATCAGACACACTAGAGGTAAGAATGAAAAATATATGCAATGTCTCTGTCTGTCTTTTAATGTTCTCTGCAGTTGCAGTCATGGGGTACAGCGTATGTGTGTGTGTGTGTGGGTGCATGTAAGAGAGCGAGAGGAAGAGAGCAGTACAGAGAGAGTACTAGATCTTATTAATCAAACTGAAGGACGATGCCTGGGGTTTTGGTGCTGTTTTGTCCTTGTGTGCATGTATTGGTTTGGGAGAGCCTGTTCTGTACCGGTGTGTGGAATACATTATATTTATATGACTTGTTACAGTTTTCCAGCTATCAGATAGAGAACAATGTTTGTGTGTGTGCATGTGTGTTTGTGTGTGTGTGTATGTGACCACAACAGCCTCAGCGAGCTGTGTCATCGCATCTTGTTAGACTGTGTAGTCTAACGCCGCAGTCCCCCACCCCCCCACCCTTCAACCCAACCCACACACTCAATAGTCAACTCTCTTTCCCTCTCCCTGTCCCTCTAGTTACTCTCACTGTGTTTTTGCAAACTGGACTAAAAATTGGAAGAGCCAGAGGTTGTGTGAATCTTTGGTTCATTATTTTCTTTTGACTCCCCTGTTGACTTTAAAATTCTTAAAACTAGACTTTTTTTTCTTGTTTTACTGCAACACAAATGTTTAGAAATCACAGCAGGAAACAGCTGTGGGAGGGTAGCCTCACAGAGACCAAGACTATGGTGTTAATTTGTGTTTTCAACTCTCGAATTTTTTTTTTTTTCAGAACGTAAGAATTAACACTCAAGTTTCAAGGAACATTAACTGTCTTTGTGCAACCTCCAGATTGCACACAAAGTCATCTGTAGTTGTAGTCCATCCATTTGTGCTGTAGAAAAACAAAAACAATAGTGTATTCCTATAGTGCATTAAAAAATGCATTTGCAGTAATGTTAAAAGCCAATACATGCTCATCCCAAGTCATCACATACTGCTGCTTTGCAGTGGACTTCCGCGTTTACATGTTATACTCTAGGTATCCTTCTATGTCTGCTGTTGACGTTACGGGATGCTGCTACAAAAAATACACATTTGGTTATGTATAGGCAACAAAAGCACATGGCAACCAACGCCGGGATGTGAACAAAAGCACATGCTGCTACTGGTAGTAGTGAACGCAGTGCAAGAAAACTGATCAATCCATGTTTCAAAGGGTTAATGCGTTTGTACGCCAACAGCAAGAAAAGGTGAAGGTCTGAACCCTGGTGAGCTGCACTCCAGCCTACTCTGCTCCTCTTCTCATGTTGCCAACAGTGGAATCAGAATTGATTTTAGTTCATTTGTGTTGATAAATACACACAGATAGATACTAAACCGCAATACTTCAGGGGTTAGGGCATCATTCATAGCACATCAATTTATAAGAAGAGGTCCTTTCGATCTTCGGTAGAACAGCCCTCTCATGCACTCTCTTTATTGTAATTCACTATACTCTCATAAACACAAGGTAATTTCTTGCAAATATGTCTTTCCAATTAGAGTTTTTGAGCAGCTTTAGACACAGTCTGCAATCTAAATTGCATTGCTAGGGGCCCAAGCAGCGTAGCTTCCTGAGCCCCGTTGATTTTGTTCTCAATATGTGTTTGTGCAGCAAAATCGCAAGACCAAAAGTCACCAAAAATGGCAAGTAGGTTGCAAATTTCATCCACTATGCAGGCACATAAAATGACAGTCGCTGACCTCAAGAGGTTCACATTTTCAACTATCTTGAAAACAACTTTGCTTAAGGTAAAAATTCTTTGCATCTTTGCACCAATGGTCTCCTGCTCTATAAATGTCTTTTTTTCTCACTTTTCTCCAACCCTTTTTTCAACAATTCCTCAGAAATTGATGGGTCAATCGTTGCAAAAACTTAATCGAGATTATGATGTATAGGAATTATGGAAATTGTGATATGTCAAATTGTTTTCAACTTATACATTTTGGACCTATGTCTTTAACCTAAATTCAAAATCAAAATTGGCTGAAGCAATTTTGACCAAACCTGGTGCATGTGTTCAAGCGCTAGGTCCAAGCTTTGCTACGCAGTCTTGGGATATTCTATCACTGGGGGGTTGCCACAAGTGCGAAAAGTTAATATTTCAGAAAATGTCAACATGGATTTGTACAAAATTCAAATCAAGTTGGCTTGATTTATTAAAAAAATTAAAATTTTAAAAAATCTAAATTTCTAGACATTTCACATTCCAATCTTTAAAAAAAAGAAGAAAACATGAAAAAAGAATTGAAAATTAAATTCCTTTTCAATTTTATTTTATTCTTCATTTTTCATTTTGCAGCACATCCACAGAATTGTGACAAATGTTTCCACCCCTGTCAATTCAGAAATATGTCACTACACATTTTTCAAAACATGCAAAATCAGTTAACATCTGCATTATATTTCCACAAATCTTACTTTACATGCTACCAAAATTGACAAAGATATTCTACGGATACTAGATATCTGCTGTTTCAGATTGTATTCAAATTGATCAAACAGTCAGTCTGCATTAATATGTAATGCCCTGCTGTAATTTTCCATAAGAACAACATTTTCCATTCCATCTATTACAGTGTTTGACAATACATCCAAAGTGTAATTTATTTCCAGGATTTTATCACCAACATTTTGACTTCAGTAAGTGTGTTAGGTTTAAAAATAGCTGCAAACGGCAATGAGCAGGGTCAATTTAGATCTTCGGATTGATATGACCTCAATAGGCACTTGGAAACATGGCGCACGCATGACTTGCTACATTGTTGGCATGTAGGACTTAACCTCAGGGGATTTAAGCCTTTGTATCCCCAGAGAAAGTGACAGGAGGAGGACACATGATTTTCCACACCTTGCACATGTTGAGGCAATGGCATCATGTGCAAAGAGGAAGAATCTTTATTTATTATTTATACATTTTAAACGGTGACATTCATCAATACATCTATGATTAAATTCAGAAATAAAAACACACACACATCATTCTGCTTGGTCCATGAATTTACTGTTTACACACACACACACACACACACATATATACATATATATATTGAATTGTTAAAGTTATTATTACTATTTTCCGTAATTTCAGTTCCAGTGTTAGCTGTTCTGTTAAAAAAAATTAACCAAAGTAAGAGCAAAGTAAGAGAGTTTGTTGTTTTTCTGTTTAAGCAGAATCGTTTTCTTGGCAGTAGTTAGGTCCACCAGGTGTGTTGTGATTTGTTTTTGTGGTGTGTCAGGCATGCTTAGGTCTCCTAATGTGCACAATGATGGTACTTAGATACTACAACCAAAGATAGTTTAGTAGTTATTTTTCTCGATAAATTTTGCACTCGGGGGCAGAGCCGGAGTGCACCAAGTAGTAGCTAGTTTTGTTAAGAGCACAGTGAGTACATGCCTTTTTTGTTATGTGCATCTTGTGTTGTGTTTAATGTATTCTGTGTATGACTTTGTATTGAATTAGTCTGGTGTTTCTGTAATTTTCATGGACATGTTGAAGGAATTTTAATTTATATATCTGAGCCGAGAAGTTACTTCTAGTGCTGATGTTAAGATCGTTCCCGCCGATTTGTTTATTGGAGGATGTATGGTGGAGTCAGTGGGAGATAAAAGCTTGTATAATTTTGACAGAGATGTGTTTGGTTAATGGTTCATGGACTTATCTAGTCTTTCAACCACTCAAGGCACTTTTACACTACATTCACACACATTTATACACTGCTGGCTGAGGCTACTGTACAAGGTGCCACCTGCTACTCAGTAACTGTTCACACGCACTCACACACTGATGTCACAGCCATCGGGAGCAGTTTTGAGCTCAGTACCTTGCCCAAGGGTTCTTTGATACACTGACAGGAGGAGCCGCAGCTGCCCATTTATAACATCCATTAGTTCAACCTTCAACTCTACACTATTACCAGCCAGTCGGACTAGTTCAGAAGGGGGATCCTGTTCATTTGCACTGACTAGATTGGTGTAATGAACATAGTTACATAAGCTCTCCAGTGCTATTTAAATCACTCCTGTGATGACGAAAGTCAGCGGGAGAAAAACTGTACACACGCTTTAATACGCTCTACAATTTTTCAAAGTTATTTCATAATGACCAGTGCTAAAGTTAATACAAATACTGTTTTTAAAGAATTTAATATTGAATAAGACATTATGAAATTCACAATAATATTATTGTTAAATGCAGACAAAATACTGAATAAGTTAATAACATAAGACAAGCATTTATTAATCGCTAAAGGGGAAACTTGGGTGTTGTATTAGCACAAAGAGAGAAAACTGCACAGCTGGCAATGACTGAATCGCTGTCTGTGATCATCCGCTGTCGTACATTTTTGGTGCATATATCCACCTCAGTGTGCTCCACAAAAAAGCCTCTTGGACCATAGAAGTTGACTCTGTTAACATTAGAACACTGCCTCGAGGGTGTGAGATAGATATTTCTGTTATAAGCAAGCCAGACTGGTCAAAAAAAAAAAACAGCCGTACATCAAAAATGTACAATGGCTGTAACACCTTTAAAATGTGTCCAATAATCATAAATCTTGGTAGATATCTTTAGTACGTGTTGGGGAATAGACCTACCATAGCATTTCACTTAATTGACTTAATATTTAATACACACCTACTTTGCACTGTGCTCTACAACAAGCTTCTTTGACAAGTAAGGCCACCTCAGTGGATTTTTTGTCAAAAACAGTCATGTGACATCTACGTTTTGGCTTTTAGTAATAAATTACTTTTTGTTGGGTTTTGAATATAGAAGGACATACTAATACTTAAAACAATATATAAAACAACCCACTGTGATACACTCCCTTAGACCTATATAAGACACAAAACATAACCAAGCTACAGGATGAATGAAAATAAAACAAAATACAAAACAAAACAACAACCAAACAACCAAAGATTGAATTAAACAAAGAAAGATTGCAAGGTGCAGACAGTCTTCCAACATATGGTAGGAATGGCTGCCAGATTTTCTGAAACCTCTTAATTGCTCCTGCAGTAGTGTTTCTAAATTGTTCAGTTTTGAGGAACATCATTATGTCCTCCATCTAACACTTGTGTTAGTCTTGAGGTCATTTTCCAGCTGAGAAGAATGAGTCACAGTGAAAGGATTGTGGAAAAAGCCCCTCTGAAGCCTGATTAGCGGAAAGTCTGTAGCCTGGTGGGACCACCCCAAATATAGCAGTCTCAGGGTTTGGCAGGATCAGTGTGTCACAGAGCTCTGAAAGGGTATTAAAGACCCCTGACCAGAACAAACACGAAACATTTGGCTCAAAGTTCCTGGATCACACCTACATCTGGGACATTTTTCATTTCTACCTGGATACAGTTTGGCAAGCTTGCTATTAGACAGCCGTACTAAATTTGTTAAAATGCATCGCTGTAGGTTTTAGTTTTGTTTGAACCCCAAAGTGGAGACTGATACGGGTAGGTATGCATAAAAAGAGTTTATTGTATGTAAGAAAAACAAAGCAGCAGGCAGTGGAGGCAGGTAGCTGGCTGACTCGTAGAATATTCTCTGGCGAAGGCTGAGCATGTGGGAAAACTCAGGCACTGAGGACTGTAAGGCTGCGCAACACAGAGACATACATGAGAACCTGAGCACACACACAAAAACCCAGTGGTAAGTATGAAAAATCACGATCAAATGAGAAACGCTGCAAAATTGGCAATTTTTAAATGCCACCTTACTGAAGGAACATAGAGACAGGACAGACGAGATATTTTGCCAGACCAGCTGGACATATGGCTTATTATTTGTTTGAGTTTAAAAATGTAATGTCCTGTGGAACAAAGGACAGTTTGGATCTGATTTTTGTAAAAAAAAAAAAAAAAAAAAAAAGACAGGCAATAGCATCGTCCAGATGGGAGCAGGTAAAATGAGAAGGCCAGAGGATGACTCTCATCACCCACAATGATGTTTGCCTTGTTCATGACTCTGTCTCTATAAATGCATCTAATATTCCCCAATCCCCAACAGTTTACTGGCTGAAGTGACTGTTTTTCCAACAGTCTTTTTCTGTGCCTCAGGTGCATTTCCAAACAAGCAGATGAAGCAGAATGTCACAACAATCTCAATAAAGCACAGTAAAACATTTGGAGCATTGTTTTTGCAATGACGTTAAAAGACAGCAATGACAGTAAAGAGAGCACTACCAGACTATACGGGATGAGACAGCAGGTTTATTTAGGCAGGTTGATGAGCTGAGTGGAGACAGGTGAGCCTCATCTGCTGCTCCTGCTGAGGAGCCAGCCACACCCCCGACACACACACACACACACACACACACACACACACACACACACACTCACCCTGCAGGAGGAAGAGAACAGAAACGGGAGGGGGAGAAAGCGAGAGAACACGTACAAAAACATTCAACGAAAGCAAAGCAGGATCATCACAATCATGGGATGCAACCACACAAGTGCTTCAAAAATGCCTCAAAAACTGTTGGACCCCTGACACTTCTGTCCTCGCGCCCTAATTAATTAAATAAAGTCTTCATCTTAAACAGTGATCCCCACTTTTCCACTATCAAGTCCTGTGTGCAAAGAAATGAGCAAAAGAAAAAAAGTGGCCTCATGCAGCTCATTTGTTGCTGTTCTGCCTCTGGACCAGTCTGAGACCAGAACTGTCAGAGCCAAATTATGACACAGCAAAAACTAAATTACCTCACTTATTGGACCGCAAAATCTCACACCTAGTAAAAATGCAATCTTATCCAGTCGGCAAATACAAGACAACATGGCTGCCAAAAGAGAAGCATTTCTGCCAACAGTGTGGAGGAATACTGTTGAGACAGACCTGGACGAATAACTAGGCGCTCCAAATTTAACTCCATCGGAGAAGAGTTCTTGCCAAAATATAAAAACTGAAACCTGCAGTTTGTTGTTTGTAACTAAGGGTTTATGCGGCTGCGTTTTTAACCATTGTTATTAATGGGACAGTAGTAGATGGATAGGAAACATGGGAAATGACATGCACAAAAGGCCACACGCGGGAACTGAACCCAGGCCACTGCAGAGGCCTCAGCCCGTAAAGGGAACACACCAGGGACTGACTGATTACTGGGGCCAATATTTGGCATATTGCCAATTACCTGTATTGGCATTTTATTTTAATGATCACAGATATTATAAATTAATCAAAAAGTGTGAAGAAAATTTCAGCATGGGTGGAATTTTGACTTTGTAAAACCTCAGGGAGCAATTTTTATTTATCCATTTTTTTAATTCAAATTTTCACTTGACTTTTAAAAAACGTTTGGGAACTTCACTGGGAACTTGCTGTATATGATATTGAAAGGCTCAGTTTTGCTTTAAACATTTGCTAAAGGCATTTAAAGACATTTCTTTATTATATTCCAAATTCTAAATATTGACAGAAAGATTTTAATTTTTATTGTTAATGCGTATCGGTTCCAAATATCGGTTATTGGTATTATTGGTATTATTAACTACTAAACATCAGTATCAGCCCTGAAGATACAATACACACAACACACACACTCACACATACATTCTGATAATGAACCTACAAATTGCTCTGAGGGACACCAGAGACAGTTATGTTGCCACAGCATGAGGGAATCACACTGAATGACTGGATCTACATCAGCAGATGGGTTTTAAAAGTGAAAAAATTTAGACAAAAAGTTGCTATGTTGGTAGCATTGTTATAGAATTACCTTTATGAGATGTTGTCTTTATTTTTCTTTTTATTTATTTTACCTTTTTAATTCAGGTTTTAATGATTTTTGTTGTCCTTTTATTTGTGGTTTTAATGCTTCTGTTGTTGTTTTTGGTCTATTTCTTCTGACATTATGCGTCCTGCATCTTCCATTATTTGTCCTCTGGTTTTAATTTTATCCTAACTCTACCCTAGGTTGGTCCCGTTTGTGTTCAATAATAATTCATAATGTGTCTTTTTGTTGTATCGCCACTATGTATCTCATTTCTGCTTTGCTTTGTTTGTCAAAGCACTTTGTAATTACGCATTACATGAAACGTGTTAAAACCAGCCTTTATGTCTGTTTTAGGCACCATGGCTGCTGGATCGAGGCCGGTGATCCTGCTGCTGTTGCTGCTGTGTTGTTGGCAACTGACTGCAGGCAAAGAGGGGAAATCCAAAGGAAAGAAAGGCAAGCAAGTCGTCTGTCCATCGTAAGTAAATAAACTGTATTCCTCAAACTCATTATTTTCTTATATATATTATAGCATCACTTTCAACATTATCCTCACTTCTTTTTTTATCACCCCATTACCCCATCATGACACATTATCTGAATATTAATGCCGTAATGCTTATTCTTTGTGCCGATACTAATACTGACAGCAAGACAAGGTAAGGACATATTATTTGTACAGGTTAGGGAAAAGTGTTTAATATAAGAGATGTGGGGTAAAATGATTAATAACACCATCATCAATGAATAATCCAAAATTTTCCCAAAGTTAGCACATTTATAATTTGCGACAGACAACCTTTTGCGTGGGATCTTTTTGGCCTAATCAGTCCCTCCAAAAGTTTGCGAGCTGTTTTTGTAAGCAATACGGCCTGAAATGTGTGATTTTGAGGTAGTTTTTCTCAAAAATTTCGAAAGCAAGTTGCAGTATTTGTAGGCATTGTTTGCAATTGAATTGAGGGGGCAAAAACAGCAGAAATGCTGTGTCCGATTTGCAGCTTATTATTATCAATGTTTCCCACAGATTAGAATCTTTTTGGGATGTGGGGGAGTAGCATAATGGATTTTAAGTCCTAACATTGGTGCATTTCTTTGTCATCTCTGCCATGAGTGTGTCAGCACTTTGGATAGCGTCACTGGCCGAAGGGGCCAGAGGGGGACAGACGGTGACGCTCTCCGTGGTGCTGACACATCACAACAGGATGGAATCACTGCACAAAGCAGAGCTGAGCATTCACCCCTTCACTTTTAAATCCTTCTTATTCAACAGACAGTTGTCTCCAGAAGATTTGGCCCAGGTTCCACCTAACTCCACATCTAACATTCTGAACCGTCTGATGGTCAGCTACGACCCAAGAATAAGGCCGAACTTTCAAGGTAATGTCACAAACATACAGGTAAGTAAACTCAGTGCCAATCACTAGCGCTGCTGCTGTCTCAGCTCAGTGTTCTTCTGGGTGTCCTGGAAGAAAATTTCGGCATGCAGTGGTGGAGAAAAAGTCATCAGGTTTGAAAAAAACAATTTAGACTTTCACACACGGGACAGGTATTTAATCCTACTGGACTGCGTTTAACAATACAATGTTTGCTCCAGTAAGCACTGCTATATTGGGAGAAAGAAGGAAAGTTTACACAGGACCTTTGACAGGCATTCCGGTGGAGGAGAGACACATTTTATCTATTTTATTTAAAAAATACACACACACACACACACACACACACATATATATATATAAAGACAAAGAAAAATAAAACATCACAGGTTCACTGCATTTGTTATTTAAATATAAACTTGTTAAGATTATTTTTAATTTATAAATTAGTCCATTGCAACTCATGTCAGTGCTTCTGCCTGTTGATTATACAAAAAAAGGGAAAGCAAATGTTATTCAACATTAGATTTAAAAACAAGAAGGAGAGATGATGAGATAAAGGGAGAGAGGCAGAGAGAAGATATAAGGCTGAAGAGGAAAGAGGATGAGGACAGAGAGAACATGAGGAGTGTGTGTGGTTGATTTGCTCTGTGAGGCTTCAAGCTACAAACAGATGTCCTTCACCTCTCTCTGTCTCACTCCCTCTTTCTCCCTCTCTCTCTCTGTCTCTCTCTCTCTCCCTCTCTCTCTGTCTCACTCCCTCTCTCCCTCTCTCTCTCTGTCTCTCTCTCTGTCTGTCTCTCTGTCTCCCTCCCTCTCTCTCTGCCTCTCTCTCTATGTCTCTCTCTCTCTGTATCCCCCTCTCTCTCTCTTCCCTCTCTCTGTCTCTCTCTCTGTCTCTCTCTCTGTCTCTCTCTCTCTCTCTGTCTCTCTCTCTGTCTGTCTCTCTGTCTCTCTGTCTCTCTGTCTGTCTCTCTCTCTGTCTCTCTCTCTCTGTCTGTCTCTCTCTCTCTGTCTCTCTCTCTCTCTCTCTCTCTCTCTCTCTCTCTCTCTCTCTGTCTCTCTCTCTGTCTGTCTCTCTCTGTCTCTCTCTCTCTGTCTGTCTCTCTCTCTGTCTGTCTCTCTCTCTGTCTCTCTCTCTGTCTGTCTCTCTCTCTCTGTCTCTCTCTCGCTCTCTGTCTCTCTCTCTCTCTCTCTCTCTGTCTCTGTCTCTCTCTGTCTCTCTGTCTCTCTGTCTCTGTCTCTCTCTCATGCATAAACACACAATGCTGTACATCATATACCAAAACAGAGTGGTGACACGTAAACGTTGTTTTACTGGAGACGCTGTTTCACTACTTGCATTTGAATATTTACCACTCTATAGAAGGTTAAGTCTTGTCTAAACGAAATGCTGTATGTCGAATTTAATTTTCAAATGATTAGAAAATGGCATTGTGATTGTGACTTAACTAATGCTTGCACAGATAGAAAATTATATTTCATGTTTTATATTGCATTTTCATTTTTAAATAGGATTTAACATTTGAATATTGTCCATTGAACAGCAGCTTAAGTCTTTGAAAGTAAAAAAATGTCCAATGCTGTCTTCATTTTCATTTTGCATGAATAGAAAATTAGGTTACATTGATAAAAAAAAAAAAAAATCTTCTCTATTGCCCACTATAGAGAGGGGTAAGACTTTAAAGATTAAATTACAAACTTAGCTTTTCCATTGCCAATTTGGTGTGGTCAGAGAAGTAAGAAAGAAAGTATGTGAAAATGAAAATGAAAATTTAGATTATTGCATTTTTACTTAATTTTTTAAAATTCAAATAATGCATCCATATGTGGAAAATGATAATGCTACTATGGAGTTACATATCCATAATCATTTTCAGGTTTACATTATCGTTTTAATAATGTCCCCTTTGAGCTTCCATAGATTTGCCTAGCTCAGGGAAATATTATACCCTTGGAAAACACTGCTAAGTCAAAACAAATATTGTCAGTTTGTTCCTGTTGATCCCTCCTGCAAACATCACGTACAGCCCTTTCTCTGCTACAGGAATACCATAAAGTCCATTGTCAGGCTCTGCTGTTGTTTCCAATATCCTCCAACTGCTTTGGGGATGAGTGTGAGGAAATCGGGCTCTGCTCAGGTGCTGCAAGTCCGAGTACTTTCAGGGATTTCGAGCCGTGCTGTCACTAATCAGTGATAAAGAGTACCATGATGATTATGAACTCAGCCTGTTAATCCAGGCTTCTTTCTCTGTGCACATTTCCAATAAAGGGGGGCTTTGGTGTGTGATTTGACTATACTGCATGAAATACATTGCATGCTGCTTACTTCTGCCCATAAAGAACAGAAAAAATGATACCAGCAAAAATTAACACCGTTAATGGCAAGAGAGTAAAGCTGGCAGAAAATGAGTGATCCGAAAGGTAATACATTTATTTTACCACTCCATGCACTCCCGATGCCTACACTTTATTGCTGACATAAATTATGTCCATTTAGCTGTTAAACTTTGAACTTGATGCGGCATATTTAAATGTTAAAAGTCTGCTCAAGAATTGCATTTAGATGTGACACTGTTCCATTGTGAAGGATACACATTACATGATTTAACCCATTGATACCTGAGCAAATTAGCTCAGTTGCTTTAAAAAACATTCAAAGAGGGCTTTGAGCAAGACATTACCCCAAAATAGCGAGAAATTAGTAGAGTTACAAGAAAATTGCCTGAAATCAAGCACAAGAAAAAAGAGAAGTATAAATTAAACAAAAACAAGGAAAAAAACAACAACAAAATGACCTGAAGAAAGTTCGATAATTTTCCTTTTTTCTTCTATTTTTTATTAACATGTTTTTAATATATTATTAAGAAAATATGAAATTTTCTGGAGATTTTCTCCTGTTTTTGATAATAATTATCTTCTCTAGATAATTTGATTTGCAGTTTTCATTTCATGCCAAATTGCTTGTTATGTTTCTTCCTGTGTTTTTTTTTTTATTATTTTTTTTGTAAAGAAATCAAACTAATCTTCTCAGGTCTAAGAGGTTAAAATGTTCATGAAAAGCCGCTGAATGAAGCATAGGAAAACTAATGTCGCTCCAGGTGTTAAAGTTCAAGTTTGTCTTCTGTGTGTTTCAGGTATCCCAGTGGAGTCCAGAGTGAACATCTTCATTAACAGCTTTGGGTCCATCCAGGAGACCACTATGGTGACGCATACACACACACACACACACACACACACACACACACACACACACACACACACACACACTACAAACACACTTAAAGGTCCAGTGGGTAGGACTTAATGCCATCTGGCTGTGAGACCGCAGAACTGAAACCTGTCCCGTGTGTCAAGCGTGTAGAAGTACTATGATGACCTACACAAAAACACCAATGTCCCTATCTAGAGTCAGTGTTTGGTTTGTCCATTCTGGGCTACTGTAGAAACAACATGGCAACACCTTGGAAGAGGAATGCCTCCTTGTATAGATATAAACGGCTAATTTTAAGGTAAAGACAGGACAAAGATTCTTAGTGTCAGGTGATTATAGACTAATGAAAACATTGCATCTTTGAATATTAGAAACGTTTCTTCAAACAGATGTCCCTAAATCCCACACACTGGACCTTTAATGTTATTATTATTACAATTATTATTATTATTTTCATATAAATTATGTATTTTTTTGTCTGTATAGTGTGGCTACTACCATATACAACAGTGTTATGTGAAAAAAATGTGTTTTCATAATTTGGGTGATCCAGCCCCTTAACACTGGTCAAAATAACATCATGGTAATATTAATATGTAATCAGTGGTATAGTAATAACACATGAACTAGCAGTGGGAACAAATGTACTTATTTCAGGCTGAACTATTTTTTCCTTAACCTAACCACATGTTTTGGTTGCCTAAATTTAAGAAATCATTTATGCATTTAACAAGCAGAAACTGTACGTTTCCTGTGAAAAGGGAAGTTTATTTTAAAAAGACAATTTTTGTAATGAGCATAAATTGACACATCGTCCCTGAGCGTCCAAAAGTGACTCAGGAAGAGTACCTAGTACCTTAGGCGATATCTTCGACTGTGTTTCCATTGATACATGTTATCCGACTTCTCTCGTGATGTTACGCAACTTTCCTCTCGCAATCACATTCCAATAACCATGGCGATGGATGTCCAAAACATTGGCAGGTTTATTCCTGTTGCAGCCTCTCAATAAAGCCAATCTAATATCGCCGTTATTTTTTTGTCTCGTATAAGAGTTGAGAAGATCTCGGTCTCCTCCTTCGTCCACATCTACCATTTTGTAGAATGTCATGTGACTGTTGTACTTTTTCTTCGTCTTTGGATTTAATGGCGATTGGCATCCATAAATTTAGGTTACCATCACCTGGTGTTACACATCATATGAGTCTCCTGAAATACCACCTCATGTCAGCGTAAACACTTTTCTGCAATATTTTTTTTAGAAATTGACGTGTTTCCATTAGACGTATTTTGTATTCACAGTTTCAGTTTGCCCAATTTGAGTGTTAATGGAAACCTGCCTACAGTTTGACATGTAGGGCCACTTACCAACATCAGTATTTGATGAGTTGGGAGTGAGAATGTGTTTGACAATTAAAAATGTAATCTCTCTCTCTCTCTCTCTCTCTCTCTCTCTGTCTCTCTCTCCAGGACTACAGAGTGAACATATTCCTTCGTCAGAGATGGAACGACCCTCGCCTTCGACTTCCCACTGACTTTAAGAGCGACGCATTAACTATTGACCCCAACATGTTCCAGTGTTTGTGGAAACCAGACCTTTTCTTTGCCAATGAAAAAAACGCAAACTTCCACGATGTCACGCAGGACAACATCCTGCTCTTCATCTTTAGGAACGGAGATGTCTTAATCAGTATGAGGTACACAAACACCTTTTTCCCTGTTCTCTTTAATTTATTTCTGTTACAGCCTCTGTACGGCAAGATGGTAAGGGGAGAACACATGGAGAAAAAAATGGAAGAATTCTTGGGTTCTCTAAGATTTATATGCCTTGCATTGTTATTCCAATAAATATATATTTATAAATGAAATAAAATATAAATACATTTCTTTAAAATAGTGACATTTTAGAAATTAGATTAGCAGTACCTGTTAATGTTTGGGTTTTGTTTTTTCTCCTGATGATGTCTGTGTGTGTGTTTTAATGCAGGCTGTCAGTGACGCTGTCTTGTCCCTTGGATCTTACACTCTTCCCAATGGACACACAGAAGTGTAAGATGCAGCTGGAGAGCTGTGAGTGCACACACACACACACACACACACACACACACACACACACACAATGTTGGAGAATTAGGGTAAAGCGGATTTTGACAAGAATTGAGGTCGGCTGTCAAATTTCTAGAAACCAGGATAATTACTTTCAATTACTTTAAAGCAAACACAGAAACCTGACTGATAAGTCACGACACCATTTCTGTCAGACATAAAAGGTGGTAACTTTTCGCAGTCATCCTCCAATAAATCACCTCGGTGTTTCTCTGTGAATGGGATTTTGTTTCATCAAACATTCATCTGAAAAATAAGATGCAGGGGTTACCGCTGTCATGAATTTCATTCTGCCATTGTGCTGCCAAAGGGCACTTTGTGCTTTGCATGAATGCTGCAAAGTTTGTAAGAGAAAGTTGTGAGATGTATGACTTTATTCTCTCAGATATTTTCTTTTAAAGTGTAATTCAATGTTGTTGCATGTCTTTTGACCAAAGGACACATAAAATGAATTTTCTTCTCCCTGCCCTTTTTCAATCATGGAATGCAATTTATCAAACAACTTGTAGTTTGATTTTGATGGAATGTTTCCATCCATATAGTTAAAGAACAGTGTCTGGCATGATTGACAGCTGCGTTGATAAATTGTTTTCGGATTAGATTCTAGCAATAGGAGGAGGAGGGACATGACTGTTTACATATTTCACTGAAGTATGCAAGATGTCATGGCAGTATTCCCCGAAAATATAATGGCATGGCTCAGCAGGGAAAATTTCATGAGGACTGGCATTTAAAACCTGAGCATATTGGAGATTTTGTTCAAAAACATGGGAAGAAGGCAATTTAACAATAAATGCCCCCCCAAATAAGCAAGAAATTAGGAAAAAGTTACAATAAAATTACCTGAAAATAAGCAAAAAGGAAAATACTATAGCCAAGAAAATTACCTTAAGAAAAAGATTTTTTTTTCTGTAACATCATTTTCAATATATAATTCCAAGAATGATAAATATAGTTTTCTGGACATTTCTTCCTCTTTTTTTTTGATAATGTCTAATAATCAGCTAATTTTCAAGTCATTTTCTTGTCACCTATAACTATTTTTTTTCAGTTTTCTGGAAATTTCTTGTCAAGTTGCTTTTTTCCCATGTTTTTAAAAGAAGTCAAGCCAGTTTTCTTAGGTTCTATAGGTTTAAATGCTTATGAAAGGTGTCTGAATGCAGCAAAACAACACTAATGTAGATCCAAGTTGCTTTAGAGTTTTATTAAAAACACATGTAGTGCAGCAATTCAAGCTGAAAGTTGCTTTTCACAAAGACATTAGTACAGACTATAACAACTGCATTCCAAATACCCACCACAAAATCAAAATTTTGGAGGATTTGCAATAGAATGCTCAGCTGGCATGCCCATTTCTCGAGCCCAGCTCATGTCTTGTGTTAAATAGTGAAGGGGTGAAAGTTTGTGTGAATTCCTTATAAAGGCTCTCATTATTATACGACTAAAAGTTGAAATAAACTGAGAAAATGGCAAAACAAAGAGAAGTTCAGATTAAATTTCAAACAGAATATAACACTAATGCTTGGTGCGGTGAAGCTGTTGATGCTAAAAATATTGCTAACTGATTTTGATTTTTATGTTTCAGTTGGCTACACCACCAGTGATCTTGTGTTCATGTGGCAGTCTGACCCAGTTCAGATGGATGAGATTGCTCTTCCTCAGTTTGACATCAAGCAAGAGGACATCATATATGGGAACTGCACAAAGTACTACCAAGGCACAGGTTAGTATGTATCGATCATGTAACTTCTACTTAAAGATCAAGACCCCTTTAAAGTTCAATATCTTCAAAATGCAATGAGATATCAACAAGCTTTTTAAGAAATTTCATAATCTTGCTTTAGTGAGGATCCACAGAAAAAACTGGAAAAAAATCAGACCTACACTTTAGGATTTATATGTCAAAAATGACTTATTAATCTTTTAAAACCTGAGCAAATAGGCTTGATTTCTTTCAAAAACATGAGGGCTATGAGCCATGAATAATGAAATGACCCAAAAATTAGGGGGAAAAAATAGTTAAAAAAAACAAAGAAACAAAAACAACAACAATAAGAAAATGACCTGTAAAAGATGCAAAAAATATAATAATAACTCTGTGATGTGTTATTATATTATTATGTGTGATAATTATAAGGATACTTTTACCCTAGCTTTTTTCTTTTTTACCCAGACATTTTCTCTATTTCTTTTTTTAAAATTCAAAATCTACTCTTTTAATTTGTGGATCATTTCTTATCAAGTTGCTCATTGCCTTTTGACTTTGGAAGATATCGCACATATTTACTCAGGGTTCAAAGGTTAAAATATTTGTAAAAGGTGTTTGAAAGCAGCACAATAAATCTGATGTCTCCCCAGGTTTCAAAGGTGTAATGAGTGTATTAAAAAAGGTGAAATATCTAGTTGGACTTTAGCAGACCGCATTGAGCTGGAGCTGTGTGTCCAATTTCAAGACGATGTGACTTAGATGTTAGGGGCATGGACTTTTAAAATAAGCATTCTTGGGCCTTAAAGCGATCCCATCTGGCAGATTGGGATCATCTGTGTTGAACAGCATTTTCACACTACTTCTAGTCATTGGTAAAATTCCATGTGTCTACATACAATGTACCATTTCACAGGAATTTCCAAAAACCTTCAGAAATAAGATTAATAATATAATATAAATCAACACAAAAACAGAGTACACTAGAGGGCTTAAATCACATGTAAAATACCAAATAATTGTTTAGTTGACTACTTCTCTGTCTGTTTCCAGGATACTACACCTGCGTTGAAGTGATTTTCACACTGCGCCGGCAGGTTGGTTTCTACCTGATGGGAGTTTACGCTCCAACTCTGTTGATTGTTGTTTTGTCCTGGTTATCATTCTGGATCAACCCTGATGCCTCAGCTGCTAGGGTGCCATTGGGTGAGTCTTACAAATACACATTTTACATGCTGTGTTTGCATCAATTTACATTCAAGTATGAAGTATTTAAAAGTTCTGATGGATTTCCATCCAGTCTTTATGAGTGTACTAGTAATATAAGCATGCACAAGCTTCTCAGGATGAATCACAATCCAGAGCTGAACCCTGCAGTGATGGGAACTTCTCCTTTGTACATTCAAATCATGGTCACACCATGTATAATTGCCTCTGGATAATTGGCTGCCCCGTCACTCTGAGGACCCTGTGGTTCCTCATCTTAGTTAACTCCTCACTGAAATCGGGTCAGCGGAGTCCCTGCACATCGTCCACAGCAGGCTAAAAAAATGCAAAGTCAGATTGCACCGCGACACCCTGTGTTAGCATTTACTCTAGTAATGCGTCATATCACAAAAACACAGAAAAAGCTCTGAGCACATGTACTGTAACACTGAACATCCTCTTGATTTTTTGTTTCTGAGGAATGCTCTTACGAGGGTTCATGTCATCTAGCTCCTGTTCTTATAGAGGTTTTATTTCATCAACTGTTTATTTGTTTGCAACCCATTCCTTTCACCTCCATCCTCCAGAAAACCTACAACAAAACTAAAGTAACCAAAACAATTAAAAGCATTACTATAAAGTATATTTTCCAAAGCCACACTTTATCTACCTCAGTATCTCTTCTATGTATTACAAAAGTAAACTAAGGCTGCACTAAACTGGAATCTCTCAAGTTGTCTTTGTGAGGTAAATGCTCTTTTCAAAATGTGCTTAAAATATAATAAAATTATACTATTGACGTTCTTATACCTTCAACACATTTAGTATACCAATATTATATAGAATGTTATGTAATGATAATTCTAGAATGTTATGGAATTGTAGAATGTTAGGCAATGAATGTTTAAGTTCTAGAATGTTAGTGTTCTGAAATGTTTCTAGCATGCCACAACTTTTAGAGTGTTATGGGTTCTAGAAAATAGAAGAAGAAAGTAGAAGGTAGATTTATCGGTCATTTTTAAAACAAAGTTTAAAAAACAAAATTTTATTTGTCCTTGATCCTGTTGTGGTTCTGGAAAGATGTGGTTATAGAATATTCTGAAATGGTGTGGGATCTAGACTGTTCTGGGTTCTAGAATGTCAATGATGTGTTGCTGATGTGTAAGTTTTAATTGGAAGGTTTCTGGAACGTTTCCAGTATGTCACTGTTTGTACACTGTTGTGGTGTAGTTCTAGAATGTTAAGGTACAACTGTAGAATGTTTTAGTTCTAGATTGTTAGTGTTATGGGTTCTAGAATGTTGTGGTTCTGGAAAGTTGCGGTAATAGAATGTTACTGTTTTAGAATGTCAGGGCGTTCAGTTTTATGGGTTCTAAAATGTCAATGATGTCAATGATGAGCATGTCAACGTTTCTAGAGTGTTACTGTTTTAGAATGTTTTGGTTCTACAATGGTATAGTTCTAGAATGTTTTGGTTATGCAATAGTATAGTTCTAGAATGTAGAATGTTAAATGACAAATGTTTTAGTTCTCGAATGATAGGGTTCCAGAATGCTTATAACATGTCACAAGTTTTAGAGTGTTATGGGTTCTAGAATGCTATGGTTGTGGAAAGTTGTGGTTATAGAATGCTAGTATTCTAGAATGATGTGGGATATAGACTGTTCTGGGTTCCATAATGTCAATGATGTGTTACTGATGTGTTGTAAGTTTTTAATCGTAAGGTTTCTGGAATGTTTTAAACATGTCAGTGTTTCTAGAGTGTTTTGGTTCTAGAATGTTACTGTTCTAGAGTGGAATAGTTCTAGAATGTTACAGTTCTGCAATGGTATAGTTCTAGAATGTTGAGGTACAATTGTAGAATGTTAAGTGATGAATGTTTTAGTTCTGCTCTATAATGTTTCTAACGTCACAAATTTTATAGCGTTATGGGTTCTAGAATGTTGTGGTTCTGGAAAGTATTGGTAATACAATATTACTGTTATAACATTTCAGGGGTTTCAGAGTTTTATGGGTTTTATAATGTCAATGGTGTGTTATTGATGTGTTCTGAGTTTGAGAATGTCAGGTTTCTGGAATGTTTCTAGAGTGTTTTGATTCTAGAATGTTACTGTTCTAGAATGGAATAGTTCTAGAATGGTACAGTTCTGCAATGGTATAGTTCTAGAATGTTAGGGTACAATTGTTGAATTTCAAGTGATGGATACTTTTTAAAGCTAGAATGTTAGGGCTCCAGAATGTTTCTAACATGTCTGGGTTCTGGATTGTTTCTAGAATGTTATGTTTCTATGATGTAATTGTTCTGGAATCTACACTGTTAAGGTACAATTCTAGAACAGTAGGTAAAGAATTGTTTTGTCCTAAAATGGGTTCCAGAATGTTTCTAACATGTCACAAGTTTTATAGTGTTATGGGTTCTAGGATGTTGTGGTTCTAGAATGTAA
Source organism: Plectropomus leopardus (assembly GCF_026936395.1). Classification (NCBI taxonomy): domain Eukaryota; kingdom Metazoa; phylum Chordata; class Actinopteri; order Perciformes; family Serranidae; genus Plectropomus; species Plectropomus leopardus. The sequence goes on from NC_142178.1 coordinate 6,163,057, forward strand.
CTGTTCTAGAATGTAATGGTTTCTAGAAGCTTATGGGTTCTAAAATGTCAATGATGTATTACTGATTTGTCATGAGTTTTAGAATGTTAGTTTTGTGGAATGTTTCTTGCATGTCATGCTTTCTAGAGTGTTCTGGTTCTGGAATGTTGGTGTTCTAGATGTTATACTTTTAGAATGTTACAGTTCTGCAATGATGTAGTTTTAGAATGTTGAAGTACAATTGTAGAATGTTAAGTTATGAATGCTTGTTCAAACAAGAAGATAGAAGAAGAAGGTAGAGGGTAGATTTGTAGGTCATTTTTTAAACAAAGTTTAAAACAAAGCTTTTTAAACAAAGTTTAAAAAATGAAATTACAATTATCCTTGATCATGCTACATCTTTGGAGATGAAGGTTGAGTTGATTCAAATCAGCAGTTGCTATGAAGATTCCTCCCGGTTGCTTGGGCATGTTGCTGCCGATGGCATCGTTCAATCCATGCAGTACACTTTTTGAACTTGCATCAGATGATGTGTTATAGGTTTTAAAGGGACAGTTGTATAATGTTAAGTGACAAAAGGTTCCAGAATGTTTCTAGCATGTCATGGGTTCTTGAGTGTTACAGTTTCTAGAATGTTACTGTTCAAGAATGTAATTGTTCTAGAACATTATTAGTGTAGAATTTTAAGGTAGGACTATCGAATGTTAGGTGATGAATGTTTGTAGTTCTTGAATGTTCGGATTCTGGAATGTTTCCAGCATGTCACTAGTTCTAGAGTGCAACAGGTTCTAGAATGTGACTGTTCAAGAATGTTATAGTTCTCATATGTGTATATTATATTATATGTAACACATACATTCGTACAAATGCATGCATGCACACATGTACACATACACATGAAACAACAAAAAGAAAAAAAAACTGTTCTTATGAAGGTATAAAGCCTGTAAGTGTTTTTGCTAAATGAATTATATATTATGTATACAGGATAGGCAAAACATGTTGATACTGGTCTTCATAATATATTATATTGTTTACTTTATAAGAGTTTATCATACAATTTGTTCTAGTTAAGAAATTATTGTAAATATTTCATTTATTTGATGTTTTTTTGGAAGTTACATGTTTACATCTTCACACTATACACATCATTGCTCCTAACCAGCCATGTTTTGTCTCCATATTTCTAGATTTAAACACCATATGTTAGACATATTAGTGATGTGTTCACATCTGTGTGTTTGCAGGTATTCTATCAGTACTCTCTCTGTCCAGTGAGAGTATGTTACTGGCTTCAGAGCTACCAAAGGTTTCATATGTAAAAGCCATTGATATCTGGCTCATCGCCTGTCTACTTTTTGGGTTTTCGTCGCTGGTGGAATATGCTGTGGTGCAGGTTGGTTTGTACACACACACACACACACACACACACACACACACACACACACACACACACACACACACACATATACAACTGTTTATACACTGTCAGCTCTATACCCATCATTGGGTTATACCCTCTATTGGCCAGAGAGTCTCATTTTAATGAAGAGTGAGATGTTTTTAATCTTGCACACCAAGTAAGCAACCTTTTTCAAAAAATCATCAAAAAATGTGCATTTGGTCTAAAGCAAAGATGAGTGTTGCACTTGAGTTGGTTTACCTCCTGTGGCTTTGTTGTAAATCCTTGCACTACTCATGCTGCGCCCTATGCACTAGATGCTGACAGAACACACACTCAGAGTGAGCAAAAGCTTTTGGACATCAAGTGTCCTGAACTCTCAGATTTTATTAGTAGCTCTGTAGGCGAGCTGTGCGCATTAAATCCACAAAATCCAATCTTTCTTACTCTCTATCCCTCTCTTATTTCCCTCTCTCTCTCTCTCATTCTCTGTCTGTTTCCCTCTGTCTTTTCCTGCAGGTGATACTCAACAGTCCCAAACTGATTGAGGAGGAGAAAGCCAAAATGGCTTCGAAGGAGAAAGCTTTGAAGGAGAAAGAAGGAAAGAAGCCTTCAAATAAAGCTAACAACACAGTGAACGGGACTGGTGGAACACCCATACATGTCAACACTCTGCAGGTAAACACAAAATGGCCAAAACGACTGGCAGCATGCATGAATAGATTTTTGGTGCCTACAGTATTTGTAGTGAGCATCACATGCATCTTTGAAACCTGAGCAAATTGGCTTAATGTGTTTCAAAAACATGAGAAGAAGGCAATGACTAACTCAACAAGAAATGGACCAAAAATGAGCAAGAAAATTTACAAGAAAGTTACAAAAATTACCTGAAAAGGATAAGGGTCTTGCCGTTCAATTATCACTCACATAACAAGCCTATGTCACCTTGGATTGGAAATAATGATGGCTAGGGTGGTGGCTGCAATAAAAATTGTACCTGCTAATGTTTTGAACATCCATCACTATGCTTCTTGGAATGTGATCGCCAGAGAAGTCTGGCTGTGAGCTATAGACTTTGTGGTGTCTTCAAATGCAATTTTTTGCGGATACCAACAATAGGCCTTCATCACCAATAGTTTCTGATGCTGGTTTGGTGTGTCTGGGCCTCGGGACAGTTTAATGACTCTATTTATGCAGCTAATGCCATGAGTGATGATATCAAATGACTTTATTTAGTCAGTCTCTTTCTCTTAGCAGGTGGTAGAAACTCGCTGTAAGAAAGTTTGCACCTCCAAGTCGGACCTCCGCTCCAACGACTTCAGTATTGTGGGGTCTTTACCACGAGACTTTGAACTTTCCAACTTTGACTGTTATGGTAAACCAGTTGAAGTGTCTGGGGCCCTCAAGTCTCAGAACAAAGCCAACAAGAAGCCCCCACCGCCCAAACCCGTCATACCTGCTGCTGCCAAACGCATCGACCTCTATGCAAGAGCCCTCTTCCCCTTCTCCTTCCTCTTCTTCAATGTGGTTTACTGGTCTGTCTATCTGTGAGAAGGTCCAGGATACTACATTGAACTTACAAGTGACATAGCAAATTCATCTGCTGAACTATATACTGTGAAAAAGCAACATTTCCGAGCCATGTTTGCAGATCTGCAGAGGCTGCTGTGGTCCCTGGGAGTCCCTGTAGATCACCAGAGCAACAAAATCTCCAGGCTGTCGGTTTGAGTCCCCTTTAAACCCAGGCATTAAGTAGGCACTGCATGTGTGTCTCTGTCTGATACAGAACTTTGTGTTTCATGTAAAATAATCCCTGCTGTGGTGACATCAATACCCCTACGCTGTGCATTAGAAATACATGCTTTCCACTGAAGGTAAGATTACTTGTTACACTTTATGTTAAAGGTTTAATCTCCAAAATGGCAACTACTTACTAAATGTGACAGTAGAAAATAAGAATATACAGAGATTAAATGAGGAAGTATATTGTAAAATAATTCAATAAATAGTTACAAAAATATAAGGCTTCCGTTATTTTATCATCACAATAGTTGAATTACACTTCCTCTTTACACCAAAAAATGACAAAAAATATTTATTGCAACTAAAATTGATTCGTGGATTAAAGATGTAATTTTATTTGTTTTATTTATTTTATTTCTTAAATCCTTTTTTTTCTGAAATCAAAGTTTGGCTTGTTGTTTAACTGAATCACATGGGTGGAACTTATGCTGAAAGATCTCCACTATCCAGTCTAGTTTAGAGTTAAAGCTTGAAAACGTCCACTGTTAGTGAACAAGAGATTTGTCCATGAGGTTTTGAAGCTCACAGAGAAGACAGGCGCAGGTGTGTTTACACATAACATGCATTTTCACTAAAATGGAATGATTTAAAACATGTCAGTACAAACAGTCTAATGCATGGATGAGTAGCGTGTCTGGGGTCACGAGTGTGATGGATGAAGCTAGGCTCACATGCATGTCTTTTCCCAGACATGTTCGGGGTGACAGGTGTAGATGGCAATGGCCATTAGATACAGTGCAAAATCCTGGTGGTGTATTATTTTTGTTGTATTACTGATTTGCTCCGTTCTGCGATTTTTTTATGTCTTCCCCTGCAGTTGTATCTCATCTGAACTACCTTTACAGTTTCTTTTGTTACTGCTCCGTTTTGTCTGTAAGCTTCCAAAAAACGTGCACAAACACATACAAAATCAATGTGTAGTACTGACAGTCCATATTTGTACCTAATGTTGAGCATATATTAGCCATTTTTAGTTGGCAAAAGTGTTTTAAATTGTAGCTTTCATCAAAAATGCATGTGTTCAGGATGTACTGAGTATATGACTGGATAAATGAGACGTAGATTAGACTTCAGGAGTTGTGTGAAAGTTTGTAATATGGATGTATTTGATATAGTCTTACTGGTAAATGGGGTTCCAAGTGACTTCAGTTCATGAAGAATCATCGCCCTTTTGGGATTTACTACACACTGGAGGCATGCAAGAAAAACTTCACCACTTCAATGTAACACACGGTGAGTATTTGATAAACAAATCATCATTTTGGTGTTGAAGTATTGTTATAATTTGAGTATTTCCTGTCATGTGGTGTGGAGCAGATAGGCCCAAATGCTGGAGACTACAGACAAGTGGAATTGATACAGATCTTTATTCCAGAGGGATGATTTATCAGCGACGCTGAGGAAATCTGTGCTTAACTGAAAATGTCCCGTTTAACATCAACTTCCACTCAAGGCTCAAATCATTCTGCTAACACAATTTAGCCTCATGTCATCGGCATTAACTGTAGCCAGGCTGGAATAAGCTTCATCTCAGCTAGCAGGGAATGTTCCCATTGGCTAATGTTACCTACAAGTTGCAATGATGTTTTCTTAGAATGATTTAGAACCACAAATTATCTGGGGAGTACATACCCAGCTATCAATTTTAGGTTCTAAAAACACTCTGAGAATGGTACAATGCCACCAATAAAATGTTTTAGTAATGTTTTAAGCAGCAAGTTGTCTTTTAGTTTATAGAATGCTCTTCTTAAAGTTGAATAATATTCTCTGTGAACATAAAAAAATGTTTTTTTTGTTTGTTTTTTTTCTGTACATATCACATTACATTTTTGGTATTTTTTTGGTCCTGTTTAACATTGTGTGAATGTTTTATAAAAAGAACATTCTATGCTCTGTCACCTCTCAGCATCACCAAAGCATCCTCAGAAGCAGTTATATTGTTATGTTTTAATCAGCTTTTAATCTTGCAGGAACATAATTTGAAATTGTGAACATCCTTAAAATGTTCTTTAAACATTAGATTAAAATGTTTTCTTTAAAACATTATTGCAACTCGAAGGTAATGTTAACAAATGTTGTAGGAACGTTCCCTGCTAGCCGGGTAAGCAGCCCCGAACAGTCCATTGTTGAAAAGAGACTATTATGTCACAAACTTAATGGAAAACAAGAGCTGTGTTGTTCTCAGAGGCAGAACAAACCTGCTGATGGAGCTTTATAAAGAATATAAAGTGGTTTATACTTAACAGGGCATCGGAGACAGTCTGGGAAAAATGCTGACTAACCCAAGTTTTACAAGCATTCTTATGTTTTATGTATGTTTGATGATATAAATGAACAGACAGATCGGCTACAGACTGTGGCTACATCATCAGATAATAATATAAGATCAGATGTGCTTTAAATTATTGTGTAGGCTTACTTAGGAGAACTGAAATACACACAATGTATTTACTGAAATTAGCCTAATATGTTAAGGCTCATGAAGCCTGTCTGACCTAACCCATGGCCGTTCTTCATTCTTCTGCTACATCTCATCAGGAACCATCCCAATACTCAGAAAAGACAAGTGAAAATGAAGTACAAAAACATTTTTCAGGGTGATAGACTATAATGTTAAATGTTAAATGTATGTGTTAAAAATTTTATTTGAGAAAAAATAGAATAATTGGAGTGCCGTCCTGATCTAGACTGCTTTTTAAGATAGTAAAAGTGGTGAGACATGACTTCTGAAAAAAAAAAAAATAATAAAAATAAAAAATAAAACTTAATTACTTTATGTGTTTTTGGAAATAAATCAAACATGTACATTTATACTTGGTCACATTGTAAGGAAAATGTCTGAAACACGAGGCAAAAGTAAAAGTAGTCTGCTATACAAAGCTGTCTTATGGGATTCTTTGACACGCAGCTAAACTAAGCTCGACAGTTATCCTGCCATGAAGCAGGCTACCTCAGCAGGACAAGTTACCATGGTTACTGAGCAGGGACCTACATAAACCGTGTTCATGGAACGGATCTTTCATACTAGGAAGACTTCTTTCATTCATGAAATCTTCATTTAGTCTCGATAGATCATTGAAAGCAAGCTTGCATTTACAATGACCAAGAAAAATGCATAACAAAAAAATAAAAGTGTACAACAAAAAGAAAATAATCTAATTAATTAAAAGCAATTCAAACAATAAAGTTAAAATGAAATAATATATATATATATTTAAATGAGATTAAAAAAAAAAACTGTGACAAAGATCTGAACCAACCAATGAACTGACAGGTGAAATGAGTGTAAGAATGGTTTGTAAGATGCTCCATGTGTTGAGGGCAGAATCAAAATAAGTCAGGCTTTTCCTTTATCCACCTTGATGGAATACCCCTCAGGTCAGCACACCACTTGTCCTGCATGTTTTAGGTCTCTCCCTGCGGCAACACAGCTGAATTAAACGATCAGCCTGTCAGGTCGGAGAGTTATGAGGAGTTCATAACAAGCTGATGATTGGAATCAGATGCGCTGGAGCAGAGAGAGATCTAAAACATGCAGGACATGTGGTACTCAGGGAGAGGTTTGAGAGATGTTTTTTATGTCAATGCAGGGAAACAGCAAACACTAAACTGGCTTAAATACAAACCAGTCTGATGAGGGGATGAAGTGCAGGTGGAGAAAAAGTGCAGGGATATCAGGTGAGGGAATTAGGGTGATGAGTCAGAAAAGCAGGCAGAGAGCTGGTTGGCTGGGAAAAACTCAGGCGCAGGGAAGCACTGGCAAGGCTGCTGCAGGACAGCTGTGCAACAGGGTAAATGAGGAAACACACACACACACACACACACACACACACACACTAATAAAAAAAAGAACTTCACAATCATAACCCTGGTTCTATTGGCGCAGGCAGAGCCCTCTACTGGACTCTTTAGGAAATGCTCTTTTAATCACAAGCACATAAATGCACACTGAGAAAAGCAGTGGAGGTTTGGTGAGCTTACTAGAAAAATATCAAAATTTCAAATGTCAAAAGGTGGCAAAGTGACTTGTGACAAAGTGACAGAAATTTTGGTGGAGTAATTTCACTTCTAACCTCTCCTCCTCTGTCTCTTTCTCTCACACTTACACTCACAAACACACACGCACACACAGACACACAGACACCACAGTGCTGAGTCTGTGCAGTCTGTTCTTATTCCCAACTTGTCAGATAGTGGCCTTTTATCAGTCCTGTCTCTGTCCTGAAAGTTATGCTACTATAATACATAAAATTTGCAGTTTGCAGGTCTGCTGGGGCTCAAGTGGTTGATTAACCCATAATTTGCTCTTTAGGCGATATGATGAAATAAACTGGATGCTGCTTGTGCCATATCTTAATGCGGGACTAGGGACAAAGTCATTGTCATCATTAAAAACTAAAATTAACATACCCTCTGTAACTAGTGAACAGTACACTTTGCAGGGTTTGAATTTGGTGTTGGATCAAGGATGAAACTCCTTGCGCCATGTCATTGTGGGATCCTAGCCGGAGCTCACCGATGCTAAATATATATTATATGCAAATACTTGTAAATGTTTTTCCATTGCTGGGTTTTTGATTTTCCTGTAACAGCACTGACACTCTAGAAGATCATGTTTACTAAACTTGTTCTCATCCCAAGTCATCACATATTGCCGCTTTGCAGTGGACCTCTGCGTCTACATATTATGCTCTAGGTATCCTTGTACATCTGCTACTGAGGTTCCTGGATCTTGCGCTGAAAGCACTACAAAAGTGGCAGTATTCGATTAATTCAGAGTGAGAACAGGCTGGTTAACTTTATGTAACTTCTTTTAACAGTAAGTTGATTACATTACTATCAGTTCTTCTTCTTCCTACAGTCTTTTTTGGTAGCATCTTTCCAGTTTATGAGCATATTTGCAGAGGTCACAACAACTGCCCTCATATAGTGTTTAGGAGGGGTTGTTTGTGCTAATTGCTGACTTATGATCAAGTAGGATTCGTCATTCAGCGCACATTGATAAGAAAATATTTGAATGGTTAAGAAAATATGCTGCATCTGGAGTTGACTTACATTCTCTTATTTTTTTCTTGAACAGAATTAAATATAACAGAATATTAATAGAATGTTTCTGCATGAGGTTGATTCCACACTTCTGAAACTGTTCCCCATCTGCTTTTCCAAAGAACCATCTTGGGATTACACCACCTGGTCTCACTCTGTCTCCCACTGAGCATGATCACTGCGTATTGTTGTAGCTGCCCAAACTTCCCAGTTACTAACTCCAGCCAAGGGATTGGACATTAATGTACTGTCTAATGCTGATTCAGTATCTCAGATCAAATCTGTATTAGCCATCAAATCTATAATTACCTTTCCATTTTAGTCTGTTTGCAACCCCCGCTAACATTGTACTAGAACATAGAAATCAGCACACCATATGTTCATTTTGTCCTTGTCTTTTTTAAGACTATCCAAACCCAAATTTGGCATGGATTGTAATATAAATATAATTACCTTCTCCCTTCTTTTCCACACTGCTACCCGATCATCTCCCTTTTCCAGTATCCTATATATCTTATATGAATGCTGCACAACCCATGGTGCTTTCTGGCTTGACTGATAGGTGAGGTTCTCCCCATGTCAGTCCTACTAATCCTAAATGATTCGTTGCCACTTTGAACACCCGCAGATTATTCAAAGCTGAATGATAGTCCACGATTTATGTTATGCAATGCAGTAACACCTGTTGTAGTGCCTGCTGCATCATGCCAGTTTCTACTGACAAGCACATTGCCATAGCATTATGTGACCTATAAAAGCCAAAAAAATGTCTCCATTGCAGTTTTGCCAAATTTGGCTTTTTCGAATTGCCTGAAATACCACCTTACGCAGCCATAAAAACTTTTTTGTAATAAATGGGACTTGTTTTTTTTTTCTGGAATGTATATGATTCCATTAGGCATATTTTGTATTTGCAGTTTCAAGCTGCACACTTTGTGGGTTAATGGAAACCTGCAGTGAGGATGTTCATCAGGCTGGGTTGTCAATGAGAAGAATGCATAATGGACATGACTCAGTTCATACAATCATGAGCTCCAGATACATTACTGCGCAGATTAATGTACAGAAAAAATAACAATAATATATTTTTTAAAAAATCCAGAATTGACCCAAAAGTGACTGGGATGGTTATGACCACAAGAAGATACAACGTGATAAATCTCATAGTAAACTACAAAGCATCTAGTGAAATAAGGTGGCTTTCAACAACAACAAAAAACAATTTAAACATTAATTGATCAAAGTAAATACCAAGAAAGAGAGACTGACACAATATAATGAATAAACAGAGGGGCATGTAGGCCTACTCCTTCAGTGCACATGTTCAGGGCTATATTAAGAAAGGCACAGGGAAAGGGAGAGTGAAGTGCCATCTGCATATGTGACCAGAGTCTATAGTTACTTGGCAACAAACAATATAAAAGATTTAACGGCTACATAAATTCATTGGACCATAAACTTCCTGAGTAAACATCCTGTAGGCTTCCATTTTTAGAAAATCCACCTAAATATGCTCCCCTCAGGTGTGACCCTCTCCATGCCCACATACTGTAAGAGAGACAGCTCTTTTTTTTTTTGCAGTGTCAACCTTTAGCATCAGATATGTCTCCGTTCTGCCCCATGTCTTTAACATTGGATGGATGCAAGGATAAAAAAAAAATTTAAAAAATTGGGAATGATTATAGATCATAAACTCTGTTGGAAACACATAGAATATATTAAACAAAAATGATCTAAATCTATTGCTTTTCTCTACAAAACAAGGAAGCTCACTTGTAGAAGGTAGAAGTCAGAAGGTAGATTTATTAGTCATTTTTTAAACAATGTTTAAAAAACAAACTTTAATTTGTCCTTGATCCTGCTACATCTTTGGAGTTGATTAAAATCAGTAGATACTTTGTAAATGTCATCTTCTTTGGGCATGTTGCTGCTGGTGACATCATTCAATTCCTGCAGTGCATTTGTTTTAATTTGCAGAGTCTTGTGTCCTGTCGGCTCCCAACAAGGTTCGCCCATCCAGTGCAATAGCTTGACCCAGGATGTTAGGGGTCAACCATGTCTCTTGTAATGCCATATATGTCTTATTTTGCTGAAATTTAGGGAAATGCATATACAACAAATCTAGGCCCTGTAATTAAACTTCAGAAGCAAGCTCTTGGGATAGTACATAAAGCCAATGGCGGTTCTGGGGAGGGGCCAACACTGAACCTTGACCCCCTGTGGCCTCCCCACTACACTGACCACTTGACGAGAGGCAGAAGCAAGAATAAAGAATTGATGGGTTTGCCAGAAATAACTAAAACTGAAGACTACAGATGCTGTAATGTGAAATCCTATAAAGGAAAATAGACTGGGGTGCAGAGACCCTCTAGAACCGCCACTGCATAAAGCTGGCAGGATCCTACACCTGAAAATATGTAGACTTTGTGTATTTTAAAACACTGGAAATACCTTTTTGAGTGGTGAACAACAGCTTTCTGGTCTGTGTTTATTTTTTTAATGAGAGGAGAAAATTATAATTTAAAAGCGTTCATTCTTGAAACATGTAAAGTGAGATTTTTAAAAAAAAATATGACTATATTTCAGTTCTGTGAGTCAAATTATGGAATGACTCAGTGCTGATTGGAAATTGTGTTGCTCTCTGTTGAGTTTTAAAAGAAAGCCTTAAATATTTAACAGTTACAAATGATCATATAAAATGATAATAATAAAAAATAATAGAGGATTACAGTTTAGAGTATAATTTCTGCTTCATCGATTCCTTTTTCAGTTATTGATTGAGAGAATTTATATGAAATATTCTGTTTCTCATGATACATGCAACAAATAAAATTCATTCATAATAAAACAGAATCTAGCTTTACAAATAACTGTCTTTTAATGTAGGTAGATTTATTGATATTTTTTCCTCAAAAAGGAAGAAACAATATGAAAGGATCCTTTAATATTTGACTAGAATTCACCTCTCTATGTTTTTATTTTGCTGTTTAGTACAGATGTACTCATTATTATCAGACTAGAGAGGGTTATGTGTGTGCATGTGCCATATCCTACTGTTTTATTATTCTTAAATGTAGCTATGAATCATGCCACTGTGCGCCACCTTTGAGACCAAACAGACAGCATGCTGGCATCCTGTTCAGATGTTGTGTGCCATCAGGTAAAATCAATACAAAAACATGATACAGAGCAGAATGTGTTGGTCCTCCAGTGAGCATCTGTCATGCCTTGTTTACTGCAGGCCTTCTGTTAGTTTACTGTAGCCTCATCTTAGTCTTAGAAACGCTGTTTGACGTTTAGCTGTCGGCTGCTCTCGGTTCTTCCTCGTGCCTCATCGGTATTCCTGGGCAATCCTCGGCGCGGCGCGCGCCCCCAGTCCAGCAGCAGCAGCAGCAGCAGCGGCGGCACGCGCATCTCAGGACAGAGGATAGGGCATCTGCAGAGCTCGAGACGCTTCTGAGCGGACCTGGAATGACGCCATGAGCTCGCATCGTGTGTGATGGAGGTAATGTTTTGATAGGAACCGCTACCGTAGGCTGATGTGGCGTCGCGCGAGGAGCCCGAACACGACCATGAAGCTGCTGTTTGTGGTGACATTCTTATGGCGCGAGGCGTTGTGCGGATCTCCGAGCGTCCAGATCGGTAGGACTGTCTTTTCTGTCATCGCCCCACCGTTCTCATCTTATACATCTCCTGTTCATTCGTGTGTCCAAATCATTCTCACTGTCCGCTTTTCGCCCCCTCACATCCATCGTCCCCCGTGTCTTCCTCCCACAGAGGTGGGCCTCTCTCTCTTTCTGCCCACCTTGTTCCGCTCTCAGTGAGCATAGGCCTCCTGGCTGTACCGCGGCCGCTGCAGTGTTCTAATTATGTCAACATTTTCATCTTTTATATTTGTGTATGTGCTTGGATGCGCGTGCATCTTCCCATCAGTACAGCGTGCGGTGCGTCTGTGCGCGTACGCATATATGCATGTTTGTTTGTCTTCAAGGCGTTAACTGGCACATGGCAGGTAAATCCCCGAATTATCCAAATCCAGCACCTCACATGTATCTCCTGAGCTCCATGCCGTGTTGGACAGCAAATGCAGGTAGGGGAGAGTGGGGTCAAGTGAGCCAGTGGGTGTTTGACCCATCCGCTGTTTCTAGGCAACTGTGCACATTTTTTTTTGTCACGTGACCATGAATTCAGGAGGCACCCTCATTTCTATATGGCTCTGATGGAGAGAAGCACATAGGATTATTATGTAAGTGTTTATTTACTCTCTCTCTGCGTCTCTCACTCTCTCACACGCACACGGGTCATTGTTTGTTTGTTGAAGTATATTTCCTCCATTTCAGGTGTAGTGACTATTATGTCAAAGCAAAAATAATTCAGGTCTAAAAATGTGTATTTTTCATGTTGGTGATTTGTCAGTGTGTAAAACCACGTGAATCATTTAGCTAAAGATAAGCTTGGATTGTTTGAGTCAGCAGTTTTTCTTCCAAATTGTGGCTATATGGCAAACTGAACCAACTTACCCAATCAATCAATCAATCAATCAATCAATCAATCAGTCAATCAAATCTTATTAATATAGCACCTTTCAAACAAATTGAATGCAATTCAAAGTGCTTTACAGTTTGATTAAAAAAATCGAAGAACAACATATGAAATAAGACAAAATGATTCTTAAAAAAATTCCATACATACAATAAGGCACTGAAGTTAAAGTTAATTTTTTGGAAGTATAAAATGGTATTTCAATAGATTTATTATATGTTAAATACTGTAAAAAAGCTGGCATACCAAGAACCTCTGGGAGAAGAACCATCTGGGGCTCAGCACACTTGTAGAAATAGAGAGAGCAGCCATTGATGGTGGAATATCTATCAGATCAGAGGCTAAAATCTGAAAAACTGACAGGTCAACCCTGCTGAGGTACATCAAAAAAAGGAGGTAAAGGATATGAAAATAATACTGTACAGTGGGCAGGGTCTTCACAGAGGAGGTACCAGGGTGTCCACTAAGTTTGGGTAGGTGTAAAATTTTAAAACCCCTTTGATATAAAGAGCTGGACTGGACAGGTATACTGAATATACAATATACTACATCCTATAAACAAACCGCGTAAATATCAGCTGTGTGCTCCAGATCAGACTGGATGTTAGGCTGGGGCAATATGTATTTCTTCATACTGTCATACCTTCATGGAATTTCTCTGGGGTATGTAGTATATGCAGGTTTCCATTAACCCTCAAATTGCGCAAATTAAAATTTCAAACTAATAGAAATATATAAGTTTCGTAAAAACTCCCATCGTAAAAAAGTGTTTACACCTGCATGAGGTGGTATTTCAGGTGATCCGAAAAAGCCATATTTGGCAAAACTGCAATGGAAGCATTTTTTTTGCATTCAAATACATACAAATATGGGAATAATACAAATTAATGTTTTAAAAAACAACAGCAACTGCATGCAGTGGGCCCATGCAGAACAGCTCCCAGCCCTATATCAAACTCTCCCTCCCCTCTTGTGCTCTCATTCAAACAGATTCAAACATCCAGCCAGCAGCTCAGCAGGAACATTAGTTATGTCCAAACCCCTCAAATCACAAGAGACAAAGGGCATGAGAATTTTTTACAGTTATGAATATTCATAATAAGATCACGTCGGAGGCTCTTTAGGGATTCTCCTAATTTCATCAATACGACACATTCTGAGATGTTTTCTGTGTACTTTTGTCTCATTTTTTTTTTTGCCTAAAGGACAACATAAGTAAAAACTTGGCTCATCTGACCCCATTCTCCACTATATACAGTGACCTCGACATGATGTGTTGAATTGTCTGCCTCATGCTATTACATTAAAATATATGTTTGTAGTCTATATTGCTAGAATTAAATATTCATTTCACATTGAAAGGATTGACACATTTCCATGTCAATTCAACGATTCATTTTGGTGTCAACAATTTGTCATGACCCAAACCAACCAGAATTGATCGTACCATCAAGTATTGTTTGTGTATCCACAACTGTATTCCCCTGTGCCACATGACTCTATTGTTGTCCAAAAACTGTTGATAAGACTAAAAGTCTACAGTCATGGTACACTGTAAAATCTAACAAGTTGATCTTACTTAAAGTAATCTTGAAAACAGATTGCCTTTAAAAAAGGAACGTAATTATAACAATTAGTTTATGTTTATAACTTAGTGTTGAGTTTACTCAACATTTAACTCTATTTACTTAATTTTGTGAAGTTGTTGCAACTTAAAAATGACAAGTGGACTGACTGTGTTCTTTCTAAGTGTTAGCAACTTCAACCAAGTCAGTGTGACTTAAACTTGATCATCACAAAGAGGATTTTGCCAATGATAAAGTCAGGAGATCTGCAAGTTTTGTTTTCTTAACATGTTTAAAAATATATACAAATATTCTGCAGGTTGCAAAGTGATTGACTTGCAACCAGCAGAATACAGATATAAAGCACAGTAAACTGATTTACTGAAGTTGCTTAAACTTAGACAGATCAATTTAATTGAACTTGTCATTTTTAAGTTGCAACAACTTTAAAATTTTGTAAAGTTATAGCTTGCTGCTGGGTTTAATGGTCAGTGGCACTGTTGAGGTGCCACAGAGGAGAATTTCGTGCTTAATGCAAAGACAGTCAGTGCGTATGTTGTGCAACATCGCTGAAGTAGCCAGATCAGTGCAGAGGATGTTTGGTTAAAAGAACATTTACAGAGGAGCTGTGCTTCTCAGATAAGAGGATGAGAAGAGACTGGCAGCAGCAGCAGGACAGTGAGCTGCATTTTGTGAAGCAGGTACTAGACAGTGGTGGAGGAAGTATCCAGATCCTTTAATGCAGTAAAAGTATTAATAATACCACAATGTGAAAATACGCCACTACAGGTAAAATTCCTGCATTCAAAGTTGTACTTAATAGGGGTTGACCAATATTGGATTTTCATGCCCGATACAAATACCGATAGTTAGTAATTAATGAGACTGATAACTGACTGATATGTGGTATGCATCTACGATAAAAATAAAAATACCAATATTTCAGTTTAAATTTTGAATTTGTAATATAACAAAGTCCAACACAAAGCTTTGTTAAAATGCCTTTAGCAAATGTTTAATGAAAATTGAGATTTTAAACATCATATATAGCAAGTTCCCAGTGACTTTTTCCATTACTTTAAGTGAAAATTTAAAGAAAAAAGGGATGAATAAAAATAGTCCTAGTAACCTACTTAATAGACTAAGTAAAAGTAACCTACTTAAAATAAAAGAAGTCAATGTGCAGCAAAATATTTCCTGTCAGTGTTTTTTTAGTACATTTGAAATTTCTGGATACATTTTCCTGCTGCATTAATGTGTCTTTTGCATTTTGCTGCTGTAGATGTTTACAGTTGGACTCATTTGAACTCCTTTATATCCTGTTCAGTTGTGTAATCTGCATCAATACATCATATTGTATAAGATCATCATATATTTGAAGCGTGGCTGTCCTGTGAGAACCACGTATCTCTGAAAAGTCAGAAAAACAGCCTTTTTCAGCTTTGTGACGATGCATTTCTTAGTCCCTCTGCCAATGTTATCACTGACATTCAACATCAACTTATCAGTCTTATTTCTGTCATTTTAAAGAATGTGTTAGGAGTTTTGAAGCCCATTTTTTAATGCAGTACTTGCAGATCATATAAACATTGAGAGTTATTGGTTGCAGCAATCATTCCTTCTGTCCTAAAGTGCCTTGACATTATCTTATCCCTACATTAAGAGATTGTTCTGTATAAAACATATTCTAAAATTTAGTCAAAGCTATTATGAGGTTTCAGCGGTAAAAGTTAAGCAAATTAAGTTGGTGTCTTTATCCTGGTAGTTGTATGTGGGTTATTCTGTCCTCTGGCTGACTTCAGAATTCATTTTTAAACAGAACGAGGACAGACGTTGGTCCTTCTTTTTTTTTTTTTTCAAAAGTGAAGTTACAGCACAAGATGATCTCCCACAGTCTACACAGAAGAAATAATTGCAGTAGGTGGGTTTCCATTAACAATCAAATTCAAATAAAAAAAAAAAAAATCTATTTATTGCAAAAACAGTTCTTATGCTCGCATGAGATGGTATTTCCGGTGATTCCAAAAAGCCAAATGTCACTAAAATGCAATGGAAAAAGCTTTTGGGTTTTAATAGGTCACATAATGCTATGGCTATGCACTTGTCGGTAGGAACTGGCTCCCTCAGGCATGATGCAGCAGGTGCTACAAGAGGTGTTACTGCATTGCATAACTCTTCAAAAGTTGAGCTGATCATCCCAAAGTTTTGAATCCAGAATTCCTCTGTGAAATCATGGACAGAAATCCCTTCTACACGGCCGCTCTCATGTATTAGGGGCTTGCCTTCCCATTATCGCTCGCATAACATGCCTACGTGGCCTTGGATTGGAAATAATAAATGGTATTGCGGTGGCTCCAGTAGAAATAAAGCTGTTAATGTTTTGGAACATCCATCGCCATGTTTCTTGGAATGTTATCACCCAAGGAGAAGTCACATAACATCACTCAGTGGAAACGCAGTCATCTCACAATTGTGTTTTATTGACTTTTGAATATATTGCTGAAGCTTTGGGCAAATGCCATTTTAAACATTTTGCTTTATGCTGAGTATTGCGATACACTATATTATGATATATTGTGATTTACTACCTCTTTTTCAACTGCAAATTGTGTCCTCACATTTCACACATTTCCCCACAGAAAACATCATCAGAATCTGCTTTATTTAATAAGATCATTTTCAGTCAGTTAAAACCCTTTTAGTGATTTTATTACAACAAAATGCATCTAATGGACTGAAAAAGCAATAGATTTTATTATTCGAGTAGGCTACCAAGAGGCAAGGCAAGGCAACTTTATTTGTATAGCACATTTTATACAACAGGGCAATTCAAAGTGTTTTACAGAGCAATAAAATATATAATATAATAAAGGACACAGATGTTTTTATTTACAATAAAATAGAGACAGAGGTAAGATTTAAAAGGTAACGTTAATTACTGAATGATTTAAACATTTAAAAATAAAAATCACCATTAAAAATAGCAAAAGTACAGACAAGAGATGCAAAGATAAAAATATTATTTTAAATGATATAAACTCCAAATTAACTGTATACTTGATATAAAAAATTTGTGTGAGTAAAATCGATACCTTGTGTCCGTGTATCAATACATTATTGTCATGCAAAATATAGCATTACTATACTATATCAATCTCTCACCTGACCCCTAGAAGACGTCTACATGCAAATATTGAGATATGGTCATAACGTGCCCTCCTGGTAACAGGAAATGACATGTTTTATTCTTTGATGTACTGCTCCAGATCCAGACCAGATCCATCTCAGATGAGGTCAGAAAACGCCTCAGACTCTGTTATAAGACTGTATAAGCTAATATGGTAGTTACACAATTGGCCTATTGCCAAGCCCCGCCCTCTAACACCATGAGCCAATCATATTTTTTGCAGCAACACAATACACTTGACATCCTGCTCGTAGAACTCCATGAAATAGTATCAGGAATTTTCTTTGGATATGTCTTTAACACTGACAGATGCCATTTTTAGGCAGCGTGCCAGTTGTTTGTCCCAGTGAGCTAAGGGGGTGGGCATTAGCAATAGGTCAGTTTAAGTTATAATGAAAGTGTGGCATTGTTCATGTTGGCTATCTGCTGGTGCTCACTGACTGTAGGTTAGGGAAGAAGAAGTAAACTGCAGTCAGTGAGCCGTGGCTGTTGAGGACATGGACTGTATATAAAGAGGGATGATGCACCCTCACTCATCCCTGCTATGCTTAAGTGAGGCTGAAATATTTGGGATATGAGCGTTGCCATCCTGTGCTGGAGATGTAATTGAGAGCTGGAGTCTACGCAGTCGTGTTATCCGTGGTGGGAGAGTTCCCGACAAAACACGTCCGACCATTCGCAAGCAGCCCCATTGAAAGTATACATGGGATTGGCTGTCACAGCTGTCAGTCAGGACATTTTTGTAGAACTGAATATCTCATTAAAACCAATCTTATCATAACAGCAGTCACTTGAACAAACATCAGGGTGATGAGAGCTACCTTCAGTGACAGAAACAGAATTTGTTTGGTGTGAACTTGGTGTGAAGTGTGAAGTAGATTGGATGAATGGTTTTCAATCAAGAGAAGCAAAGGACAGACAGTTAACATAGATCTTAGAGAGCCTCAGGGATGTATTTCTTCTTTGGATTTCCAACAGACGAGCTGCATTGCTGTCACCATTCTCTGTTTTATTTATTTTATTCCAGATTGTAACAGTTTACTTTACAAGCACAAGATTAGTTTCACACTGTCTGTTTTAGTTGCATGGAAGAAGAAAACACTGAATTTGGATAAGCTGGTGTATGGTGAGGAAACACACGCTGTAAACTCTGCAGAGAAAGCTGTGGAAGGGAGGATGCAGTGAGCTGAATATCTGAGCTGTGGCTCTGCTCTGTAACCTGAAATGGATTATAATATGACAGCTACTCTTTCAGTCAGAGGTGTGGACTGTGTGGGCGCTCTATGGTTGATTGCATTACTTCACTGCTTGTTTCAAATAGCTTTAAACGTAGCGATGTGAGCATGACTGGATGTGGCTGGATGGAGGAGTGTGTAATGTGCCTGGCTCTACTGATGTTTGGTGAATTACACTCAGTTCTTTCTTTTTATTTGATTTTGTTTGAGGTAAAAATGATTATACTCACCTTTATATTCCACTGGCTTTTTGGCTGAAAGGTGGTTGTACAGTAAAGGGCCGAAAAAGATGGTGGATATATCCCATGTACCGGCGGATACACATACTTTCACTGTCTCTCTCTCTCTTTATTGACCATACACTCGATCTGCATACAATCAGGCAGCAAAACGAAGCATTATAAGCACCGAAGTGTGTGAAGTGTGCCATATTGGCACTGGGTTTTGATACCCAAACCTTGTCTTACTGTAATGTAAACCTATGTGAAGCTTGACGAAAAACTTTATATGCGAATGTGCGACAGTCTTTGAAACGCAGCAGCATGTGATAATAATTGCAGGTCTGTGTGTGTGCATGTTTGTGTGTGTGTGTGTGTGTGTGTTGGTATCATGGTCAGCACTGAATGATACAGTGGGAAGGAAGAGGAGAAATGACAGGGCGTACTGGTCCAGGTGGAAAAAAAAAACGCTCGGTCCTCCTATATCCTCCTATTGATACCATTGTCGAGACTGCCTGACGATCTTTATTGATATCACTAGTGATATTTTTCTATTATTTGGTGGAAAGACGATGCAGCTTTTTACTTTTTATATTTTGATTTAAATATTTGAAAAATTGGCATCAGTAGTCTTAATTATGTATTATAATATGATTAGAGCTCATGATGGGATGTTAAACAGGTTGAAATTCCATCTCTGCTTTCCATTTTATATAGCTGGGAAACAAATTTCTCACCCAAACAAATGTATTATTCAAGTTTCTCACCAAAATCTGAATTTTCTTTTCCTTGATGGTCATTTTACTGAGTCTACCTTGAACACATCACAATGAAACCTTATGGAAACTCGTATATTTAGCTAACTAGCTCTCATTCTAACCAATTTCAACATGGGATTAGTTTTGTTAAGTGATGGGAATTGCTTCCCTAACTGTAGGTTAGGGAAGCAATTAATTGTGCCGGAGCAGCAGCTGATGGAGTTGAAGGAGTTTTTTCAACCCAAGAAGTCGAAAGTTCTGCATTTAGGTTTAATTTGATAATCACTTTTGATGTGCTTGGCTACAGGGGTTGTGCCCCCCCCCCCCCGACCACCAGATTTCTTCTTTGCTCAGTTTAATACCTGTTGGCTGACAATTCAATTGTGTTAAAAAAATGTTTTGGACAACCGATGCATGCGAGCCAGTGATTAGATTTAAATGCATGACTCGAGATGTAATGTTACATCATAGAACCCATGGGACTCAATAGCAGAAAGCGTTCCTCAATAGAACAAGGTTTTCATCACTATCTATACTTGAAATTAATAATAAATATGTTTCAGTATTTTCTCATATCATAGAGAATGTCAGTATTGCAAAAATATCTTGAAATATCATTATATTAGATTAGGTCCATATCGCCCACCCCTGAAATAATTTTTCTACAGTCCCTAACTCTATAGTAAGATTGACAGCAGGCCATGGAAGAAGCAGGAGCCCACATGACGTCCTGACTAAGTTAATGGCCAGTTATTAATAGTGGCCTTGTTTCTGATGACAGAAGCTCAGCGAGCATGTTAACACTTGTCAATCACAGGAGCTAATAATTATGCCTCAGTGCGAGCAGCCACACTTGCCCTCTGTGGCCCCAGCCTCTCTACTCTGTGCCAAAGATCGTGTGTGTGGAAATATGACCTCATTCTGCCATCTCCACCACAAGTGATGCCGCTGAGCTGAGGTAGAATTTTTTAAATTGATATTGATTTTTTTTCTTTCTCTGCAATGCATGACTGAAAAAAAAGAGACTGAGTTGTAAACAGAGTCCCCCTGTGAACACATGCTGGTGCGCTCTCGCTGAACACAATCTGACAGTGTTCACTACGAATGTCTCAGTCAGTGGTTCTCAAATTTAAATTAAAAAAAGAAAAGAGATAATGGTTGTAAAATGGGTTAGACAAATAAATAAGCATCTCTCAAGTAGTGTTTTCAGTGGCTAATCCATCATGGCTGAGTGATCTTGAGGCAGCTCCACACAGTCTCCAGATGCTGTTGCTGCTGCTTCTGGGACGCAGTGGGACTGTGGGTGCAGTCAGGCAGGATCTTTAGGCAGCAAGTGCAGAGTGAACCCCGGAGGCCTGTGATAGTATACTCCAACCTGATAGAGCCAAAGATGCAGCAGCCTCTGTAGGATTCAGTCTTTGCATATATGAGAGCCCTTAATATCCACAATGTACTGTTACATGTACACACATATATAATCAAACTAATATTGAACATACATGTAAAGTGGATTAAGTAGGAAAGGTAAAGAAAAAAGAAAGCAGTAAAGAAAAAATAAAGCTGCAAGCAGCGATTTTGTGGTTCAAGTCAGCACAGACAAGTTGAAAGCTGCTCAAGCTGATCAAGACAGTATGACAGTTTGAGACACAAGCGTTAAAGATGATTAGGTTTTATTCAGACGCTCATTTATTTATGGACAAATCTCTGCTCGGCCAGGCTCTTCCTTGGCAACAATGTTGCTCCATGTTGGTCAGTTGTGGGAATATTTTTGGGACATGCTTTTAACCCTTCAAAACATGAGCATATTTGTTTGTTGTTCTTTTAAAAACATGGGGAAAAAGTAACAAGCAACTTAACAAGACATGCCCCCCCCCCAAAAAAACCCCAAAACAAAACAAAACACAACAAAAAATCAACAAGAAAATGAGCAAAAAATATGTATGAATAAACGAAAATATAAAAAGTAAAAAACAAACCAGAAAATGACCTAAAAAGTGCTGATAATGAAAAAAATTTCAAAAATTTTATTGTAAATTTAGTTTTGTTTTTTGTCTCATTTAAGAAGACTTGCATGGATTTGCTGCTGAAACATGGCATACGCTTAAGTCCAGAAAACGTTGTATGCACAAACAAATCCAGATGTATGAAACTGTGCGCACGCATGAATCCAAGCACATTTCCTTTGTACATCCCAATCAATGTGGAATTGAGCGCACCTATAGGAGTACCAGACTCCTCCCTCTCCACACACCATTTAAATATGCAGATTAATTTAAATAGGCCCTGCACGTAGGATTCCCCTCTCTGCACCATCAGATAACACAAACATAAGTGCGAGTTGGAGACCCTCCTTAAAGTATATTTTATGTGCAAAATTGATTTGAGGTTTCCATTTGTTAATTGTACACACCACTTACATGGATCACATACTATTGTTGTAAATGAACGCAGCAGTGCACGGGGGGAAAGGTGACGCCGATCAAGTCATTTCAAACTTTACGCACGCGTTTAATGACATAATTACTTTACACAAAGAGACAAATAGGTTCTTGTTGGAAAGCTCATAATCAAGTCACTAACTTCAGATGAAAATGCATCCTGTCCATAAATATATTCACCCTGTCAGGGGCGTCGTCAGTCCCACTTTTCCCCCCACTACGATGCCCCTGACCCTGTGATGGTGCTTTTATAGCAATGTGTGTGCAGTTGATAGCTCCGATTACATTAGGAAAACTGGCTCTCACTGCAAAATGTGCTTTAATGTTGGCCTGTTCATCTGCATTGTATGGGAATTTGATATACCTGGCTGACATGCAGATAATTACGTCCTACACACCTGGCATGGCTCGGCTCAGTGTTGACTGGCAGTCCCAATCGGTCGGCCAGCTCTGTCTGAAATGCCCGGTTTGCTAGGAAGCCCAGTGTGGTCAGCACCTGTATGGGCACAGGCAGCATATGGCTCCTTGCCGTGTGCTCCAAGACTGGCCACAGCTCCGTGCACAGTTCCAAGAGGATTGCCCATTAAATCCTCTTGGTCTCTAAGTATGCGGTCTCTTCACACTGCGCCATTTGCAATATCCTCTCATAATGCTAAAGCTGGAATTGATGTTAACATTATTTTCTGCACCGTTTTGCGCATGCTTTTATATCCACTCATCTAACTACAGACAGGTGGACGTGTTTAAAGTTCATCAGTGTGTCTCTGATGTGCACATCAGTCACAGGAGTAATTGTTTTGACATTATTAACGGTTTCCCAGCATCCCCTCTAAGTGTCAGAATAGATAGTGTGCAGAATAGGTCATTAAGCCTGCCTTCTTCATGTGAGCAGAGGGGACATGGGCCAAACTATCTATCTAACTATACATGCATTTTAGGGAATTCTTTTCACCCTGATGTTAATTTTTCCGATAAGTTTGGTTTAATGAGTTACGAAAAATTGCATTTGACATCATGATTGACAGCTGTGTATGCCAATCTGTGTACTGGCAATCAGTAGACGGTTGTTTGGCAGAAACTCGAAAGCGTGGAGACCACTATTGCGCAAACTCTGGCTCCAAATGATGTCACCAGCGCTAGATGGCAGTGGCCATATCTGCCTGAGTTGTGTGGTTAGATAACCAGAATCCAACATCTTCTAGAAGATGCCACTGTCATCTTGATGTAGAATTATGACATTTATTTGTGAAGTATGGTGAACAAAACCCAATGTCTGCAAAGTGTCCTAATGTTTATATCCACACAATGTGAAATTTTAATGTTGTTTAACGTTTCAAATATCGTCAACTCTTTTTTCCAGAAAATAACCGATAAGAATGATCTGACATACTGGACTCTATAGAAGTTAACATGTATGACCAACATGTTCTTATCCCAACGCACCACATGGCGTTGCTCTGTCAGTGACCTTCCACGTGTACTAATGACGTTTTTGGTATCCTTCTCCATCATCTGTTTACGCTGTGGGATGCCGTTACTGTGATGTCAACAAATGCTAATGGTAGGATGACGCAGCACGTCCTGTGGAGCAAAAGAGGCACATGGTTAGGTGTAGAAAAAAAACACGCTCACGCCAAAACTGGAAGTGAACTCCGGTATCCTGCATGAAAGTCAGTTGTTTGTAGGACCCATCCACCTCCCCACCGCCCACCCTATAAGCACCTTCTTATATTATGTCATCACCGGCAGTATTTCAGTCTGTCACCGTCCCTCTGTGCTTCATGTGCATACGCCCAAATCCATCCGGCCACAATTTCAAGTGACACCCCCGTGTGCGTTGCATGTGGACACGCGCAGTGCCGTCCAGCGGCATATAATAACATGGGATCAATTGTTTCTGGCTGGTTTCAGCGTTCTAGTTGGATGTGGAGGGTGGCTTTTGGAATCGTGCTCATATGCTGAAAGTGTTGACAGTACGGGTATTTAGCAAGTTCAGAATGAGAACGGGCTGTATCTTTTTGGCGACTGAATGTGTTCGGTAATTATTTATCCATTTTTCCATTTTTCATCCATTGTTTGTTTGTTTTTGTTCCTCTTTTCAGTCAAAATTCTGCAGTAAAGTGTGTTTTAGGACTACAACTACAGTTATACACAAGTTGGGCATTCCAGAGGTGTTTTCACCGTATCCATCTCTCTTCCAGATGCCACAGGGTGTCAAAATTAACCCTGTGAAACCTGAGTAGATTGCCTGATTTCTTTCAAAAACATGGAAAGAAGGCAATGAAGGCAAAAACAGGGAATGACCAAAAAATTACTTTTTTCTGTTACCTAATTTCAAATACACAATTATCCTAATTATGAATGTAGTTTTCTTGATATTTTCCCTAGTTATTTGATAATGTTCTAATGATTTTCTCCCTCCCTCCCTTTTTTGTCTAAGGTTTAAGTTAAGGCTATTTGCTTGTCACCTTTTCCAAATTATTTTGCAGTTCGAGGAACAATTCATGTCAAGTTGCTGTTTGCAATTTCCCCATGTTTAAACAAAAAAAACAACCAAAAAACATTTTTTTTCAGGTTTCAGAGGTTTAAATGCTTTTAATGATTCAGGTGGCAAAAGAAAGTGAAAGATAACTCTGATCTTACTCATTTATTGTGTACAGTGTAGCAGTATTTATAACGAAAACTGTGTAATCTTCTTCATGTAATAGATATTATAAGAATGTCTTGTCCTACTGACCACGGTCCTGTCTGTGTGTGTGTCGCAGGTGGTTTATTCCCCAGGGGTGCAGATCAGGAGTACAGTGCGTTCAGAGTTGGCATGGTTCAGTTTGGGATGGCAGATTTCAGACTGACTCCACACATAGATAACTTGGAGGTGGCCAACAGCTTCGCCGTCACCAACTGCTGTAAGTATCCCCTTTCTTTCTTTTCTGCAGACAGTCTGATGAACTACAGATGTCATTAATGTGGGAGATAATTCCTGTGTGCTTTAAGTTTCCGAGGCATTAAAAATGTTATCACAAGAACAGAACCCAACCAGCTTGATGTATTTCTAAAAAGGTTTGGCTGATGATTGCTACTTCACATATGGAGGTTTCAAAAACAGGTGCACTTTGGATTCAAGGACAAAAATGACCAAAAAAGGAGGGAGAGGTTCGACTTGTTGTTCCGTTTGTACATGAGTCAAGACCAAAAAATTCCAAGGCAGACCGTTTTACAAAAGTTAAAGGGCCTTTAATAAGTGGGCTTAACACCTTCATGTTTGAACTTACAGTCTTCATCAGGCTGGTGTGCCTTAGAATTTCTTGGGTTTGATTTATTTACAAAAGAAATAAGTCGAACCTCTCCCTTGTTTTTTGGTCGGCTTGCTGTATTTTTGAAGATGCTATCAGTATCAATAATTGATCTGGTGTTATTCAAATTTTTTCTTATGTCAACAAATCTCATGTTGGTCCATCTCGTAATACTCTCTGACTTGACACTCGGCGGGTTTCCGTTACAGATTTGTGCGAGATGACTGTGTTTCCATGATGCAACTTCTCTCACAATGTTATGTGATATATGTACATTTATACGTATATTAGGGCTTTCAAGTTAGTGCATTAATAATGCACAGTAAACACATGCACAATCTGTATTTATGACCCTTGGAAATCTGGAAGCGATACAACAGTAAAGTTGCAAATGGCAGCAGAAACAAACCTCTATGCACAGAAATGGATAAAAAAAAGATACATTTACAGATAAAAAATATGCGAGATAACTATGGACAGTCATGTGATTAATCGCAATTAAATATTTTAATTAATTGACAACCCTAATATATACATATATACACACACACACACACACACACACACACACACACATATATATATATATATATATATATAAATATATATATATATATATATATATATATATGTATGGGGGGGACCCCTAAGGACTGGATTTTGGAGTTTGGCTGGGAACTGGCTGGCAGTCGGATAGAAGCCAAAAGGCTGTTTGGAGGGGAAATTCTGATTGACTGTGTCAGTAGGGAACACCAAAGTTAGCAACAGGCCATTTTAATTCACCAGCTGTTTAAACTAGATAATGATTACTGAACCAGCTGCCCTCAAAAGCTTTAGCAAGCCAGCAATATAGAAAGACGATGCCCACATTCCACCTGCAAAGCCCTGATTGGTTGATTGTCTCTGGCAGCAGACCACCTGACACCTGTGTAAATCCCAGAATGAATAGGAGGTGCAGCCAGTGACTCAGAGGTCTAGAACCATGCATCTGTGTATGTGGCCTGAGTTAATTTAATCAATAAACATGTAGGTCTCAAATCTGGGGGCATCTAGGCGTCACTAGACACATTAGTTTACATCTTACCTTTTTGGTGTTGTGTTTTTAGCTACTGTTGCTGTGTGAGCTCAGCATCACTGGTGCAGTGCTATTTGTTTAAGTATCGGTGTGCACCTAGTGTATGACGCACACGCATAAGTTTTGGCTCGTTTTGAAGGTTATGTAACCACTGTTCCTACAGTGGAAACTTTACATACATTACCTGGGGAGAAGCCGCACTGGGCGTCATGCATCCATGTCTAAAGAGGGTTTCACATGAACTGACTGAACTTGTACACTCAAGGATGATACCCAGCCCTGCCTACTCCCTCAGTCTCTTTGCACACACACACCCACACCCACACCCACACACACCCACACCCACACCCACACACACACACACACACACACACACACACACACACACACACAACTGTACATACAGGCAGCACTGTTGTGGTTGGGAATCAAGTAATTTAACCTACATTTCATGACGATTCTACTTTTTTTCCTCTGTCAGACAGATTTGAGGCTAGACAAAAAAACATTCCCAGCCAAAGCCCCTGAAGCCTGATGTTGACGACGCAGATGCTGCATGCACATGTTTTAAGTGAAATGGGCCCAAGCCACAGACTTGCACGACTTTGTAGCGATTAATTTGTCCAAAAATAATTACTCTCATATTTCTGTTAGTCATCTGTAACTGGGGCAGTGTCAAGTCACGTTTTGAATTCAGTAACTGCGGAGCAAAGGGTAGAAACAATTGGACTCCATGCATGCAGTATACTGCTCCTTCATCAGAGCCTGATGTAATGACAGCCTGAGGCTCAAAGCTCTGCTATTTAAGTACAAAGTATTGTGATAGCGATGAATGCATGCAGTCTTCTTTTTTCTGCTGTCTACACTTTTGTTTTTTACCTTCAAGAAATACATACTGGAAATACCTCATTTATTCCAGCAAGACAAAAATGAAAAATGAATTTCTGCATGTCACAGGCTCAGATTTGCCATACATTCCAACATGATATAACATTTTGTACAGCAGTTACAAAAAATCAGCTTCTAATTATGTACTTTGACTTTTTAACCCTTTAAGACCTGGAGCAACATCGCTTTTCTTGTGCTGCATCCAAGACGCCTTTGACAAGTATTTAAACCATTGAAAATTGTTGCAATTTCTACCAAAAATAAGGCAAGCTACTTGTTTAGAAATGTTCCATAAATTGCGAGAAACTGGTTAATTAGCACAAAAAAAAAAAAAAAAATAGAAATTTTTCTCGTACTCATTTCTGTGGGTTGTTTTTGAAAGAAATTAAGCCAGGTTTCAAAGGGTTAATAAAGCTAGTGACAAGAGACGGCTGTATTTTGGTGTCATTGCATGGTACAGAACAGTTTTACATTGCCGTTTTCCTTGGGGGCAGTGAAGTTAACACCATGACTAAGCTGGTTTGTTATGCTGGTGACTCGACATTCGGCGCAGCAGCAGAATTAGAGAGGCAGAGGGTATGGTGGTGATGCTACATGTGGTGGTAGTACTACATTCTTAGTCACAAAAATAAGTGCTTCTCTTGCAGTCCACCACCCATAATTTGGTCACTTCCTTTGGTGAAGGCACTCTGGTATAAACCTCCTTGTAATCACACAAATGCCTTTTTTCATGTTTTGCTCATTTCCCCGCTTTAATTCTTCATTCTTCAAATAGCAATAAGGCAGAAGAAAGATAAACAAGTGATTCTTACAGGCGTCACACATCCACAAGCTAAAATGTTAGCCTTTAGATTCCTGTCACTGTTTCCAGTCACCTGAAGGCTGCAGGTGGAGGGAGTGCACAGTCAAGCCACAATTACTCACGGCAGATCCACTTGTCAAGCCTCTGTGCTTATGTGATTATTTTATACAGTTTCTGCTGAAGTGTTAATCAGTGTTGGAGACTGACTCTGAACACAGTTCACACTGTCCCATGACAAATTGTAGGTCAATTAAAACATCAATCTCCATGAATAACTCTCTCAAGAAAATCCCACCAATCCTCTCCCGTTGTCGCAGTCAAAGGCCAGCTGTTACTGGTGGTAATAACTGCGTGTTATCAGCCTTGACTCTGGCCCAAAGTGTCTTCTGGAGCTGTAATAGAATATAAGCAGAATGTTTAAAGGGGATGAAAGTCGTGAATGTGATTGGTCAGGATTGTCACAGGGTCTTACACGCCTTCCTACATATATTGTATGATAATGTGCTATTTGTGATCTCACCTTATACCCACCTATGTACCTATATGCCCTCAGCGAGCTGGCCACAGCATATGTGCATTAGCACGCCCCCATGTAGCTCTTTAAAATTGTCAGTTAGTTGGGGTCGACAGATTATCAGCCTGGCCGATTACTGGGCCCGATATTTGGCATTTTGCCTATTATTTGTATCTGTGTTTTATTTTAATGATCGCTGATAAAATTAATAAACGAGAAAGTGTGCTTATTACACAAACCAGGGAAGGCAGTTTGCAATACGTGCAAAGAAAGTGTGGGAGGAACTTTTACTCTTTTTTACTTTTTTTATTCAGTCATTTTTTATTGAAATTTTCACATAACTTTATTTAAAAAAAAAAAAAAAAGTTGCAGGGAAGCTGTATATGATGTTGAAAGTTTCAGTTTTGATTAAACATTAGCTAAAGGCATTTAAACAAAGTTTTACATTGGAGTTTGTTATATTCCAAATTCTTCAAACAAAGGTTTTAACTTTTATAGTAAATTCATATCAGTTCCAAATATTGGTTATCGGTCCCATTAAGTACTAATAATCTGCATCGGTATCAGCCCCGCGAAACCAATATCGATCGACCCCTATTATTTAAGTGCCATCTACCACCACACGTGAATTTAGCCTAGTTTTAATTAAAGACCTAATTCTTAAAAAAATAGTTGAGCACCTGTTTCTTTCAGTTATTCATCTCATAATTTTCTCTAATATGCACTTGCAGTGGATTCTCAGTAATCCTAATTCCTGCTTGGACCACACTATATTGACCCTAAAAGTTGGATAAAGAATTGGTGGGGGCCAGTTGGAGTCGCTGTTGTTTCTGTTGTCAAATGTCAAAAAAGAAATGACATTGGACATTGGACCTGAGTACCAATCTGAAACAAGTAGACCTACATTGTTACTGTGACTGAAAGATATTCTCTAACTGAACATTCATAATCATATTCCAGAATCTGTGCTGTTCCACGTTATTAAAAGAGCAATGAAATATGAAGGATTATTAGCCATGGTTGAGTCATGTTCATATCAGGATGTCAGACCTTATTTATTAAGCAGAGAACATAAATATATGCATTAATACAGTATATAATGCATATGACTGCAATGTCATACTCAGGCAGATGGAACTGGACTTTTTATTTCTAGAGTAAGAACAAGGTCATTGAAGTGGGACGACTAAATATAGCTGCAGACAAAGGACTTTACTGTGTACAGCTTTTAAATAAAAAAGCACCTCCTGACATATCCGCAAATGTTAACCTCTTTTGACAACATATAATAATGCAACATAAGGTAAATGTATGTAGTAAAAATCAAATACAATGTGCTCACTCACAATATGAGTGGTAGAAAGTGGTGCTGAATCCTTAAAATGGATATCAAAACTGTCAAAATAGGACAGCACTTCAATGAAAGTATCTTTTATTGCCATCTATCTATCTATCTATCTATCTGTATATCTATATCTATCTATCTATCTATCTATCTATCTATCTATCTGTATATCTATATCTATCTATCTATCTATCTATCTATCTATATATATATATATATATATATATATATATATATATATATATGTTGGAACTATTTTTATTTATATTTATTTTAGAGTTGGTGAGACTTTGGCAAGTTTGAATAAAATCTTAAAAATGTTGTTTATTAAGACAGGTTGAAAGCAGCTTTCTCATTGTGCAACATCCAGAAAGTGATGACAGGATGTTTTAGATATCAGTGCAAGACCACGTCGCTAATCGTTAATAAAAGATTTCTCATCCCCTGCACTTGACCTTTAAATTTTATTTAGACTACATACCACCAGTAATATTATCACAATCTGCCCTGCAGAGTAATGGAATTTCTGAACTAACGGATGAATGAAATATAGATAGAAATAGAAAATGAATTATTTATTTAGGCTTTCTCTTACATACCTGTCCTCCTCCTGATCTCAGGCAATGATCTTGACAATAATTTCATTTTACAAAATTGAACTAGTCCCAGGCTGTGTTTTAATAGCCTGTCATCGTCCTCTCAAGTTTGCCAGTCCGACTCTACAGATTTAGCCATCTGCTTGTAAAATAATGACGTGGAGTTCCCCATGGTTCCATTCTTGGGCCTCTTCCTTTCAAACCCACAAACTCAGATCATAAAAAAACAAAATTATCCTTCAATAGTTATGCAGATGACACACAAATGTCCTAGGATTTTAGAACATTTGTAAGATTTCAGGACATTTCTAGGATTTTAGGATGTTTTCAGGATTTTAAGATGTTTCTAAGATTTTAGGACTGTTTTTTCAGGATTTTAAAGTGTTTTGGGGATTTTAGGGGGCTTGGCTGGACCTCTGTGGGGTGCGGGGGATCCTCCACTGCCACTTTTTGATAAACAAGCTCTATTGTGATGCTGTTTTATGCACTCTGGCACCTTATGTATACTTAATTACAAAAGAATGTGAATGACTACTTTTATTGTGAATTAGAAAGTGGCCGGGGTATCATTGTTGTAATAGGTATTCAATACTAATATTGATCAACAATAAATGTATAATCTGCATAATCATCAGCTGTATAAAAGCATAAATGTTATTACAGCAGGCTAAATGATTAAAAGGTAATTATTGTGGCAGGGTATTGATAACAAGGACATCCTTCCCTTTTTCACTGTTTAAGATTAAACCAAAATCCTGCTAGCCTACTGTTTCTCAGTTTAATCTGCTCTATTTGTCTCTCACTGTTTAATGGTTTAGTAAAATGTATCTCTTTCTTTCTCCTAGTTTGTTCCCAGTTCTCTCGGGGCGTCTACGCCATTTTCGGCTTCTACGACAAGAAGTCGGTAAACACCATCACGTCCTTCTGTGAGACACTACATGTCTCCTTCATCACGCCGTCTTTCCCAGCAGAAGGAATGAATCAGTTTGTTCTCCAGATGAGGCCGGACATCAAGGGACCGCTCATCTCATTAGTGGAGTACTACAAATGGGAAAAGTTTGCCTATCTATACGACAGTGATAGAGGTAAGAGATATCTCATTGTTAATTATGTAAAGCGTGTGATTTTATCGCACAACTTAGTCGCCATTACAGCATCTCTTCATTATTTTTGTGAAAAAACTAAGACAGGCCTCCAGGCAAATTTTTCCACTGGCGGCACTGATGCCAGTAAAATTTTTAGTTGGTCACATAAGCACATTATTATTTCAAACACTTTGTTTGCATTATTATTTTGTTGTTGTTATTTTTAGTACAGTGAATTTAACCTTCATAGTTTGATAAGGCTTTTAAATTATTTGAATTGGATAAGCAGATTCATATTGGATTCAGCTTTGTTACAGTTTGTATACCCAGTACCTACCTGGTATGCACTGGAAAAAAAAGCAGCAATACTAAAAGGGTTATACCCAGCAAGCAGGATACATTCCTACAACATTGGCTTATGTTACCTACAAGTTGCAATAATGTTTTAAAGGAAACATTTCAATCTAATGTTCAAAGAATTTTTGCCATTTCAAATAACGTTCCTTTAAGGGTAAAAATCAAACTAAGCCGCAACGTTAGAACTGCAGCATTCTGAGGATGTTTTAGTGATGTTTAGATGTGACAGATCATAGAATGTTCCATTTTATAACGTTCCTACAGTGTTTCATGATAACAAAGAAAGAATATTTTCAAAGAAACATTTGGAAAATCTTTTTGAGGATGTTAGTGAAGCCTAGGATTACACAACATTTTATGTGAAACATTTCTTTATGTGATATGTTAACGACAATAGAATCATTTTCTGCAACACTACACATAATAGAATGTTCTTTAATAAAACATTCCCACAACGGAACAACAAACAGCAGACTGTGCGCTTTATTGAGACTGATGTGTTAAATGTGTGTAAATGAGTTTACAGCTAAAATATAGCACTTTTCTTTGAATCACAAATCCAGCAAGCAAGTTTTGGTTCTAAAAATGTTTCTGAGAATTTTTCAATGCAGTATTCTAGTAATGTTTTGTTAAATGAAAACTTTTCTTTCAGTTTGCAGAATGATCCTCTGTAGGAAAGCATAACATTCTGTAAAATCATCCCCAAAAGTGTTTGGTGATAACCTTCTGAAAATGTTTTTTGAAAATGCCCAAACCTAAATGCACTAAGTGCTAAGTGCACTGGTATTGATTAATATGCTTTGTCCCTTTTAAATAAATGAATAAATAAATAAATAATTTGAGGTATTGTTCCTGTAAGGTTAAATGCTGACTAAGACGTTATGCTTTAACTGCAACGTTCTGAGGATGTTTTGGTGATGTTGAGAGGTGACCGATCATAGAATGTTCTTTTGTAAAATGTTCCCACAGTGTTACATGAGAACAAAGGAAGAACAGTTTAAAAGCAACTTTGAGAGCATGTTTTTGAGGACTGAGATTATAGACCATTTTTTTAAAAATGAAAATGTATTATATGATATGTTAAAACAAAAAAAAAACAACATCAAAAAACAAACATTTTTAACATTTTTTTATGTTTATAGAGAATGTTACCCTAACTTTAAGAAGAAAGTTTGGGGAATTTAAAGAAAACTTGCCACTGAAATGCTACTAAAACATTGCATCAGTTGCTTTGTGCCATTCTGAGAATGTTTTTAGAACCAAAAATTGCTAGCTGGGTAAACTATTTCTGATTGAACTGCAGTGCTATCCTTTTGCCCCTGTACAATCTAGAAAAAAATATTTGTGGTATTCTAATGGAACCCATCATGTGCTGTTGTTTGTCCAGGTCTGTCTACTCTTCAGGTAATACTGGACACTGCAGCAGAGAAAAAATGGGTCGTCACAGCGATAAATGTGGGAAACCTCAAAGATGAGCGGAAGGATGAAGCCTACCGCTCCCTGTTTCAGGTACTCATGTTCTGCACACTGTGAGTGATTGGAAGTTGTGTGCAAATGCTGCCTAAGAAATATGACCCCAATCAGACTGATGGAGGGCTGTAATTACAGGTCAAATTTATACATAACTGCAAGCTGAAAGTCTGATTTAAACAGTCTTGGTACAGACATTCATCCATACTCAATTTAACTCAGGAACCGCATCATCTTTTCTGGGAAACATATTAAGAAATCCCAGCTTCATGTCACTTCCTGTCTATGATCAAGATACTATGAGATTTGTGAAATAAAGCACTACCTATATATTGTGCAGTTCGGCAAAGGAATGTTTTTTTTTCAGTTAGTGGTTTCTGTGATTTCAGGATGGTCTACATTGGTGCATTTACCTCCCAATTAAAGTGACCAAAATAGCACAAAGCTGTGGTCCAGCTCGTACCGTTAGTCAGTGAGCTGTCCTACAGTGGTGGGCAGCATGCAGTGTGCAGCTGGATGACTCACTCTCCACTCTCTGCTGCACCTCTCCTCCCACAGCCGCACACCAAAATACCAAAGTGGTGGAGGTGAAGAGGGAGCCTCACTGTGCATCAGGAGAAAAACGGCCCGCTGTTACATTTCACGCTGCAGGCCTAAACAAAATGACAGATTTTAACGTTGAACACTTCTTGGTTTTTTAGGACCTGGAGATCCGTAAGGAGCGACGTATAATCCTGGACTGTGAACAAGACAAAGTCAAAGACATCATGGAGCAGGTTACTCACTACTTTTCCCTATTTCTACTTTCACTACTACCTACATAAATAATGATATCCATCCATCTAAAAGAAATCTTCCGCCATTTCGACATGAAGAATATTCTCCTTTCCTTACCGTAACAAACTGTTTTTTTGTGCCTAAACCTCACCACACATTAACCACAGTGTTGTCAAAACATAAAGTTTAAATTTACCTGTTACATAATAATGTGCAAATGTGACACATTTTTTGCAGAAACATACAAATCCCAGTACTTTTTTTGTGTTCAATTTTTTTTTGTGGAGTATGATGATAAATCATATATATATAAATGTGTATATATATGTTTTACAAATTTTGCAGGTAATGATGCTCCAAGGGGAAAGTTAACCTTTTGTCTACCAAATAGCAGACCAACTGTGTTCTGCGTTATGTAACTAAGCTGAGTGTTTTGTTTTCTCCAGCTTTTACTTTGATAATTGCTGCTGACAAATGCCACTACAACCTCTCACCTCCTCATTCTTCAGTGTTGCAAAACAACAGAAATATGACAGTAGCTGACCATAGTCTTGCTGTCCACGCAAAACCATGTGTATATTTGATATGACAAATGTTGGGATGTGATGAGAAAATGCTCCTACTTCTCAAGCTAAATAAAGCATTTAACCCTTTGAAAACTAAGCAAATTAGCTTCATTTCTCAAAAAAAAAAATGAAAAAGGAATTGAGAAACTAACAAGGAATTACCCCCCAAAATAGAAAGAAACAATGAAAAGTCAGAATATTGCCTGAAATTTAGCAAAAAAGAAAGAAAGAAAGAAAGAAAGAAAGAAAGAAAGAAAGAAAGGTAACAGAACAACAGCAAATGACCTAAAAAAGGGCAAAATAAAGTAACATAAGATTAAATCAATACAAATAAAGAAAGCAAATTCTTTTTCTCTGTGACCCATTTTTAAATATATGATCATAATTATCATAAATTAAATTTTCATGATATTTTTCCAGAGGTAATGATTCTCTTTTTTGTTTTTTTTTCATGTCACCCTTTACAATGTTTTTGCAGTTTGCAGGACATTTCCTGCTTGTTTCTTTTTTTTTTTTTCAAAGAAATCAAACCAATTTGCTCAAGGCTTCAAGGCAAGGTGTCTGAATGCTGTACAAGAAGCTGATGTTGATCCAGGTTTGAAAAGGTTAAAACCTATTGAATTGTCCTGGCATTTTAAGCTGAAAACAGGTCTGTTGACTTTTCTTAATTTTGGAATAGTAAACCTTTTAGAGATACATGGTTTTTACAGGACAGCAGTGATAGACGAGTAAAAAAACCCCCAGAAATGCATTTGATTTATTTTTGATCATTTGTGTAAAATACTGACATAGCTTGTACTCTTTTCCCATCAGGTGATCACTATAGGCCGGCATGTGAAAGGATACCACTACATCATAGCAAACTTGGTAAGTCACTGTCTATCTCTGCTTCAACCTGATTAAACACCGCAGTATGTGGCTGATAAATAAAGACATGGCGTGTTATATAGCGAGATATTAAAGTCAGGGACCGGCTGGCTGGCTGAGCAAGTTGTCACATCCAAACAAGCCTCAACAGGAGGGGAGGTATCAGGCAGGCAGCAGGTGTCAGACAGCTTCAGAGGGAAACAGATTTATAGACTGAGAACCGGCTGGCAGACACACATGCAGCAACAACGCTCAAAGCAGCACGGCTGATCCAGCAACCAGTGATTGGTGGCTGACTGGTGTATATACAGCAGAGCATTGGTCCTTAGTCAGTCTCCATCCAAAATTCCATTCTTAGAGGATTATGAGCATGTGGGTAATTTCATCACTATTGATAGAGTTTTGAATGGTTTCCAGCTTCTAATATGGTTGATAACAATAAATATTATAACAGAGGATAAACTTTCTCTACCAATCAACACCAATAACGGCAATTATTCTAAGGTAAATGTAACATGAAATCAACTGACATCTAGTTATGGCAGCAAAGTGTTGCACATGTTAGCTGTAACTGCAATTATTTTGAAATAAAACAGTTGTGATGTAGCTCAGGATTCATCAATAAGGGCTGCCTTATTACAATCAATTTGTGCAGCGTGTACGTAAAAGCGCACGACCTACTGTATGTCTAATTTTGGAGCAACACACAGCTATACTGTGAGCAACAAGCAAAACTGACACTTACTGCAAAATGCTGTGCTCTCTTCTGTTTTCATTATGAACCAATCTGTGTTCTGAAATATGGAGAAAAGCCTGAAACTCTGGGAAAAGATCTGCTTACTCAATTAAACCCAAATTGCGCTCATCTTTTCATAACAAATTTCTATAGGAAAAAGTCTTTTTGGGCTCAATGGCATTATGTGATGGGCTGTGAAGTAGGGCTGTATGGCCAAGGGATTATGGTCAAAATGATAATCCCAATTTTTATGATTATTAAGGTCCCTCAGATATCAGTATGTAAACGTAAATAAAAAGTCATGAATTGAAATAAACGCTTGTTGTTCTTGTCCTTAATCTTGTTCCAGGGTTTCGTAGATGGTGACCTCTCCAAAATCCAGTACGGAGGTGCCAACGTGTCGGGCTTTCAGATAGTGGACTTTGACGATCCTGGGGTGGCAAAGTTCGATCAGCGATGGGAGGCACTGGAGGAGAAGGAGTATCCTGGAGCTGACACACGCATCAGAGTAAGATATGAACATTTAACATTAGTTCATGTGCTGTTTTAAATGATTTAAATTGTTTCAGGACTGACAGCAGCTGTGTGAGGAAGATTCAGATTACCTGGAGCTAGTCCAAAGATCACATAACATAATCATAAAACAAGCAGCGCTCCAAAGGTTGGGTGTATTCTTGACCTTGAAATTCACTTTGCTTGTGTGTATTTTGGTGACCGGTGCAGAGCACACAATGCACCGGCGGGAGGAGAGGTGGAAGGTTCATCCAAATTAAGCAGCGCAAAGCTAGTTTTTATTTAGCAGAAGTATTTTGTTGCAAAGTGGGTCGAGACTGCTGGGAATTGATGTCTCAGAAGCATGCCTATTTCTGGTCCAATAAACTCTGTTGCAACTTTCATGGCTTTATCAACAAAAGCAAACTAAACACTCGGAGCAAATCGCCGAAATAATGGAGTGCTGCACAAAATGCCAAAGAAAAAACGAAAACACTCTCAGAGCAGTAGATGCATCTATACTGGCAACAAAAATGAAGCTTTACTGTGCATAAAGCATTTATATCCATAAATTAATGTGAGTGGTTCTTGCTGTATCTAAGTAATGTTGTATGAAAAGCTTAATTTTATTAGAAAGATTGTTTGGATATTTTGAAGTGGGATTGTATGAGGTACTTATCTATAGTCAATGTATTACATACAGTAGATGCCAAGCAGCACAACCTCAGTTCAGAGAAGCAGATAGCAGTCCGGCACAGAAGCTCAGCAATGTACTGCTGTGGCAACAAAACAACAAAATCTGTATGCCGATCAGACCACCGGCAGATGAAGTGAGTTACATTGATCATCTTGCTACAAAGCAATGTTTTACTGGGGAACCTTGGGTCCTGGCATTCATGTAGATGCCACACAGCAAACTGAGGAATGTGACAAATAGCTCAAGGCATTGACCTGGCCTCTAAATTTAACAGATCCCAGTTTGTTGGAGTATCTGTGAGATGTCCTGATACCCCAGAAGTACCCCTGATCTGCAGTGGGGCCTCCTTGGATCAGACTGACCTCTGACCTGTCGAGGCATGGATGCAAGTCCTCTGGAGGTTTCTTGTGGTGTCTTGGGGCATTGGCTGTGAATCCTTTATGTCCTGTGGATTGCAAGGTTGAATTGTCAGTCAGACTGGAATCTGGGTAATTTAGAGGCCAGGTTGATGCTTAAAGCTCTTTGTCACATTCCTCAGGCCATTCATGAGCAGTCTCAGGGGTATGGCATGGTGCATGGGTTTGCTGGGGGGCCTCCGGCATTGGGATGAGCCATTGCTATGAGGGGGGTACTCCGTCTGCACCATGTCTGGGTGGGTAGAGTGTGTCAGGTGGCATCCAAGTGAACACCAGGATCCGAGGTTTCCCAGCAGAACACTGCATCGTAACAATACGATCAATGTTATTCACTTCATCTGTCAGTGGGTTTAATGTTTTGGCCGATCAGTATACAGCCACCTAAAAAAAAACAACATCACTTTAAGTGTACACTATATTTCGAGTATTTTCACTGCTTGGCCTTACCAGCAGACAACAATTTTCTGACGGAACTGAAGCCGTTATATCGCTCTCTTCAAAGCCACTCCACTGAGAAAAAAACAGCGATTTAACATCACTGAGCACAGGAGCTGTTGCCTCAATCAGTTAGTTTGCTTGTGTTATTGTGTGACTGGTGTATAGAGGGATTAGTTTGGATCAACAAATGCTTCCATGTGTGAAGTGTCAGTGTTTTCACAGACATGGATGTTAACTGTCAGTACAACTTGACTGGTGCTCCGCTCCACTTTCGTGTC
This sequence comes from Plectropomus leopardus, assembly GCF_026936395.1. Lineage (NCBI taxonomy): Eukaryota > Metazoa > Chordata > Actinopteri > Perciformes > Serranidae > Plectropomus > Plectropomus leopardus. The sequence goes on from NC_142178.1 coordinate 6,201,922, forward strand.
GGCACTCCTGCCGTTTCTCCAAACTGGGTGTGTGCTGAGATCTACTGTATTTATTGGACTGACTATGGATACATACTTCATAAAACCATTCTTTAAGAGATCCATCCCATCCCTTTAAATCCCTGCAGCCATGTGAGGGCAACAGGACACATATGTTGCTATATCCGCTCCATCTGATTTTAGAAGTGCCACACCAGAGCACAGGTGCATTGTTACACAACACCATTCTCACTTCGATTTACCATTGTGCACAGGACACCAGGCTGCTACAGAATAACCACACACACCTCCACACACATCAGACGGGTCCGTTTATACCTGGGCATTCTGCCTGTAGGAGACAACGATTACTGTGGCTCATTAATCCTGTGTGTGCCAGAAATAAATCATGTTTTATTCTTGGAATGAATTGTGAAACAAACTGTGCTGTGACACATTTTAAGATATTATGTAACCGTTCACAGCGTGAAGTACCCTCGAATTATGACGGGTTTAGTTTCAGATTGATTTGATTGTATAAAAATCTGCACTAAAGAAATGTTTTAAACAGTTTGGGTTTTTTGGTCATGATTTCACTTATTAAATGCTAAAAACCCACATGCTTGTGTCATCCTCAGGCTTCAGATTTGTGGTGCTGCATGTTCTTGTTGATCCACTCTGCACCATCCAGGCAAAAATATGATTTCCTGGAGAGTATTAATTTGTCGAGCTGTTGTCATTGTGCGTAACTGTGGTTGGCTCAGCTGTTTCAGAGTGATAAGACCAGTGATGACTGGCTGAGCACATATTTATTAATCACCACACTCAGAGTTCTTCACACAGCGTTTTTGCACATACCGCTGCTGCACACACATGAACAGAAATAGCAGATATGCTTTGAGACTTTGCACTCGTTATTGAAATCACATTATTAAAGTATTGCCTCTTTTGTTTAAAACATTTATAATCTTTACTGGAAAAACAAATATTAGATTTTGAAAGCAAAATATACATTACAAGAATAAAGTTGTTTTTCAAGAAAAAAGTCATAATAATAAGAGAAAAAATATATAAATCAATAAATTTATTAGATTAATATTGTAATATTGTTTTTTCTCATAAATTTCCAACTTTGATCTTGTAATATTGCAACTTTTTTCTTGGAAATTAACACTTTTTTTTCTTCAATTATTAAATTTTTTTCCTCAAGATTGTGACTTATGTAATGTAATATGGCATACTTCCTGATGATCAAAATGTCAATCAAATCATGCAAATCTTTGAGAACTGTTATTTCCGTCCTTTTCATTATATATGTTTTTTCTTTAATGTGTTTATTTTGTCTCTTATACGTGACTGTTAAATTATTGTTATTGTTATTATTATTATTATTATTATTAGTAGTATATAAGAAATAATAAGAATTAATCATTTCTGCCAATGTGTCTGTGTCTTTCAGTACACCTCCGCTCTCACATATGATGCTGTCCACGTCATGACTGAGGCGTTCCGCTTCCTTCACAAGCAGAGAATAGACATGAGTCGTCGTGGCAACAGTGGAGACTGTCTGGCCAATCCAGCAGTTCCCTGGGCACAGGGGGTGGAGATTGAACGTGCCCTCAAACAGGTAACCATGTTTAAGAGCCTCCTCACTCAGAAGAGAGATACACTGACCCATTTCTATAAAAGCTGGTCAGAGTTAGGGGTTAGATGTTGTGATGGAGGCAGGGTGATGAGGCCCAAAATTCACCTGTGTCTGAATTGTGGTGGAAAGCTCAGTGGCCAGTCACACAAAACACCTGAAGTTGAGTGAGTGTTGAGGTGTCCTTAAAACCTGAGCAAATTGGTTTGATTTCTTTCAAAATCGATATAAGAAGACAATGAGCAACTTGACATGGAATGTTCCAAAAAACAGCAAAAACGTAGTAAAATAGTTAAAAAATAAGCAAAAAGTAAGAAACAAAAACTAACAAAAAAATGTATACATTCATATTTTTTCTGTTACATAATTTTAAATATAAATTATTATAATTAAAAATAAAACTTCTGGAAATTCTCCCCAATGTAATGTAATAAACCTCCCCTCTTTTTAAAAACTAATTTTTAAGTGATTTTCTCATCATCTTCATTGATTTAATGCAATTTTTGGACATTTCCTGCTATTTTGGTCATTCAATTTTTTCCCCATGCTTTCAAAAGAAATCAAAGCAATGTACTCAGGTTTCAAAGGGTCAAATATCCTGTGAAAGGCTTCTGAATGCATCATAGGGAAACTCATGTTGACCCAGGTTTCAAAGGGTCGATATAAAATTGGTTGCATAAAACATGCAACAAGTCTTCTCCATGAGGTTTCGTTTAAATGTTTCCTTAATGTAAGAATTTCTTGGTCTACTTAAGGAATGGCTTAAAGTTAGTGTAACTATTCCACAAAGAACCTTAACGACTAAAATAGAAAAAAAATATTCCTGACTAGCTATTTTACTGCAACATGGCCAAGATTTTGACGTTAAATAAAGAAAATGAAGTCATCCCCAAAAGAGATTTTTCCCCTAGCAGCAGAACCCAATGAATTTTACCAATACCTTACACACACAAGATAAGAAAATAAATAAATGTTCAGATGAAAGTGTAAAAAAGGCAATAAATGGGAAAAATGGAAAAACAATAAAACAAAATGAAAACAAACAAACAAACAAGGAGGCTGAGTTCAATCAACATAATTTAGGAGAGGTCTACACATTTTTTCAAAATAATGTAGGGAACCTAATCTATGTTTTTCCAGTCTAATGGACAGCAAAATATCTTTCAACCACCTTCTGTGAGCAGGAGGTTGACCATGCTTCCATTTAAATTATAAGTCATCTTTCCAACAAGGTGGTGATCTGATCTTTCTAACTCTTTTGACTGTTCACATTTATCTTTGAAATGACACATATCTGACATCAGTGTGAATGGATTTCTTAAAATGCCTCACATGCAACCAATAACATCACACACATGCACGTTAAAATGATTTGCGAAATGGGCATTTGGGAGGAAAAAAATGACATGGTGGAATGGTGACATGAAGTGATTATTATAATCGGATGGTGTGATGGCATCATTCTGCATAACCAGGCATGTGCTTCTGTTTGGAATTGTGTTTAGCGAATTTTCAGAGAAATGGCCTTTTGGTGCAGTGGGAGTTTGTTTTTGGGATAACAGGCTGTTGTTCAAATAGGCTTTCAGCCCACTATCTCTATTAGCAATTATTGCTGTTAGCTCTGTAGAGAGCGAGATGTGGGAGCAGCCGTGAGATTCAGGGGTGGTGGGGGTGTGATATTGGGTTTCACAGAGGAACAGTTCTTCCAAACCTTTCAGGGCTGCATTCCAATATTTCTGTGGGCACCTTACGACAACACTGTCACGGCATGTAGGCAGGCTGTCCCTGTCAGAAAGCATCTGGCTGTCAGGCCGTGTTTGCTGGTGACTGAGGCAGCCTGCTGCAGTACGGATATGTTGTCTATATGGACCCTCTGGCACTGTATGCAATTGATCTGCTCCTGTGCCTTCTCCTCTGATCAGTTCAGTTTCCTTGTCTTCTTTTCTTCTGCCATTTTTTTTACTGTCTGTAGGCAAACTTTGTGAGATGATAGCAGGCATCATAAGCATCAGTGTTAGCAAAAAAACAGTCTTCATGGTAACTGAAATTTTAAAACTGACATGTTTTCTTTAGAAAAGGAATTTTTTGCAACATCGTTAAGTGAGTCCTTCGAGTTTCCATTAACCATCAAACTGCACAAATTTTAATTGCAAATATAAAATACTTATAATGGAAACACTTCCATTTTGAAAAATCTCCAGTTTATTGCAGAAAAGTTTTTACACTTTAATGAGGTGATATTTCAGGCGATTCGAAAAAGCCATATTTTGCAGAACCGCAAAGGAAATCCTTTTTTTGGCTTTTCTGGTCACATGATGCTATGGCTTTGTGCTTGTCAGTAGGAACTGGCTCCCTCATGATGCAGCAGGAGCTACAAGAGCTGTTATTGCATCACAGAACGCTTCAAAAGTTGAGCGGATCATCTGGAAGTTTTGAATCCATAATTCCTCTGTGAAACCGTGGACTATCAGCTCCCAGAAATCCCTCATACGTGGCTGCTTTCTAATAAGGGGCTTGCCTTTCCATTATTGCTCGCGTAATACACCTACGTCACCTTGGATTGGAAATAATGAGGGTTAGTGAGGTGGCTGCAATAGAAATAAAGCTGCTAATGTTTTGATCATCCATCACCATGCTTCTTGGAATGTTATCGCCAGAGGAGAAGTCGCATAACATCACTTAGTGGACACACAGTCATCTTGCAATTGTGTTTTATCGACATTTCGAAAATATCACTCAAGTTTTTCGCACATCTGTAAAGGAAACCCACCTATACTAACTTTAAGTGTTTTGTGATGTCAGCCACAAATGTCCAGAATGTAAGGCCGTGTTCAGACCGTGTGAACGCAGCCTCCTCATTCATTTGAATGTGACTGCTGCGTTGACTCAGTAGGGCTGCCAATACAGCAGACACAAGCAAACAAACAAATTGTGTGTTTTGTGTGTGTGTATGTGTGCAGGTGCGTGTAGATGGCTTAACAGGGAACATTCAGTTTGACCAGTACGGGAAGAGAATCAACTACTCAGTGACGGTTATGGAGCTGAAGAACAATGGACCTGTTAAGGTAACTGACCAGTTAATTTACCAACGTGGATACTGTAATTGCATGTAGCTATGTGATGTGTAACCTATCTGTGTGTGTGTATATGTGTGTGTTCTTAGATTGGCTATTGGAATGAGGTGGATAAAATGGTGGTGACAAAGTCCGACCTTTACCCCAACGACACCATGGGAATGGAAAATAAAACTGTCATCGTCACAACTATTCTGGTAATAAACATTTGAATAATGACATTAAGGAATGGAAAGACTGTGTTGTACCTTTGTAGTCATTGTGGCACCACTGAAAACACATCATAATTTACATTAAATAGAGTTGTAATGACTGTAATAAAACATATGGATGAACCACTCTGTGTCTCTAGGAAGCTCCATACGTGATGCTGAAGAAGAATGCAGAGCTGTTTCAAGACAACGACCGTTACGAAGGTATGTTCATACACTGTAAAATGTATGTATGTTAATTTTACTTTAAAACTTACTTTATTATTGTTAAAGTATTTCAGGGCACTTTTCTAACACTATTGATGTGTGTCTTTGTGCTTGTGCGTGTATGTTTTTGTTTGTTTGTTTTTTGACTGATCTTAGGCTACTGCGTTGACCTGGCAGCAGAGATTGCAAAGCACTGTGGGATACGCTACCAGCTAAGGATTGTGGGAGATGGCAAATATGGAGCCAGAGATGCCGAAACCAAGATCTGGAATGGCATGGTTGGAGAGCTGGTGTATGGGGTAAGATTTGAAAAACGCACACACAAACATACACAGGGGCGCACACACACAGAAAAAGACACAGAATCAGACAACCTGCTGCTGTGCTAGTATTTTTTAAACTACACCAACACATTTTGTGTTCATCAGGTGTCCTCTTTCTCACTGTATTAAGTAAAAGCAAAATGTGTTATGTTTTTACATGGATAGCTTAAGCTTTGGAGGCGTGCCTCAGCTCAACATCTACAAAGTTAACGATCTATATTTCATGGTTATTATTCAACATTTCACTGATAATCATACTAATGAGATGCCTTTAAATGTATGAGAAAAAAGTTGTTATTTTTACCTCATCAGACTCATGACATTATGAAAAAAAGTCAAAACTGGAATGTTGGGTAACGCTATAAAAAGCAAGAAAGAAATTTTGTGTTCTGTCAGATAAGGTGGAGGAACGTTTAGTGTATCAGACATTCATGCTTGAGTTTGGTCCGAGCATTTTCAAACATTTTTAGATTTTCTTGAAGTATTATTTTGAGTAGGCAGGATGTAAACATTTCGTGAATTGACCTGGTTGTTCACTGGTGGAAATTTGCAAGTTGAAATAGATGTAAAATGGCAACAAACTACATTTGTAAATGCAAAGTTTGACATTTTTATTTGATATCACATACACTCCTATGTGATGTACCTCATCCAATTAATGAACCTCAAATCTGCATCTTTATTTAAAACCTCAGGTCTTTTAAGAGACAGATTAAAGTGCAGTTACTTATGATATTACTTTGTACATTTGTTTAAAGTAGTTTTTTTTTTAAATTAAAAACACTCACCCATCAAGCTAGCTCGACCCCCCAGTACCCCAGCTCTCAGGTACTTACATAGCCTCTACTCCTTCCTCGTTGGGAAATTCGCAAGTTGAAATCGACTTAATAATATTTTGAGGTTAAACTAATGTTTGAGCAAAAAAAGTCACAGATGAAAGCCAAACAGTTATGCACAGTCATACTGATTTTCCTCCTCTGCAGGTGAAGTGTCTGGTAGGTGAAGGGTTTAGTGACAGGATCTTTAACTGGAAGTTGGAGGTTCAAATCCCATATAAGGTTGTGCTATAAGAGATTTTTAGACTTAGTTGACTGGTGATTTTTTAAGTTGGTAGTATTCTATGTGTATATAAAACTTTACAAAACAACAAAAAGACCTGTTCTTAACATTTCGACGCTCCCAGGACAGCCAGCTGATGGTCAGGTAACAACAGATCATACAAAAAGGATTCATTTTATTTCCTTTCTGTAAAGCTCACAAAACATACCTGGCATACTGTGGTCATAACAGACGTCAACGCTTGAAAGGGAGGGAAAAAAATGAGAGAAAATGGAGTAACAGAAATAGAAATAGAGCATCTTCGCCTCTTCATCAACCGTCTGTGAGGCAGCTACAGTTCAGTACAGGTGTGAGGACGACAGAGTTGTCTCAGGTGTCTTTGGGTGTCTGTGCAGCTTACATCGCTGAGTCACACGCACACTGGTTCTTAGTATTATTATTGAATATATGATTGGTTTAATTATAGTGGTATTCAAAAGTGCAAATATGACACTGTAGAAATACTGTTAAAAGTAAAAGCAGCATCAAAATGTATTTAAAGTATCCTTGAAAAATAATAATATGAAATATGTTATTGAAGTAGGTAAGTATTAATTGAAGGTCTATGTAAACAGTGTCCATTCTTGTAAATCACATAATTTTACAACTTTTCCTCATACATGTATGACTTAAATTAAGTAATGAGTATAATAAGTATATTAAAACTTCCTCTTGTAAATGTATGACTTAAATTGTGAAATATTACAACTTTTTTCTAATATTACAAATGAGCCTGTATGGATATTCTGCAACACTTTATGTACAGTGTCCATTCACAAATTGTATACATCCTGACTAAGTAAAATCCTAATTTAACAAAATTGAAAAATATATGAAAAGTATATAAATTGGCTGAACTCAAACTCCAGCATGAAAATGTTTAACACTAACAACTCATCCATCTTATCTGAAAATTTTTCTTCAAAGGTTTTTAATGTCATGTTTCCTGACTTTCCAGTCTTTATCTGTTTTTGAGAATGTTTTGAGTTTCATCAGGTAATAGCAACTTTTTTCTCATAAAGTCACCGTCTCCTAATAAAGTTAAGCTAGTATTGCAGTGTAGAGTCAGCTTTGCAACAAGCATTCACATATCTCATATCTTATTTTTATATCATTTGTTCTATTCAACATTTCATTGATATTCATACTAATTAAAGCTATTCCCACTTTTGTAGTCATTCCTCCCACTTCACCTTCTTCTTACTCATTTCAGCCAGCATTGCAGTGTAGCGTCAGCTTTTTGACAAGCTTTAAAATATTTTGCATTATTTATACATTCTTGTTTTCAGTCAACATTTAAAGCAAACTTTGCAGTCAATGTTTCAATGTTGAGCATTGCAGTGAAGCATCGGCTATTCAACACTGAGCATTCACACCCACAATTTCTTCAGAAATTGCATTCTCTAGTTTTTTTTCCCCAACAGCTGACTCCATGAAGTCCATGAACAGTCCACTGTCAAACACTCTCACTTTGTCTTTGTGTCCCCAACAGAAAGCAGACATAGCAGTCGCTCCTCTGACCATCACTCTTGTTCGTGAAGAGGTGATCGATTTCTCCAAACCCTTCATGTCTTTGGGAATCTCCATCATGATCAAGAAGCCGCAAAAATCCAAACCAGGAGTCTTCTCCTTCCTGGACCCATTGGCCTATGAAATCTGGATGTGCATTGTCTTTGCCTATATAGGAGTTAGTGTTGTACTCTTTCTGGTAAGTCACTCTGTTCATGTGTATACATGTGTTTTGTTACCGCCAGAACTCTCAGGTACTCTACTGTCACCATGGCTGTCAGAGTTCCCTCACATGGTTTTGTGTCATCTGCATGCATGAGTATTCTGCCTAAAATGTGCAAACTGAGAAGAGTTGAAGCTTAAAAATAAGGTTTAGATCCCAGAAATCCACATGATGTGTGTGAAGACAGCTGTATTGTATACAAGTGAAGTGTGTTTCATCATATGAATGGAAAATTGACAAAATCACGTAAAAATGTTGCTGATTTGACAATCTGCAAGAGTCTGAGCCCACATTATATCAAAGACTACAAGTGCAGATTTTGCACAGATCCATTCATTAGACTTCCAAAACCTAACCTTGATCAAATTAAGGCTCTATGCATATAATGTATTTCAAGGCACAGTGTCTCCTCACTGCTTAAATCCACGGTATCTTTGAACAGTTGAATTTTTCATCATTATACAGCTGTGCTATGGATGCCAGACATCATTCATAAAGACTCCTTCATATTCATGACAGATGTCATGTGGTTAGTTGAAATCAACCTATTTGAAGATTTCGGGTCAACTGTTTACATGGGATGTCCTCTAATATGATCTGGTGTTTACGTCCGCTGATGCATGTAAACTGAGCAGCTGTGTGGCATGCACAAAAATTATAAATATAATAACTTGACGGGGCTGCCAACTCTTGCACTGATCATGAGACACACGCAGTTAACACTTTGCACATGCTCTCATGCCACAAATGCATTTTCTCGCAGTGAAAAATGAATAATGTATAACTTCTGACAGCAGTGCTGCGCTCTCTTCCTCTCCTCTCACTCACCTGGGCACAAGTTATTATGGATATGGGGCCACTTGTCTGCCCCCCCCCACTGGAAGCCGAAGTCAAACTAATGGCTAAAATGGATATTTATTATATGTTCAGGGCAGTATTTGCTGTTGTAATCAAGCAACAACGTGATACTAACGTACTTCTACTGGAGGCAATGAAAAGGAGAAGAAGGCGAGCACACGGGGCATGCTCAGAAAGAACACAGTCAGAGATGAATCAGCTTCATCTTTACAAATTTTCTTTTGATCCATTTATGAAAAGGTTTAAACTACCCCTCTGCAACCAACTGAAATTTGAATCGGTTTGGGCCTGTTTAAGCTGATTACTATTTTTTTATGGATCATGTTTAATCTGTTTGGGATTTCAAGCCGATTCTAATGGGATTAGTAGGCTCCATGTAAATATGCCTATTGTTATGACAGTGTTGTAATACAATACACTATATAGGATTTATAGCTGCAGTTTTCAGTCATGTGCCAAAAAGTTGTACTAGAAGGTTTTAAAATTAAAATACCACCTTCAAAAATAAGGTTGGACAATGTGTTGTCCACCATATCAGAGAAACCCAGGTTCTTTGAACAGCATTTCTGCCAAAGTAAGGTATCAAATCAAAGCACTAATGATAACATTATCTTGTAGGTGTCCAGATTCAGCCCCTATGAGTGGACGCTAGAGGAGCCAGAGGACGGCGCGTTGCCACTGACAACTGAATCCACCAATGAGTTTGGGATCTTTAACTCCCTGTGGTTCTCTTTGGGCGCTTTCATGCGGCAGGGTTGTGACATCTCACCAAGGTGTGTATGGCATTAAATCATAACTTTTCAGGCATCTTTAGTATGCATAAATCAATTTCCGATATGTTAAATGATAATTTTGTTTCACAATAGCTGTATGTAAAAATACATCCAAGTTGATATAAGAAGTGCTTAATAGGAAGGGCCAGGGTGACATCTTGTTACTTACAGTACAATAGTACAAAACAATAGCACAGCATTAACATAGCATTTAAGCACAAATAGTCATGCACGCAGCATGAAACGACGTACTCTAAGCTTAACATCTAGACTTGCAGAACAGCAGTGACAAGAAACAGTAACAGACAGAAGTAGAGATAAAATACAAGAGTCATAAGGTAGACCCTAAATGAACTGTTAAAAGATGCAGTTATGGGCTAACAATATGTCTGTATACACTAAAACACTGGCAGGCCATGCAACACAAAGTCAGGCAGGTAGTCATTTGTAACCCACATTGTGGTCAGAGGTAGAATTGCAGCTTGAATGACTGAAATGTAGTGCTATTTTTTCATTCTTTCACAGCCTATGCTATTACAAAGCAGATTTTTTTAGCCTGTTTATTTGCTTTTTTGGCAAAGTCTGCACCAACATATAGGTCTGTGGTCTGCACAAGGTTGTGGGGCGCACATTACCTGAAGTCTGCATGTAGTTATGGTGCACATATCCCCAGGTATGGACTTGTGATAAAGTAAAATAATAATGTCAGTTATTGCTGTTTGTTGTTATTCACTACAACTTTGCGAAACAGCAAATAACCTTTGCATTAGTGGGTATGTCTTGGACTGGTTGTTGTATTTGCTACAAACAGACATCTTGGCTTGGATATCCACTGGTCACACTAGATCAGCCTGAAACATTTGCCTTTTCCCCCAGAAGGTTATCTTCATAAGACCAATAGCCAATTGGTTCCAAGACTGTGAGACTATAATAACAGTTATACCATGGTCTGTTCATGTGTTTTTGTGTGCAGGTCTCTGTCAGGTCGTATTGTTGGAGGTGTGTGGTGGTTTTTCACTCTGATCATAATCTCATCGTACACTGCCAACCTGGCTGCCTTCCTGACAGTGGAGAGGATGGTTTCTCCCATCGAGAGCGCTGAAGACCTGGCTAAACAGACAGAGATTGCGTATGGAACCCTGGACTCTGGATCCACCAAGGAGTTCTTCAGGGTAAGGATGTCTCCAGGGTCATATAATGTCTTACTTCACAGTGCAACAGAAAATAACACAATGGTTACGGAAAAGAGTACAAGAGGGGTTGTGATTGGCATTCCTGCTGACACTGTACACCACTGATCAGCAGTTGGTGACGTTAACACGCTATGGCAGAAAGAAAGGACCGACAGAAACACTGATTTAAGCAAGTTTTAAAATACTCTAAAAGTTGTCTTTGTAAATGTTTTATAAGGGGGTGCAGTCACTGCATTTATTATGCTTCAGTGGTAACCAGTTTTAATGCCTCCACGCTGACAGGAGCCGTGGCCAGAGGCATTATGTTTTCGTGCCGGTCCATCCATATGTCTGTCTATCCGCCCCGTTCTCGTGAACGTGATATCTCAAGAATGCCTCGAGAGATTTTCGTCAATGGCGCAAACATTTGGTTGGACTCATCGATTAACTGATTACATTTTAGTAGTCATGATAACTGTTAACTTGCCCATCTTCATTCTGACCTGGAATGCATCTTATTCTCATGAACACGATAGCTTAATTAGAGTATGAGGGAATTTTCTCAAACTGGGCATAAAGGTCCACTTAGACTCAAGAATGAAACAATTAGAATTTGGTGGTCATGGTCAAGGTCAGTGTGACCTCAAAAACATGTTTTTGACCATAACTCAAGAATTAATATGCTAATTATAGCAAAATTTCTCACAAATGTCCAATGGATTAAAATGATGGAGTGATGAAATTGTTTATTCAAAAGGTCAAAGTTCATTTTCACTTTAACATCAAAACATTCAGCAAAAAAACTTCACTTATCTTTGCTCAGCGCCGTAACTTTAAACAGAAAGGGAACAGAAGGGACAGAAATTTAGTCAGATACTGAATTGGTGACACTAATCTTGGGTATCCACCTTAAAATTGTGCTGCTTGTATAGATCTTCTGTGCTGCCAGGTTGACCATGTGTGTAAAGCATTCACATTTACAATATTTAGCTTCTTTACAGCAAATCCATACCTGAAGCATTGTCAACTGTCATGGCTACATATGAGTCTGGGCAGACGTGAATGTAAACTGTAGCTGCAACTTGACTGGTTTGTGGAGACGTACAACCGCAAGATGGTCATTCTAGTTTTTACAAGAAAACTCCTCAGTACACCTTAACACCTGCCAGAGTATTATATTAAGTTACTGGCCAGCGCCAGCATTTTTGGTTATATTAACTAATCTTTCAAGATCCCCAGAATATTTTGTGTTTTGACTATATAAACAATGAATACATCAAAATAAAGAACAGATTTTCTTTTTTCACACACACACACACACACACACACACACACACACACACTCACACACATTTTTCCTAGCTTCTTCCATTCTTTTTTTAGCAACACCTGGATTTTGGACAGTAAGTCAAAGCCATTTTTAAAAGCAAAATCGAGTTCATATTTAGTTAGTCTTATTTAGTTTAGTTGTTTTTTCCTCTTATTTTCTCATTTCAACTTGAATTTTACCAAAAAAGAAACTAAAAAAAGTATAAATAATATTCTGTTGGAGGTATGGTGGAACTGTAGAGTGGAACATCTCCCAAAATGTCAGGAAGAGCCACATGATTTAGAAAAGTCCCTAAACAACGGCTTTGTTGCAAACTGTACATATTTACATATTGTTCTACTTGTTGGGAGTTGGCAGGAATCAAATTGATATCAACTTATTCTTTCAGCATAACCAGGGTACTACTGTGCTCCCTGATGCTCTGAATAAGTTGCTAAATGTGTTTCTTGTTGCTTTTTAAAAATAAAGTCACTTCGAGGGTCTGAAAAGCTGCTAAATAGTGATAAAGTCTGTAAGTTAGTAGTCCTCTCTTCCATTTACCCTGGGATCGTCTTATTCGTTTGTTTTTTGACACGGAAATGTTGCTCTATTGCACAACATCTGTAACAGTGCCCCCTACAGTACAACAGCGAAAACACAGATTGACGGAATATCTCGTCAATGAGCCAATGCTGTAAATGACAGAAAATCTCATCAATGGCTGGGAAAGTGTTAGAGTACCCTGTATTCGATGGTGTTACAGTGTAATTAGGTCCAAAGGTATACAAACTAAAACGTTTATCTCAACTCTCTTTTTTAGCGCTCTAAAATCGCCTTGTTTGACAAGATGTGGCAGTACATGAAATCGGCAGAGCCTTCCGTCTTCGTCAAGAAAACATCAGAGGGTGTCTTGCGTGTCCGGAAGTCCAAAGGGAAGTACGCCTACCTGCTGGAGTCCACCATGAACGAGTACATTGAGCAGAGGAAACCCTGCGACACGATGAAAGTGGGAGGAAACCTGGACTCCAAAGGCTATGGCATCGCCACGCCCAAAGGATCCCCATTAAGGTGGGTGGATCAGTATAACAATGCTAGCCAACCTGCACTGCCATGTACCATTCACACTACTAACCTGCTGCCTAGTAACTGTCCCTCTCCCCATACACAGCTAAGACATTTTTAATAGCTACTTAGAGTTAGGATTCAGAGTCTCCCTCACTCGGTGCTCTGAAGCCTTAACAGCAATGATCAGAATACACTCGCTGACCACCTGCTATAGTAGTCAGGTGGTTTTTAGCCAGTGTGTGAGCTGTAGCTGTGTTCATGTGCAGCCCTGCTCAGGAAAATAAACCACCGTGGGGAACGTTGTAGTCTGGTCCCAAGCCTTTGTGCCAATTGGGCGTTGCAGTATGCGAGTGTGATGAATGGGACATGGCGGCTTACTCGTTGTTATAATAATCCACCTACCCTGATGACATCATCTCAGTGGTTTGTATCATTACCATGGTTACCACCTCTGACCAACGGCTAGTGGTGGTTGCCGTGACAACTGGGGGAGGGTTGTTTAAGTTTGAGATTTCAGGTCTTAAAGAAATACTTCATCACAGAAATTCAATATTCAATATGTTGAATGCAAACTTAGTTTTATGTAGTCTCTATTTGTCAAAATGGGATATCATAATCAATGTGAAGTATTTTCAGTGATCTGTTGCTTTATCCATTTCCATTCAAATTGATTTCATATATTTTCAAGAGGAGAATATTTGGCTGCAGGCTTTTTAGCAAATATGATGAGATGGCTCTTTAAGACCTGAATCAAGGGCCTGTTGTTCTCTTTGAGTTAATGACTAACTTTTTTGTGTGTGTGTGAGCTTGTGTGTATGTGTGTGTTTGTCTATGTATGTGTCTTCATTGGTTTTCCATGACAAATGTGCCATGTCTCCTTTCGAAAGAACGACTGGACATGTTTTAATTTCATGTTATAGGTACATTTTATAAACAGGTGAGACTTTGGTCATTTATCCAAATCCCCCAGAATATCTGTTTTATTCCAATTTGAAACCCACAGATTCAAGTGGTTTGGTAGCAGTAAACAAGATGGGATTATTTAAAATTCTTTGGAATACAGGACAAAGTCTTGGCTTGGATATCCACTGGCTACACCAGATTAGCCCAACATACTGGCCCTTGACACCAATAGCCACTGGGTTCTGTGATAGTAGATACAATTTAGCATTTTCCACATGTTCTTTTATTGATAGGCCCCCATGAAAACAAAATTTTCTTCCGCTATTGGTTATTTCTGTAAGAACATATATGTCATTGATTATTATTAGAGCCGGACGGATATATCAGTCAGTCGATTGTATTAGCCAATATTGGCCCATCACAGATATATCAGTATCAGCCTGTATGTTATATGATATGCAAATTATTAAACATTTATTTTTAACAGAACATCATGCAGAAAAACATACTTAGAGTAATTTAGAATTAATCAAATTACAAATTAAGTGTATTTTCCTGCACTGATATCATTTTTGACATTAAAGTTTATTGTGAAACTGTTAAATTGTTGAAATATCCTACCTCTTTTACATGTGTTTATCAGAAGTATTTCATAACCATAGCTGAAGAATAATAGCATTTTATATATACACACACACACACACACACACACACACACACATATATGTGTGTGTATATATATATATATATATATATATATATATATATATATATATATATATATATGAGTTACATTTACTTTCCTGTTACCGTCAGACTGCACAACACTTCATTTTATACCTTAATGTAAACAATAATCGTGTGTGCGTGAGTGTGTGTGTGTGTTTGTTGAGCTGCGTGCTTGTCACTGAGTTTGTTGTTTCTCACTTTTGTGTCTTTTCAGCACACTACAGATGGCTGTATGGTTCTGTCTGCCCTGCCCTCTCTCTCTCTTCTCTGTCTCTATGTTGCTGTCTCTGTCAGTCGGCTATGAAAGTTAACCTTCCTCTGCAGAATGTTTTCAGTGATGATTGCAGTTGCTTGAATTTGTTGACTCTGAAGTTAAAGCAGCATTAAGCGATTTCCACTGGGCAGTAGTAAGTCATAGTAAATAGTCTTGTATACTCCAGTATATTACTAACAAGTCTATAGCTGATTTGTTGGCTTAAACTTGAACATCCTAAAGAAGTCCTCTTCACCAATATGCTGAAACAATAGTTAGCTGCTGGGCTGCAATTGACCCCGTTCCTCTCCTCAGTGCAGCATGTACTGTATTGCTCTATGCGTTCTTCAAAGCCACCAGACTCCAATGACAAAAACAGTCATTTAAGCTTGCTTAACATAGAACCAGCTAGTCTACTGCTGCCTTGATCAGTTAGTTTGTATTATTTTGAGACTAAAGGGAATCTAGACTAACCCTTTGAAAAGCCTAAGTCACACAACAGTACAAACTATCAAATTGATCACTGTGTTCAGTTATGTTAAATTACTATTTTTCTCAGTGGACACTGGCTTCCAAGAAAGCCATACAAGGGCTTCAGTTTCCCTTCCAAAATCACTCCCTGATGGCAACGTAAAGGTAGACCACTGGGATTCATCCAGATGGACTTTTGATCCATGGTTAGAAATTTGAAAGAGCTACAGAGTTGAGTACGGACTCTGTGATCAGAGCTTTAGCAAACACTTTTACATTGTCTTTTACTTTGAATAATATCGCTTAATGGAGCTTTAAGTCTAACCCTTTGATTGATCTCTTGTATTACTGCTGTCACTGTACCATAGCATGGTAGAACCAGAGACATAATTTTAAAATTCTACAACTTTCACTGATTAAGAACCCAATACTGGTCAAGGTATTCACTAAATTCCCATGTCTCTGCTCCTAGCATGATCTTACTGTATTTTTCCCTTGTTGCCACTATTGTGGTCAAAGTGCATTACTGATGTTATAATGTCAATGGCGGGTTCAGTTCAGAAACGAAACAGAAAATTCAATTACTCAATTTCAAAACTGGAAGCCAAAATATAACAATGATTACTAAGTCAGGTGACTTGGTGACATTACACTATTTGTAACCAATCAAATCTGAGGCGAACTGAGCCCATGCCAAGTTATTAGTCATGTTTTTACAACACATAATACAGAGTGTTTTAGATATCTTCAACATTAGCCTACATTAACCACTATGTAATACATGATGTTTGCTATTGACATGCTTGCTTGATTCACTAGGGTACAATTACCACACCCCATTAGCACCAGTTTCACCCCCTTTTATTCTTTATTCTGCCATTACATCATTACTATTATGTGAAAAGCTCTTCCTGCTGGAATGTCTCTTCTCCTTTTTCAAGACTTTATCAGTAAACGTAGGCTTTTTAGGCTCTTTAAAGTTACCAAAACAACCCCACTGGGCTGGTTGCAAGAAGATATATTTGACCTGTCTACAGATTTAGATTAGTCTTAGATTTATTCTGGTGTGAGTAAGACAGTTTCACAAAAAATGAAGACTGAATAATTATTTTAAGCCTAAAATAATTCAAGCATTCTAAGAAATAATGTTATGTTGAAGGATTATATTGAGCAACCCAAAGTTCTTTTTCTAACTTAGTTGGGTGTTTCATTATGGACCACTACTGCATGAGCCCTCTAGCAGCTTCAAAGCATGTTGACCAGGGTAGCCTGTAAAATTAACATTGGCCACATATCACTACTGTACTCACACTCTTGATGAAAAGGGTACAGGGGAAAACAGCATGGTCCTGGTGAGATGAGACCTTTACATCAGAGATGTGGCCTCATTTTTCTTGTAGGACAGCCTCTGGTGGAATAATGGCTTGTCTGTATGGGGAGTGGTGCAGGACTTAAACAGATGATCAGCTTTCCTGAAATCTGCTGTCCTGCTCATATGCACATGCAATGCCCACACAGGGCATAATGCGTCAAACCTTTGTGCCTTCACTCAGGAGAACAGTGTTCTGAAAAAAAGCTGATAGATCCATTGTGGGGCACCTACAGTATTGGCTGAATCCAGGTTAGGGAAGAAATCTGGCTTGGGCTGCAGGCCCAGCCTAGGGCCTTGACACAGCAGCCCGACGGTCGGCCCTCGGTCAATATTGGGCCAGCAGTGAGAGTCTATCGCCCTAGTTTTTGCAGTGTGCCCCACATTGTTGGCACTAGTTGGCTCTTTTCAGCTGTTTTTCAGACTATTCAGCACATTAAATATAATTTGTCCTCCAACATCAGGTTGTGTTGTTAATGTGCTAACGGCTAACAAGTGTCTAGAATATATCCTGTCCATTGTACAGTTCCCCTTTTTGAATAACAATGTACATGCTAGTTGACCAATCGTAATACGTAATAAGGTCAACTTTTTGGCCAAGACATTAAAGATGTGAGGTGACGGTTGGCCTTTGTTGCCACTAGTTCTTTAATGTTGGTTTGGTGTGTCTGGGCCTCAGACAGCCTCAGTGCAAACTGCAAGAAAGAGGGGCAGATGGGAAAAACCTTAGCTGTGGTTAAAGCTACGAGCAGGGCAGTCTTAATGAAGAGAAAATTCCTCCTTCCTGCCTCTATGGGCTTAAATACGTTATGAGAGCGGTGAGCATTGTCACCCAAAGGCCTTTACTTTCTTCACTAATTCTTGAAGCAAACAGAATGGTGTGCTTATATTCAAAACACTCCTCAATATCCTGTAGAGAGAGTGATTAGAGAAGGCTCTTGCACTCTGAGTGATGTCAGTGACCAGCAGTGGCAGGCATGGGCATTCAGGTTCCACCTTTCACATGCCAAGCCCAGATGGCTTAGGCTAAGGGTAGACTTTCCCTTGTGCCTGGGATAGAAGATCATAGTGAGTGTGTAGAGGTTTGGTATGTTTCACCTGACAGAAGCTACATTATTTCTGTTATCTAATGTTTGGCCACCAAAAGGCTTTTAAAATTATTGACAAACTCCACTCAAGCTGAGAGGGAAAGCATATAGCAGCGTGTTTGGCTGCAAGGTTGCCAAGAGCATTTACACTTGAAGGCACATTTACAAGTGAAAACACAAAAAACAATGAATATTCAATGTTTTCCTAAAGGGCAAAAAGACCTTAGACTGCATTGCCATATCTTTACCAGATTTGTTCCACAGCATGAGAATGGGAGGTCCTCTTGCCATACAGGGGGTTCTGCCTGGACAGTAGATCTGTCCCTGTGTTAAGAGTACAATACTGCTCCAGATAATGATATTAGAGTTCTTGTGTTGGACCGGGGACCACCCTGCTAGTCGATGTGAGCCACTACATTGAAGCCGTCTGTTGTGCAGAAAATATTTCAGTGCTAAAACACTGCCTCGGGGACCGAATGCCATTCAATGCTCTACCCATCATGGTCGCACCCTACCCTTAGAGGCATGTAACCATTGTCATGGTTACCCACCACCATTGAAAATCCCTCATTAGAAGCCCAGAGATACTACAGATATCACTGAAGCCATAAAGCAAAGAAGGTGCAGGCTAAGTCTGAGCAGTTCAACTTCAAAGACACTGTTAAAGACTTTATCATTCCCTCTGATAGCCTAATGCAAATATTCTGCACATTGCTCGGGTTCTAACCAGCTCTCTTTTCAACTCATTGAAAATCAAGGATCCCTGAGATGATTGATCACCACAGTGGAATTCCTGATTGCCTGCTCACAAATGTGAGCTGTACAAGGATATTCTTATGCTGTTAGCTCTCAACATGGAAAGGGCTGCTTCCCCCCACTCCCCCCATGATTTGATGCTTGTAGGCTATGTCCTGCAGTCAAACCTGCAGAATTTTCTGTGTGAATGTAATCTAAATATATGTGTATGAGAGATTTAAGCAATCTAAACAACAGAAAGCTTTGCTTGTTGACATGCTGGAGGGGCAGTTTCTAACTGCCACAGCAGCAAATGTGTGTTTACCAAAGCCATGGGGTCTCAGTTTGGAGCTGCTGCTCAGACTAGTGTCCAGTTGCCTGTCTCTGTCTTTGCCTCTGCCTCCGCCATACTCTGGCAAAGCCAGTCTTGGGTACCTCGGAGGCACAAGGCACGTGTTTTGGGGATAAGCCAGGGTCAAAGGCTTGTTCCCCTTTCTTTATGGGGATGCTGCTCCTTTTCATTTTGTCAAATGCTGGTTCATCCATTATGCATAAAATAAAACCAGTTTAAGCTCAAACACCATCAACATCAGACCAGCAAAACTGAAAATCAACCAACTCTTTTCTGTGCATCAACCCAGCCCACTAGGTTCGGCACTCCCAAGTGAGACCGCTAGGTCAGTCACACGGCCACAAGACTGCAGTGTACCTCAGGAGGAGCACAAGACAAGGTCTTACCCCACAAATTCCAAGCTAGAGCATGTGTATGGGTGATCCTGAGTCCATCTGTTGGCCATTCTCTTCTAGGATATCTGTCCAGCAGCAAATACCATTGTTACAGCATCCAGAGAGATCACTTCCTGGGGTTCGTATCTGTACACCCTCTGAGGAGGAAGCTGAAATGGAAGTGTGGTTAGTGTGAAGGTGAGCCTCTGAAGGCTCAACTGCTGACATTTGTTCAGCTCTGAGTAGTCCTTAATGGGAAGCTTATTCTTGAAACTGGACAAGTATAGGCTTATTCCTTTACAATTGTTCAGCACAACCTGGGAAGTGCATTTAGAGATGTTTCCCTCAACAGGTCTTCAGTTAAGCACATGTCCAAAATAGCCTTGACAGGTTGAGGGAGCTAAATAGTTTTGCGGGGGAAGGGTGCAAGAATGACTTCAGGGGCAACACCACATCTGTCACTGAGAGATGTGGTGTGAAGGAGCTTATGAGGCATTTCCATTGTGAAAACAGAAAATAAGTTAGAAAAAGAACACTTTATATCATGAGCTTGTTAACTTTCTACTCTTTTCCAGGTATTCAACCTTGAGTGAGACTGTCTTACTTACATTAGCAAGAATGCTCCACCACACAGCCAATGATCAGCCGTCACCATCATGATCTGAAAATAAAACAGAAAGAAATGACACAAATTGATCATGATATATGTTGATGGACACCAAACAGTCAATTAAATTATTCATAAAATGATATGAATACAATTGGACTGGCAGTAGGATGCCCTATCACCAACTACCAGAGTGCTCTGACACACTTCAACAGATTTGGCACTGTTGAATAGCTGGTTGTAAATGTCAGTGGTTTACAAACCATTCTAAATACGTTTGATTTGATTCTGAGGTAAATGTAATATGCATAGGAAATATTTCTGTTTATCAATTAGGGTGAACCATATTGGCTGTTGACTGTTGTTTTTATATTGGTATATAAATTAATCCTGATCATGGTGGTTACAGGGTGATATTCAAATATATATATATATATATATATATATATATATATGTGTGTATATTCCAAAGTTTGACTCTGCATGTAAGAGAAGCTTAGCACTTATGCTAAAAATTATTATTTGTTCCAACGCCATCTGCCTCAGCGAATCTGTCCCTTTGCTCTGCTTAAATTACAATTGCAGATGCTCTTGATCTAATCATGCAATCATTTACCATGATTTTTAAGTGAGTGTTAGACAGATGTGAAAGTACCCATTAAGACTAATGGCCTAATGCTCACCAGTAGCCAGAATCACTCTGCAGTGGATTTATGCAGTGAATGTTACCAGACTCATAGTCCTGGTGTTGGTGTAGATGTGGTCCCTGAATATCAGCAGTGAAGCTGGCTTAGAGGAGGATGATTACTGGTGTCAGCGATGCAGGCAAATAGTTTGACCATGATTGAATGGGTGAGTTGCTTATATGTCTATGTATGGTTGGGCTTTGATGGCATTTATGGAATTTGAATCCAGTACTGAATGAGCTTACTGAATCTAAATTCTTTCAAATCCTTTATCGAATCTAATCAAGGTCTGCTTTCAACGTTGAATAAATTCAAAAAGAGCTAACATCCTGCACTAAAGATGTGCGACTCAGCCTATTGAAAAGTTGTATCTAAAACATAACAGGTTTAGCCTACAGAGTTTTGTCCATCTTTGTCTTTGCAAGCTACTTAATCCAAACACCAGAAGTTCCAATTCAGAAATATGAAATTGATCATCAATGAATTAAAGTCTGGCTGTGAACTCTGACAACCAAAGCTGACAAGATTCTTTCTCTACAAAGGTGCCAATCTGTTGAGTGAAGTGCAGACTGACAGGGTAGAAGCATGGGTAACTTGTGGCCTGCTAATGAAGAGATGTTCCTTTTAACTGATGATTTTTTGATTGATTGATAGCATGAAACCTAGATTGGGAAGGAATGCAAGTATCCATCCTTTTTTATCCATCAGATAAATGGCAAATGTCATTGTGATGATACCATTACTGTTGTCTGTTTACGTAAATGCCATCCACAACTACTGATGACTTATGAGGGTGCTGAAGGTTTTTTTCGTTTAGTGGAGGGAGATTTCAACCATTAGCTCTTCTAGTTGTTCTGAGGGGCAAGGGGGCACTCAAAAATGCTGAAAAAGAAAAAAAAGATTTGATTGGGCCTTAAGGTTTTTCCTTTTCATTTGCTTGTTTACTACCTGTCTGTCTGATGCCATCAGATTCAAGATTCTGAAATCTCAGTTACTTTGGTGACTAAGTGGGCCCACAATATTACTATAATCAAAACAGCCAATAGCCAATGCTAATGAAACACTTGAAAATGGTTTGCATAAGTGCATTAACCAGAAAACATCCAAGTTTTGCTTTGGCCTTTTTGCAAGCTGACTTAGTACATTGTAGGACATGATTTGCTGCTGGCAATGTCCGACATTTTAACCGGTATAAAAAACAGTCAGTGCCAGCTAACAATGGGAAGCATGGATGTTTCATGTAATATTCTTTACTAATAACAGAGGAAGAAGAGAAAATGATTTGATAAGGGATTTGTGATTTATCATTCAACCATTGGCTATCAGAACCCAACCCTAGCTCTATGGTTCTATGAAGACACATCAAGTGATTCTGACTTAGAATAGTCTTATTTCTATGTTTTTTTCAGCAGGTTGAGCTTAGCTGCTAAGACATATTAAAGCTAATCCTAATGAGTTTGCTGCAAAGAAGAGACGCATTCCAGCTGTGTTTATTCTGTTTATGCTAAGGATTAAGACTTCATGCTGCTAACATGCATACCAGCCGAAGAACTGACACTGACAACAACTAAACTGCTAACAGCCACTGTGTTCATGTAGAAATGCTGTGAACCTGGCGGTGTTAAAGTTGAACGAGCAGGGGCTGCTGGACAAACTGAAAAACAAGTGGTGGTATGACAAGGGAGAATGCGGCAGCGGAGGAGGGGAGAGCAAGGTTAATACACACACTCTCTCACACACACACACACACACACAAACACATAAACACAGGTATATACACTAAAACACGCAAACATGACAGTAACACTGGGTTATTAGGTATTAAAAAAAGTAAAGAAGCAGCACAGTTACAATGCCGCATGTCATGTGGAGGTAGCAATGTTCTCTAGCTGTAGCCTTTGACATAAAACTAAGTACCATATTATGACTCATAGATGTTTCACATAGATTATAGATTTAGCAGCTGCTCATTAGCTCCACCAACAGGTAGCGTTGTAGCCTGTGCTGCTTCTTCCACAGATGTGTTGCACTCTGTTTGGTTGAGGTCAGGGTTAGGGCAGGCTTCAGGGGTAAGGTCAGGGTCAGGTGACCTCATACCAGATGGCAGCAACAGTGCAGGAGAAGGGCTGTTGATAAAGAGTTTGTGCAACCTGGACAAACTCTATTTATCTATGGCTCTGGCCTGGAGGAATACTGCTGCTGAAAAAGCAGAAAGGCTTTTCACCGCAGCGCCTCTCACTCTCTGTTTGGGGCCAAACAGAGGGGCCCTTACAATGCAGGACTTCATTTTAACAGCTGCGTCTAATTAATCACAACAGACTAAAAGGTCTATTCAGTCCTCCTGGGGACTGTAATAGCATGTTAGCATTTAGCATTGAACATAGATGGAAGGAAACTCTTTTTGCTCAAAAAGTCTCCCCTGCTACATAAGCTATAGGTAATCACACATATTGGCGTAATTGAATTGAGAGTAATGTGGCAGAATATTGTAAAGCCGAGCTTTAAAGTTGTATCATTCATGACAGATGACTTCCCTGCAAATAACAAACATTACTGGGCCCTGTCTTGGTTGCCAGACCAGAGCGTGAGAATTGCTGCCCCACTAATAACATAAGATAACATTGATAATGATGTTATTTATGTTATTCCCATTAAAGAGTGCCAGTAAACCTTGCCGTATTGAAACTGAATGAGCAAGGGACCCTAGACAAGATGAAAAACAAGTGGTGGTACGATAAAGGAGAGTGTGGCTTCAAGGACTCCACCAATAAGGTTAGTCGTATATGTCTGTGGATCAATCAAACACACTGTCTGTTCACACATGTAACATGCACAGTAAGCTTGGTTGTACCAGGAAAAGCTATCTGCATGATAAGATTAAAGTAGTCCCATATGTCTATGTGTACTTGGAAAAAAATATACTACACTGTATGGTAAAGTGCAGGTTAGTTCCAGCTGTATGTAATGTAAAGGGCACCCCCAGGTTAAAGCATGGAGGTTCAACTGCCAAACTGTGAGTATAATTCTGATAAGAAGGAAAGTGGTGTCCTGAAAACAGTGGAACTTCTTCAGATAAATTCACTGTGCATTAGCACGTAGGCTCACTGAAGTTTTTGTCTGTTTTAAGTTCAAGTCTGTCTGTCTATCTGTCTGTCTGTCTGAAATCCTATTTAGATTCACTACATTTTCAAGGTAATATCTGCAAAGTAAGAGATTGAAATGCAGATTTAATGACTATCACACAATGCTTAACACATAAAAGGTAAAATGTTGGAAAGAAGAAAGACAGGTGTGTTAAGGGTGGTTGGCTTGAGTCAAGGCAACCATTTTTTGTTTTGTTAGCTGATTCCTCCATTTCCAAGGGTTTATGCATGTGGTTGCTGCTTTGTCAAAAGTTGCACCCAGAACCCTTCAGAGGGACCATGCTGCTTTGAGGGGGCAATACTGCTCTCACCTTAAACAGCTTGCAGACCTTCCAGGAAGTGACATGTTAGCCACAGGATCTAGCACTGTGTATTGTACAAGTAGTCATTATGATGCCAGGCTTCCAGCACAACCTGTTTCATTATGTTTGCATAGTATAATGCATAGGTAGTATTAAGTGATGGCAGGAAGGTGACCTGTATGTGGTCTTTTAGCAGTCTCCCATGGTTTCCATCAGGCAGGTCTGCTGGCAGCAAAGAGCTCTTTGGTACCTTTAAGTGGAGTTGAACTGCTGAACAGTGTGAATGTGTTTGGTTTTTATGCCTCCGCACTGGCGATAGCCAAATCCAGAGGCATTATGTTTTCAGGCGGTCAGTCCATCCATAAGTTCGTCCGTAGGTCTGTTAATAGGTTCTTCTATCTGTCCTATTCTAGTAAATGTAATATCTCAAGAGCCTCTTGAAGGAATTCCTTTAACTTTGGCACTAACATCCACTTGGTCACTGTGACCTTGAACCAATTTTACAATGACACCTTGAAGTATTTATTAGCATCTACTAACATTTAGCAGTGTCACACTGATCAATGTGTCATTTCATGCTGCATTTCTATTGGTTGGTCACACAATGAGATGCACATCCCAAATTTCTGACACTCTCAGAATAT
Source organism: Plectropomus leopardus (assembly GCF_026936395.1). NCBI lineage: Eukaryota > Metazoa > Chordata > Actinopteri > Perciformes > Serranidae > Plectropomus > Plectropomus leopardus. The sequence continues at coordinate 6,227,022 of NC_142178.1, forward strand.
TATCCCACACTGTTTTTGATTGCACTGCCCTGACAATGGTCATCCTTGAACCTCTTACAGTGTAATGCATTACCACCATTTCAGAGCCACGACCAAAGATATCGCCACGTTTCTGTCATGATGGTCATCTTTTGTCTGGAACAGCCCAAAATCGTACAATGTATACTGGGGTTTAGGTAAAAAACCAAACTAGCCAGTTGGTGTTTAGCTAGCTGACGTTCTCTGTGCTTCATAGTGCTTAAACTTAATGTATGAAACTATGCTGTTTTGTATAAAACAAATGCATACGCATATTTGCTTTAAGGTCTTTCATGAACAGTCTTAATTCTGAGAATAAAATGTCAATCTCAGAATTTGGATGTATTTAAGAACATTGTCTTTCTCTGATTTAAGAAGTTTTTGATGGAGTCATTCATGTCAGTGTTCAAATAAAACTGCGGCTTACAGGTGGGGATCACTGTTTGCACAGGGTGGGGGCTAAAAAAGTATAAACACCGATTCATTTGTATCAGCACAGAAGGGGGAAACCATAGACACTGTGTTGACCTGCTGACTGAGCAGCTGCATTGCAATGAAAAAAGACCATCATATTTTAGATCTCTTCCCCCTGCATTCATTTTATCAGGTATTAGCTGGAAGCTAACCCAGTATGAATGAATGTAGCAAAGTTCTGGCCAAAGCGTTTTAATTCTGATGGCCATATGTTGATGTAAATGCAGGCTGCAGGCTACAGGCTAAATGACTGAGCTCGGTGTTGCATGAAAAGCCACCGAACCACATCCATGGCCAGTGCCCTTAAGCAGTATAGTGCTGATACAGTATATATGCTTTTTTAAGCATGCGCGCAATGAGTATCCTACAGAGACTGCTAGCTGGCAAACCTGGATGGAAATTAAGATGGTTTCTATTTGAAAGGAAATGCACCGTGTTTAATCATGATCCACTGTTTTGTTTAGAAACACTATATGCAAACAGAACTGTGTTAGTTGAAGTCCTGAGTCTGCTTCAGATAGACTGTGTTGTATGATCTACTGTCTGACCATGTCTAAAGTAAAAAGTGTTTACACTTGTTCTGCCACACTGGAAGACAGCGAGGAAAGCCTCCCATCACACAGAGGGATGCAATGAATCATACCAATGGGGTTAATGAGGCATAATCTCAGTGGGTGTGAGAGTCGCATTTTCTGTTTTAGAATGTTTAAAGATTTTTTTTTTTTCCCAAAGACTTTTAGTGCACAACAATACAAAAATATGTAATGAGTTTTGAGCAACTCAACAGCAGCTGAAAATCCTTTTTTGCTGATCCTCAGTGGTTTAACTTTTCACCTTGCTGCAGTAAGGTACAGTACAGGTGTTCTTCAGGACCCTGTGAAACTGCTGGGTAAAGTTACAGGTGCAACATAGCACATTTCTGACCACAACCACATCCATTTGATGCTGGCTGAGCTCAAAGGTGACACAGTGCAAGGTATCCTTATACAGCTGTATACCTTGTAGTGTTTCACCTTTCGGCACAAAAACGAGCATAGAACAGTCGTGTAACATTTAACAAATTAGTGCCTGACAAACTAGTGCCCCTACTGCTTCATTTCGGTTTAGGAAAAGCATCATGGTTGGGTGTCTTCATGTACATAATGTAGGTTAAGTTTAGGAAAAATAATCATGGTTGGGCATAGTGTCCTTATGTCCTTAAGTTAAAGTTATATAATCCAGGTAAATGAATGTAGGTTAGGTTTAAGAAAGTGGTTGAGAATGGTTGTGTGTTGTCACATTATGTACTGAGCATAAAGTTACATACTTAAAAAAAGTTCTGTAGGTTAGGTTTGGGAAAAGAATCATGGTTGGAGGTTGACAGGAAAAAAGTTGGTCACTGTCACCTTACATACTGAGTGTAAAGTTAAGTACTTAACATAGAGTATCCTTGGTTGGGTTTAAAAAAGTTAAGTTATGTAGGTCAGGTTGAGAAAAAAAAAATAGGCTGGAGTCGTCACATTATGTAGTTAACAAAGTTACTAAGGTTAGGTCTAGGAAAAGAATTACGGCTGTGCGTCATCACATTATGGACTGAACACAAAGTTACATACTAAAGTGACATAGGTTAAATTTAGGAAAATAATAATGATGGGGTGTGGTCATATTATGTTTTGAAGTTACAAACTAAACGTGAAGGAACATAGGTTAGGTTTGGGAAACCGTCATGACTTGGTGCTGTCACCTTGCACACTGGACGTAAATACTTAAGGTAGAGTAATATAGGTAAGGTTTAGGAAGGTAGAGTTATGATGTTTAAGAGTCGTGGTTGGGCATCTTTTCATTATATACTGAACACAAAGTTATGTACTTCATGTAAAGTTACAAAGAATAGGTTTAGGCTACATAGGTAAGGCTTAGGAAAAGAATCATGGTTGGATGTCATCACATTATGTATTTAACATAAAGTTATGTACTTAACGTAACATGACACTGACAACCCACCTTAAAATTCCCCAAACTTCACCTGGTTTCACACAGGACATGAACACCAGTCTCATGGGGGAAAGCCGTGTGTTTGTTTGACCCTTCCATCACCCCAGCCTACTTCATTATGTGGACTTTAGCTTTTTATACTACTTCTTGGCTCCTATTGGCTCATTTGTCAGATTATTGCAGCCTTTAAAATTATATGGGTTATATACAAATTCTTGTGCATTGCTTTTCCTTATTTTCCTTCTGAGAAGTGCATAAGAACATCCTGAACAGCGTTGAAACCTTTAACAAGCCTGGGCAGTGAAACAATACTTTTCAGTCTGCTGTTAAGTCTAATGTAAACCCTAAGCTGTTAATTAAATAATATATGTAACATTTGGATGATTTCACTATGCTGTGGAGGTTATGAAACATCATGCTTTCTATCCTTTATTAATTCACTCACCAAAATAACCTGTGAGTTGTGTGAACACAGTGACATCACTTAACTAAAGACATTTTACATGCACAAATACAGTACACAGAAAGGTACACACTGATTTACACACAAACAAACTGATAAGGACAAACATGGTTTAAGTGTATGCAGGTCAGTTGTAGTGTAGATGTCTGTGTCTCTGTGCCGTCCTAATCTAAAGCTGTACTTATGATGAGATAAATGTGCAGATGACAGATTAGTTCAGTTGCCAAGTAAGGAGAAAATGAAAACAGTTTAGTGTGTCAGTCATTACACTGATAGCTGTCAACATCAAAACACACACTAACACTTTTCTCCGGGTGGCTGCTCTCTTTTTTTGCCTTTGTGTGTTCGTACCAGGAAAAGACCAGCGCTCTGTCCCTCAGTAACGTAGCAGGAGTCTTCTACATCCTGGTTGGAGGTCTGGGTCTGGCCATGATGGTGGCGCTGGTAGAGTTCTGCTACAAGAGCCGTGCCGAGGCCAAAAAAATGAAGGTACTTTATCTTTTCTAATGTCAGTTTCCACTTTAATACATTTTCTGTCTTAAATATATTAATATTATAGTAATATACTTAGTTATAAACTATCTATATGTAGGATTCACACTCAAAATATAATATGAATGTGAATTTGTGTGAAGGGTAAATGTTAGAAAACAAGCAAACGCATTTCTGTCAGAAAAACTGAAAAGCAAAATCCAGTGTGTTTAATGTGATGTGTATTGGAGCATTTCCATGTACTGTTTGAGAAATCCATTCTACAGTGTTGTTAAATAGTTTGTCAGTATTTTTTATGATACTATCCGCAGTAAGTTAAACCTTATTTTATTAGGTACAATTTTCTGGGAATTTTTCAAGTCTGTGGTCCTGTTGGATTTTATTGCGTTATACCAATGCGCTCTCATTCCAACTCATCACATGGTGCCGCTCTTTCTGCGTCTACTTATGCAATTTCGGTATCCTTCTGCATCAGCTGTTTACGCTCTGGGATGCCGTCACATGATATCAGTAAATGCTAATGGTGGGATGAAGCAGCACAGTTATACTTAAACACTTATGTTTACACAACATTGTGGATTGTCATGATAGTTAGGTTTAGACAACAAAGTCGCAGATGGTTAGGTTTAGGCAAAAGAGGCACATGCTAAGGTGTAGAAAAAAAAAAAACCCACACATCCACATGGGAGGCGAACTCCCGACTCCTATGGTCTGTGGGACATATCCACCATCTGCCCGCCCTATAAGCACACTTGCGCTCCTTACATCATGTGGTTACTGGCATTGTTATTACCTGATGCTGTCCTTCAGCGTTATATCCGCTGTCCGGCCGGGTTCTCAAGTGACGCCGCCTGCATGCATTGCATGTGGATGCATTCTGGTTGGATGCTGAAGGTGGCTTTTGGGATCAGGCTTGTACGCTGAGAGCACTGACAGAGCGGCACTATTTGGCGAGTTAGAGTTAGAACAGGCTGGTTATACCTTATACTGTTCTCATGTTTAGTTCATTCTGTTTCGATCAGTGAGGGTATATAAAATAATAAAAACTCCCCTTGGAATAACACAATAAAATTCAACAGCACCTAACCTTTAGGCATGTTTACCTCTGGTAACCAAAAAAAACCTCACTGGCTTTAGGAGTATACTTAGAGAGATGTTAAAGGTCCCATATCATTAGAAATCTGATTTCCATGTCTTTTTTCATTATAAAGCAGATATAGGTGTTATATAAATATTAGGAAAGTATCAAAATGCTCAATACACAAAGAAACAAAACACCGGTCAAATTCAGAAACCGTACCTTTAAATGAGCCATCAGAACTTCTTCAGAAATTTTGATGTCAACAGTACACTATATAAAGATAGTGTTGCTGCGTTGCCTTTGCAGTCATTTCCCAGAAACAATGACAGTTTTCAAGATGCTAAGAGCACAGATGTTGAAGACCCTGAAAGAGTGACCAGTCAGAGGAGATTTTATAGGAATGTGGCATTAAAGAGACAGGCGTTAAAACAGAGCGTTTCATATAGGTATATTCAGGCACACAGTATAAGTAGATAATGTGGGGTTCTTTGGATTAAAGTTCTTTAAGTTCTTGTAGGAATGCAAAATACATGTATGAACCTGAAAATGAGCATTATATGGGGCCTTTAATGTTGAAAAACATCAGCTGTAAAATAATTATTCTATTAGTTTAAGCCAATAAAGGGCAGATCTAACCTTCGACCCCTTCATAGTCAATGCTGTGAGTGGTTTTGGTCTGGTGGTCACAGACAGCAAACTTTAAAGTTGTTTTTTTAACTCCTTGTGGTGTTACAAGTGTCACTTTTAATGTCATGATGATGTCATACACCGCTCCAACCTTCCTCCAATAATCCTTCAAGTCGGTGAGAGTTATTAGGTTTGTTATTAGTTTGTGACCTGGCAAACTACGGTCTGATTAACCTTTTGAAACCTGGGCTAACTGTCTTGATTTCTGTCAAAAACATTGGAAGAGGGCAATGAGTAACTTAAGATTTTTTTTTTTTAAAGAAGAAAATCACCTTAATATTAGCAGGAAAGAAGCAAAACTAAGCAAACTAAAAAGAAAGTAAAAAAAAAAAATTAAACAAATAAACAAAAGGAGAATGACCTGAAAAAATGGTTAAAATGTATATTCCTGTAAAATAATTTCACATATAAAATTACTTTTTTAAAATATACTATTTTTATGCAATTTGTGAGACTTTTTTGCCAGGTTGCTCATTGCCTTTGTCTAATGTTTTTTTCTTTTCTTTTTTTTTTTATCAAACCAATGCACATCAAAGAGTGTAAAAGTTTGAATACTTATGAGAGGCGTCTGAATGCAGTAATGAAAAGTAATGTTGAACCAGGTTTCAAAGGGTTAAGACATTTTCATTTTAAACCCACTCTACATTTAGGTTTACTGGATCTGTCCCAGTAATGACAGTGGTATTCGCCTTAATCATGATCATTCAGGTTGTTTGGCAGACAAATCAGAGGCTCAGATTGTGCGAGCACAGTCTGCTGAAATAAAGCTTTCTTATTAAATACAGAATTCAGAACAGAGAAACTTATGTTAACTCATGATGTTTCCTTTTTATCTACTGTGGGTAGTTGTCATGCACTTCCGTTATGGTTTTTTATTATTTTATTGTATCCATTTTGGCCTTGGAGTACACACACACACACACACACACAAACACACACGCTGTTGCTATTTATGTAAAAAGTAACTTTGACCACATTTTTCCTTTGTAAACAGGCTTTCTCTCTCTAGACGGGTTTCCATTACAGATCTGTGCAAAACTTGAGTGATATTTTCTAAATGTCGATAAAACACAACTGCGAGATGACTGTGTGTCCACTGAGTGATGTTATGCGACTTCTCCTCTGGCGATAACATTCCAAGAAGCATGGTGATGGATGTTCAAAACATGAGCAGATATTTTTTATTGCAATCACCGCACCAGCCGTCATTATTTCCAATTGAAGGCAAGGTAGGCGTGTTATTGAGCAATAATGTAAAGGCAAGCCCCTTATAAGTGAGATTGGCCACATTTGAGAGATTTCTCGGAGCTGATAGTCCACGATCTCACAGAGGAATTGTGGATTCAAAACTTCCGGACGCTCTGCTCAACTGTTGAAGAGTTATGCGATACAATAACAGCTCTTGTAGCTCCTGCTGCATCATGAGGGAGCTAGTTCCTACTGACAAGCACATAGCCATAGCATCATGTGACCTAGAAAAGCCAAAAAAGTGTTTCCATTGTAGTTTTGTGAAATATGAATTTTTAAAATTGCCTGAAATGCCACCTAATGCAAGCATAAAAAGGTTTTTGCTATAAATGATTTTTTAAAAAATTGGCATGTTTCCATTAGGCTTATTTTATATTCGCAATTTCAATTTGTGCAATTTGAGGGGTAATGGAAACCCGCCTTCTCATTGTCTCTATCTCTTGCTATTGTAGTGAAGCCCCATATTGCTTAGTAGTCACATGGCTATAGAGTATTCTTTAGGGTTGGTTACCGTTCACATTTTAACTGATAGCTGCCCTTTTTTTGCTACTTATTTCTTTCTTTTTAAAAACAAAAATGGAATTTCAGTTGTGAAAAAAATGATACCAAACTTCCAGCTGCAAGCTCAAAAGAGAGGGGCGGGTCTGTGGCATTTCACAATGGAGCAAAGTGTACTGCTCTCTGGCTCTTCCCAGACACAGTACATTCTGCTGCACCTAAGTTGCAGAGTATAGATATTCATTGTTGTTAAAAAAAGTACACTTAAAGCCCAGATTAATGCCTCAGGTTGTGGGTACATACGACAGATGCAGTTGAGCCTGCACAGAGCAGGTGCAGACAGCTGCATACAGGAAAGTTTTCCACCTGGTGCCACTGTGCTGCGTTCTGGCCATAGACTGGATATGAAGATGGATGGACTTACCCCCATTATGCTTAAGTGAAGCTAACATATCCCAGATACAGCTGCTGCCATCTTGTGTTGGTGATGTCGTTCAGAGCCGGAGTCTGTGATGTAGGGATCTCCACGGTGGGGGCATCCTCGCCAAAACACCTGTCCGACTAATCATGAGCAGCCCCATTGAATGTGAATGCATGGATTGGCTGTCACAGCTGTCAGTCATGGCTGAAATTCCCCTTTTTGTAGAAATGAATAACTCATTAAAACTGAACTTATCATAAAAACAATCACTTGAACAAACATCAGGGAGGTGAGAACTACCTTCAGTGACAGAAATTATCTTTGGGAAACATTTATTTGGCGTGTGCTTTGAATTTTTAGTTTAGCCTATCACCATTCACTAACATGGAGGGGCGGGCTAAAAAGCTTCACTTTGGGGAAGCTGTCAGGTTTTCCATCTTCATATAAAGCCTGTGGTTCTGATTGCAACCCAGTTTTGTTCTGTCCACTGTCAAGAGTGGCCGTGAACGTCTCTGGTGGCCACATTGCAGCTGGAACGTGGCGCACTCTCTCACCAAGATGCGCTCTCTGCAGGGACATGGAGAATTTGGCATCACTTGATTTAATCAGTACTTGGTAGTACTGAAGTCATTTGGTCAGTACTCTTGTACCGAGTCAGTACAGAGTTCGGTACCCAACCCTAGTCATCACTTTTCCAGAGGCACAATCAGTAAAGCAATAACGATGACTTTATTTTTGTCATGAAGGTGGCAGCCAACACCTTGTCGTCCCCCCAGCACACAGGAAACTACACACACACTCTGTCTTCTCCTCAACACGCCCCCAACTTCAACCTGCTGTCCCCCAGCCACCAGCCAAACTACGCCACCTATAAAGAGGGCTACAACGTTTACGGCATTGAGAGTGTCAAGATCTAAGACCGGTAGGAGAGCGATGATTGATGGCTAAAACTTTCCTCACCTTTCAGTCATAGACAGTGTTTAGACTGTTAGCTTTGGATTGGCTCTCATTCAAACAGCTGCATTCACATCATGGTGGTAAACAGCAGCATCAGTGGCAAACTTTCACTGGGCCTCAGTGATCAAAAATTGAATTTTTTTTTTTCCTAATGCTTCCTCTTTACATTTTGTATTGCAGTGAAGCTACCATCAGTGAAACTCAACATTCCCAGTGTCTTCATTGACTTTAATGCTTCTCTTTTCCTGGTTAAGGCTGTTAACCCTTTGATACCTAGAGCCAACTCACTTTTCTTGTTTTGCCTTAAGACACCTTTCACAAGTATTTCAACATTTGAACCCAGAGCTAATTGGTGAGATTTATTTTTTTTTTTAAAAAAATAAAAAAAGAAACTATGGAAAAACTGTGAATTTAGCTAGTTATTTTAATTACATACTTACATACTTACTTATTGTAACTATTTAAGTTACAGAATTATCATAATTTTGATTTTGTTTTGTTTTGTTTTTTGTTTGTTTTTTAAAACTGTTTTCTTTCAGTGCTCATTGCTCTCCTCTTATGTTTCGGAAGAACCAAGTTCATTTGATTAGGTTTTAAAAGGGAGTCTTTAGTTTCAACGTCTTAACAATAGTCAAAAGACAGTGGCATTAAAGAAGAGATAATTAGAGAATGAAAACAGTATTTCTATTAAACAGAGGTACTTAAGCCTTAATTTTAAGATATTTTTAAGGCCCCATCATTATTTGAAATAACTAATAAAATGATACACATGTTAGCCCAGTCCTTTTGTTTTTCTTTTTTTTTTTTAACTGATAGCCTCATCCTATCAAAAGGACTGAAAAAAATGATGCCAAGTTTTAGTTCAGCAGAGCTTCGTTTCTGATTTTTTGATGGTGGTATTGCATGGACTATTCTGAAGTAAAAACACTCAAATGTCATTAAACACTTTTGAACAATATGATTTCATTAGGATCCATGTTCATGGAATCTTTTTGCTTCATAAAATGATCAGACAATAAGATAAAAGTTGCCACTGAGGCCGGCTGGCGTAGCTGAGTGCTACAATTTACTGATTATTCAGGGCCGGACGTGAATGCAGCAGTTGGTCTTGATAACAAAACTAACATGTAAAAGAGTCTAGACAAAATATCTGGTCAAAACTGTATATGGCTGTGATACTCCTTTCCTTTCACTCATTACCCAACAGCTTGCTCACCTCCTTTATCCCTGCTTTATCCCTGCGTTCTCACCTTTTCTCTCCTCCTAACCACTTTTCCTACCCTCTCTGCACTCCTCTGTCCTCCTCTCCTTCCTTCTTTACTCTCCTCTCTTCCGCTCTCCTTCTTGTCTTCTTACCCAAATCCACTTTTTTTCCCCCTTACCTGTTCCGCCTTTCTCAATTTCTCCTTTCTCCTTAGCCAATCATCCTCTTAAACTGACTGACTCATTGGCCAATCACTTCCATCTGTCTTAATGTCAGCTTTTCATTAGGAACGCCCATGATTTCATTTTAAATTTGGGATGGTTTGGACTGGTAGCATCGTCAAACACTGGACATCTTGTTAGAACAAATGAAAGTTGATTTACTTGTTACAACACATACAGTATGGGACATCATGGCCCTGCACGGCCTGATTGAAGTCACACCTAAATGGCAGATCACCTGTGGTAACGTGAGTTCGTGAGTTAGTCACACTACTCTCCAACTTCTGCTGCTTAGAACACAAGTTTTCAGTCAGTCTGGTTCTATTCACCAATTAGATGAAACAGTTTGATGTTCCTGTGTGGTCCACAGTGCACTAGTGTTGGAGATTCGCCTTCTCCGTGGCTGCTCTGCAGGGCGAGTATATCGTGTGTCCCATATTAAATGTTGTAGCGAGTGAATCAACTGATAAGGTTTGAATTGATGAATATAATTTGTGTTCCCTGAAGGAGCTGACTGGGCTACCTCAGAGACAGGATATACTATAGTATATGTATTGTGCTTTGTTACTCTTCTTCAGGAAACAAAAGCTTTAGTCGGAGCATATTATTTCTAAAGAAACAGAAATCAAGCAGAGCTGCTGTAGCAGCATTACTCACAATACTAATATATTTTTAACAATGAGATAATATAAAAAGTTTCTCTCCTCCAAACCAGAATTCATTCTCACATGATGTGAGTGTTCCCTCCTTAAGGATTTGATTTGCCTCAGATGTCTCTCAACACTTTTGGCCATACTGTAACATGCAAACATAATCCGATACATTGCTTTTAGACACATTCTCCATTCATCTGTTGCATAATGCTTCAGTGTGCCGTGATGCATTCAGTGGCTGCAGGAAATGTAGATTTTCAAATATTTACAGTTTTCTGTTTCTCTCTCTTGCTTTCTTACTCTCTTGCTTTCTCTCTCTCTTCCTATGGTGTGTGTGTGTGTGTACATGTAGCATATAGCCTAATAGGCAACATGTATTTTTAAATAATCGTGAGGAATGAAAATAATGTCTAAAAATGCAAAAAACATTGCAAAGAGCTGCATAATCAGCGGATAATGTGGAATGATATTTTGTCATGGTGTATTTAATTTTGTATTGCAAAAACTATATGTGTATATATATATATATATATATATATATATATATATATATATTTATGTGTGTGTGTGTGTCTTTGTTTTGGGAAATCAATGCTGAAGTCAATGGGAAAAGTCTTTCTTGGCCCGTGGGAATCACGTGATGGACCTGATCAGTGTAATTCCACTTTTAGCCACAATTTTAAATTTGCATCTGAGCCTTGCACACTTCCTGGGCTTGGTTTTTACTGTTTGACATGCAACTTGTTTGCCGCTTGCTGGACAAGGACAGTAGTCCAATTGAATGACCTAATTGAGCTATGACTGTAGCTCCACTCCACTTAACTGTGCACGTAAACATACTGACTGACTCGTTCCTTCAAGGTTGATACTCTGTCAGAGCAGACAGGAGCAGCTGTGTATCTAGTTTTGGTGTTTCTGATTAAAACTTGGTTAACATATTTTCTCCTTGTCCAGATGAAATTCACAGATGCAATGCGCTCCAAAGCTCGTCTATCCATCACAGGATCGACCAGTGAGAATGGTCGTGTCCCGGTGGCTTACCTCCGTCCAGGATTACCCATGAGCCTCAGCATGACTGATCTCTCCTGACCACACCCGAGCCAGTGCCTTACAGCCAATCGACACACATCCACCCTTCCCCTCTGAAAGTGAGTGGAAATGCTTGTCATCTCCTTTCGGTGACCGATTGCCACTCACCGTGGGGTGATCTGCCCCGCTTTACAATCTGGAGTTTAGCCAATCATATCTCTCTGAGGACTCCTGATCTCGCTCTTCAACATCTAGCCTAGAAAGACTGGACAGATGTTGTCCTCCCACCACTTGGCTGTCAGGCTTTAGCAAAGACCTGCCCACCTACGAAGTGAATCACTTGACCATCAGCGAGAAAGATGGCAGGTCATTTACAAATTCATAAAAAAAACAATCAAGCACAGTGGACATTTTTCTAAACAAACACACGTCGTTGTTTCATAGATTTTTGCCATGGAGGCTGTAGAAAATAAGGACAAAGAGTGATGCAGACGTTAACGCAATAACTACACGAATCAGGGATGTGATCAGGAATTGTGGGTATGGAAGCAGAGTTGTGCTTGAAATGAGTTCTACAAAGTGCTACGAAGAAAAACTGAAGTCCTGAAAAATCACATCCATGAAATACTAGTAATTGTGATAGCAGATAATGATAATGATGTTATTGTTATTAATCGTTTTCCTTATTTCTGCCTGAAAATCCCTAATTAGTAGAGACTTTAACCAGACCCAAGAGATGCATGGACTGATACACACACACACACACACACACAAAATGAACACATACACTATACACAGGGATGGGCAAAAAAATGAGTCAAAATGTATGTTGATACACCATAATTTATTTGAAAGGCCCTTTGTGTAGGATGTGAGCATTTGTGAATTTGGTGCCACCTAGTGGTAGCATCAAAAAATATCAAATAAATGCATCTCTGGGACGCTGAGAATAACTGGATTGAAAGCAAAACATAGACAGCAGCAGTTTATAATGAGATTGACTCACTTTTCAACAAAAAACACCAATAACAATAGTTATAAAGACACTAAAATCCTACACTGTGGGGCTTTTCATGATAAATTAATAATGATAATTATTATTATTAGAACTTTATATCTATAGCACCTGTAAAAACAGAGTTTACAAAGTGCTTTAACATACAAAGCAAAGTAGAAGCAACAGGGTTTCTTGCAGAGATGACATAACAATACGTGCCAAACAATAATGCCAAACTAAGGCCAGACAAAATTTGAAGCAGAATTAAATGAGGCTCAATTAAAAAACTGGAATAACAGTAATCCATACTAATAAGAGTAAATACAATTCAAATAATGTAAGCAGTAAAGTAGGAAATAATAGCACTAATAATAGAATCAAACAAGCTCAGGACAGAATGAAAGAATAAATCAAAAGACAAACAAAAGTAGATGAATAAAAATAGACATCACATAAAAGCATGTCTATAAAAATGGGTTTTGAGAAGTGATTTAAAAGAGGTCACTGAGTTAGTTTACTGAATTACTCATAGATTAATAAAATTATCAAACAAAAGCCAAAAAAATATCAACAAGTATTCAAATACAAATATACTCCTCCATTTGATAAGTTATAGAGCTACATAGTATCCTGTTAATACTTTTTTTTCTAGTGTATTACCTTAACTTTCACTGTAAATTAATTTTATTCACTAGTTTACTCTCATTTGCACTGTAATATGTAAAATGATTGTTTTAGCTGTTTTTGGCTCTCATATAATGGTCAGATTACATATGGCAAAAGGATATTGTATCCATTACAGATCCCATGAAGTCAGTTAAACTTTTTTTTAATATCCAGAGTTTCTTAAGATATTTGAAGTAGCCCCTTAATATTTGGTACTGGCTGTCATTTTCCTTTTTTCAGTTCATTGTCGCTGGATGTCACAGTTCCTCAGAGTTGATTGGAGGGTTATTCAGATTGGCAGTTGTGCAGGATGTGTGGACACCTAATAAAGAATTGAGAGCAGCTTGGTGTACTTCTCCTTTAGCCCAGTTAGGGTGTGACAACACTGTTTTTCTGAGGGCTTAAGAGAGGTGAGGAGGCACACCCAGAGCTGAAATGAGAAAACTTTGCTCCTGGTGAGAAATTTCTAAGAAAATTCTCAGAATAATGACATTTTTAATAATTTCTCCTTAAAGTTAAGACTGAGTCCTGGTTGTCCACAAAGCGTCTTAGTCCCTAAGATGAAGAAACTGTTGGGAGTAGGGAGGATGACTTTTAAGATGCTTTAGAGTTTCTTAATCAGAGGAAAATACCATGGAATGACAAAAAGGAAGGAGAAATATTCTCCAAATTCTGAATGACAGTGAGTCAATGAAACACTCCAGGTTAGGCAGCGCAGGGATAATGTTTATGGCAAACCTCATTAGAGATGTGTTGACATCTGCCACCCAATGCAGTAATGATATATCACCAATATTTGCCACTGCAAATATGCAGCAGTGTGATCACACAAACAGTGCTTTCATGGTCTCATATTGTAACACAGTTCTTTTTATTTCCACTAGGTGTCCACACCTTGCAGGCTCACAAAAGGCTGTGTCTTTGACAACCAATCACATCTGTTAAAAGAGTGCATCATACCTAGAAACGGGGCTAACCACATCTCCTCACTAAGATAGAAGCCTAAATTATTTCTAAGCTAGGACTCCTTGCTAGAAATTTTAAGGCTAAGTTAGCAGCTGTCAAGGAAGATTCTCTGAATATTTGTGAATACAGTCCCTGGCGTCCAGGCCCTTTTGAGACTTGAGTGCTGTCTTTCGCTGTCCTGTTTGAAGGTGATTTTGTGCCATCTTTGAAAAAAAAGGTGCTTGGAGTATTAAAGAGCCCTTTCACATGAGGCCACCTGTATCTGGGCAGTTTTTAGCATTATCATGCAAAAATTTCCTTCCCTCACCTAATGCCTGCAGACTGCAGGTTTTTTCTTGTCAAAGAGGCATATCTTGATAATTGTTTAGGAAGCACTTCCCACTGAGCTGTATTGGGTCAGTGGACCCAAAGCTTCTGGCACAGTCTTCTGCACCCTGGAAATTGGCATTTTAAGAGTTTTTCTTTTCCAAAGAAAATAAATAAACTTCCCAAAATTTAAATTTTCCAATTTGTCTTGCAATAGCATTGGGCAACTTTATTCAAGCTACTACCACCTTTACAGTAGAGCCATAATGAACAAATGAATATTATTTGTTTCCATTTAAATAAAACAGAATTACGATTTTCAGGCCTCAGAATCCTAATTAGCTTCAGTACAACCTAATGTGGAAATCCCATATTCTCCTAACATCAGAGGACCAGAGAGAAGAGAAATCAACACAGTCAGAAATGATTAGCGAGATAAAATATTTACCCAGCCATTTTTTTTATCTCTCAGGATTAAGATTTCATATTTCTTAACAGAATTTGCAGTCTCCAGCAGCGAAATAAGACAACATAACATCATCTGGATCAGTTGTTCCAAACTTAACCCTTTGAAACCTGGATCGACATCACTTTTCTTTCACAAGTATTTATACTTTTGATTGAATTTCTCTGGAAAATGTGGGAGGAAAAAGGCAATAAGCAACTTGCCAAGAAAATTGTAAGAAATTAGTAATAAAGAAATTTGTTTTTAAAAGGCTTGGGGAGAATTTCTAAAACTGAACTATATTTGAAATTATCATAATTATATATTTAAAAGTATTTTTAGAGAATTATTGTATGTAAAGCTGTTTTTTTCAGGTTTCCTTGTTGTTGTTGTTTTATTATTTTTACCTTCCCTTCTTTGGTTGTTTTTGCAATTTTTCAAGTTATTTTTGTACTTTTTTCCACTAATTTCTTGCTAATTTTTAGGTCATTTCTTCGTTGCTCATTTCCTTCCTCACAAGTTTTTCAAAGAAATCATGTCAGTTCTCACAGGTCTCCCAGGGTTAAAAAGCTCCCCCAGAGCCACTGAAGATATGATGCAACTGTTCTTCACAAAATTAGTGGAGCACCCCTTTAAATATATATTCATATAAATGGTTTATTGCCCAGCCCTGTCTATAGTCAGCACACCAACACAGACACAAAACACACCTCTGGAAAAGCACTCACCCGAAAACTGACATACATCATCACACATGACGCACCCTAACATCGGCACGCGCACATGCACACAGTATTGTCATACGAGTTCTGAAGCCAACTGGATGAAATGCCAAACAGACTGAGAACCAATCAGAGCTCTCCATGCTCAGCCAATGGCAGCTGCTGATACTGAAACCTGAGCCAATAAGAGCTCTCACTGCTGAGAGGTGGACAAGAAACTGTGAACAGAGACCTTCCTTTTCTTACATATACTGCACTGACGATGGAGATGAGGATGACGCAGAAGAAGAAGATTGGATGACGAGAACGTTTGCATGTCACTTTGAGTTTTTTCTTTCAGATGAACTTGTCAGCCTGAAGCTTTGTGCCTGGCTGCATTTTAGTGTTTAATAATGATAGTAATAAGAATAATATTAACAATATTAATTGCAGTATTAATGTGGTTCTTGTTATGTATAGTGTATGCTTTTCAGAACTCAAGTCTGCTATTTTCTTTCACCAGGAAGCTGTTCTTTGTGCTGTTAGTTAGAAGCTAGCTGGTTAGCTGAAAAGCTTCTCCCACAACATGATAAATGCTCAAGACGTGATCAGCGTCTGGTTTAAGTGAAGCTGAAGATGTCAAGGTATCTACTTCCATTTCTTCTCATGGACTCATATCATTTTTGCAATGACCACATGTGGTAATTATCTTGAGATTTCCATGCAGTTATGATTAAGGGATGGAGAGTCACTGCAGAATGGCTCCCAGACGTGTCAACCATTGACAGAGATGTAGAAATGATCACTCTTCACTTCTTGACTTTTCCTCTGGTATAATTTCATTTTTTATTAAAATCATGAATTTTGACCAACATCTTGTTAGTTGCTTTTCAAAAGAGGAAATTAAAGGTCCAGAGTGTAGCAGTTAAGGGATTTATTGGCAGACATGGAATATAGAATAATCTTTTCTTTTAGGCCCATAAAAGTTTTTTGCATCGTTAAATCGATATTATGCCTCTGCACCAGCGATAGTCGAGGCCGAAGGCATTATGTTGTTTGGTTGTCTGTTTGTCGGCATGTCTGTCCTGCCTTTTGCAATTTTTTCAAATTTGGCACAAACATTCAGTTGGAGTTAGTTATATTTTAGTGGTCAAGGGTCAAGGTCATGGTGACCATGCATTCGTCTCATTTTTGTGAAAACTCTGTGCTCTTGAGAACACTTTGACAAAATTTCTTCAAATTTGATACAAATGTTCATAACGACTTAAACTTGAAGGAATTTCCTTAAACTTGGCACAAACATCCACTTGGACTCAAGAATGAACAGAATAGAATCTGGTGTTTGAATGTCAAAGGTCAAGGTCCCTGTGACCCTGGACTCAAGGAAGAACTGATGAGATTTTGGTGATCAAATGTTAGGATCACGGTGACCTTGCATTTGTCTCATTTTTTGAAAGCTATATCTCAAGAACACTTCAAGAGAATTTCTTCAAATTTGACACAGACATTCACTTGAACTCAGCTGTGAGCTGATTAGAATTTGATTGTCAAAGGTCAAGGTTACTTTGACCTTGCAGCCATCTTGTTGTGAATGCAATATCTACAGATTGGTTTAAGGGAATTTCTTCAAATTTGGCACAAACACCCACTAGGACTGAAAAGTAAACTAATTATAATCTGGTGGTTCATGGTCAAAGGTCAAGGTCAAGGTGACACTGTGGTTGCATTACTAAGATATTCCTACCGTAACTCAAGAATTCATAAAGTCAAATTTCACACAAATGTTTAAGAGGATATACTGATAAAGTTCTGACATTTCATATCCAAGAGGTCAAAGGTCAGCTGTAACTTCATAGAGTTCTGACCATTACTCAATATCATAGGGAGAGAAGTTTAGTCAAATTCTGTATAGTGACACTAATCTTCAATGTCCACCTTGCAAACATGCTAATTGTAGAGATCCTCAGTGCTGCTGTCTGTGAAGCATCCATGTTTTCACAGACATGAATAGCTCAAAAATTCTTTTAACAAAGTGGATGACGAAATTGCAGCATTAAAATATCATTTTTTAATGATATTTTTAGATTGATATTTATATACACAGACAAACACACACACACACACACACTCACACACATATATATATAAAAATTTGACAGCTAGGTGCACAATTTTGGGGTAAACAGATTGTCAGTGAAAACGAAATAGCTTTTAAAATATTTTTTAAAAAAAAACCAAAAACTAAAGGTGTCTTGTGCATCTCTGTTTAAAACTGAAACAAAAATAGATTAACACACCATAAAATGATACATGGAAAACACAGCATTATAGTTAATAACAAAATGCAAGAATTCACCAAGACCTTATGGAGTAAGTGTTTTATTTATATAGGTTAAAACATGTTAACGGTATAAACACACTTTATCAACAAGAGAGCCCTTAACACTTGTGAGCAAAATAAAATATATATATATATTCACATAAACTAAAGAATACCAAGAAATAACAGTAGATGGTATATTTATAATACTGCATGTTTACATAAATGTGATTAAAGATGTACAATTTCAGTCCAACAGATGGACCCTCCTGAGCTCTAACATTAGAAGTAATCCTCTCATCTATCCATTTATTAACAGAAGGTCTTTTTTAAGCCATGTCCCAGTTAAAGAACTATTATCAGCCACCACCTTTATTCTCAAAGGTATTTACAGCGTTTCTCTGCGTTTACTATGTCTCCATGCTTCCCCCAGCTTGCCCAGGTACAGTATTTTATACATTATTATTTAAATATGAGTGTTAAAGTGTTTTACTCCCACACAAGGACGTAGATTTTGTCCTCCCAATACCCAGCCACCAGTTATTACTTTACCATCTGAGCAAACACTACTCGAGCCTGTCAACATTAACCCTTAGGGTCTGCTTTAATATTTCATATATGTGTATTGCTCTGTGCACAAAATGCGCTTTTAAAAATCAAGCTTAAAAAAAAAGAAGAATTAATATGGTTTTCTTCTGTCACTGAGTAATATTTTTAACCAACATCAGTCCTAATCATAAATATCAACTATTCATCAACTTTCCTAATATGCCAGGTTTTTGTCATGATGCCAGTCTGTTTTTAGATGGGGAAAAAATAATTATTTTCAGTACACTACATGCAAAGTACATTGTTGATTATCACAGTCTGATGATGATTTGCAGCAACACTGACTGTGACAGTGCACCCAATTGAAATAGCATGTAATTTTGTCCATATGCCAAATATGGTGAAAAGGATGTCATCAGGTGGAAAATAGTAAATATGACTAATTCCAAAGCAAAAGCCCAGAATGACACCCAGAAATAATACAATGCATGTTTTTATGCTTTGATGGCTGTGGGATCAAAACATACAAGACATGTATGTCATATGCATCAACACAGCCAAAATTATCAAAAAATAAAAGGTGAAAAGCATGTAAAATGCGCCAAACAGTCCCTAAGGATTAATAAAAGATCTAAATGAGCATTCTTTGATATGTTTTACCACAAGATAGGTACTCTGCAGTAAGCTATTTATAATTGTTTGGTACTAAAATAACTAAAATAAATGTCGTTATTACACTTAAAGTACATGTGGACTAAAAACAGTAAGGTCTTACATGTTAATCTGTCAGCTTTTAGACGGCTGGTAGGTAGACTTCGTTAGATTCAGAGAGAGCCAGGCCAACAGTTTCCCACTGGTTACAATCATAATGCTTATATATCCTGGCTCAAGCTTTAATTATATCAGTATAACTCACTATAACAAAGTGAACAGAGTGCCCATGGAGGGAGTCCTTGAACCTGGAAATGTGTTAGCATTTTAGCACTCCTGGTCCACTTGTCATGAAGTCAATGTGTTTTTTGAATGGGGTTTTGGTTCAATGTCTAACATAAGGTCTGTGGTTAATAAAAGCTAAAGAGATTTTCATGTTTTGTTCTACATCATAAAATTCCTCAGTAAACACCCCCTGAATTGTGAAGCTTTTCTGTGTCTTCAAAAATGGGGTTGCTAACAGGTGGCTAATGAGACCGCTGGTAGGAATGTTTAGTCATGCAACCACAGTGAAGTTCATTTATAGCTATCTATCTATCTATCTATCTATCTATCTAATGTTAGTTTTTGTTATTTTTTTTTTACCTCTGGCCATGGCATTTAGGTTTTAAAAATCATAAAAGTGTAATTTATTTTTTAAATTATTTTGCCGAACAAAACATGTAACTAAAGTTGTCACAGATCTTTTTTTCTGTAAAAACTTAAAATGCAACAGAAAAATCATATTGGCTTTTTGATGAGGGAACCAGGGCGTCACTGACATCTATGTGGGTCTACAGAAAAACATCATCAATGGAGAATTCTATAAACCTAATTCCCAAAATGCGGAACCATTCCTTTAACAATGTTACTCACTACTAACAACCTCCTGTGCATATTTTGAATTTGAGATGGTTCATCGATTTAATCCATTTCCTGCACTTTATCAGCTGGTGGGCTGCTGCCATTCACGTTACCATCATCAAGAAGCGTCTTGTTTTCTGCTGGCTGGTCAGATTTGCTGTCAGTCTCTGATTGGTCGACCAACCCGTAGTTGGGGGCAGAGGCAGACGTAGTCGGGCTGCCAGCCTGCTGAGCAGCTTCCTCCTCCATTTCTTGATAATACTCGAGAGTTTTCCTCTTAAAGCAACCCAACTTACGACAGACAAAAGAAAATCATTAGACCAACTGCCATTGACAGATGTTCTTAATTTAGTTGAACCCCTAATATGAGGACAAAGGTTTGTATTGGATTGTGGTTTGTAATGAAACTTCAGTTTGGAAATCGAGTCTCACCTTAAACATAATGACCGTGATTATGATCAGGAGCCAGAGCCCCAGTCCAACTCCTGTTCCGATAATCAGCAACTGATCTGGTGGAATTATGAACTCAACCCGAACTTCAATCTGTTGACAGAGAAAGTCGTCAAACTGGGACTTTAACTTACTTAAATTTTACTATGCCATTTGTTAATAGATAAAATAGTTTTGGATGACAGTGGGATTGAATTTACCCATTTCACCATTGGATCGTTGTCAGACTTCTCCTGTGGAAAGGCATTTTATTTTGTGGTTAATAAACACATTGAATTAGGTGTTCTGATAAACAATAAAAGCAACATCTTTGAAATGGAACCACGGACATCTACGTACCTGTTGTTTATGAGAGCTCAGCACATACCGTGTCTTGTCATAGTTAACACGTACAAAGCTTTTAAATTTGACCTCTGCACCGTCTCCAGTGTATCGCTTAAGGAAGGCAATATTCTGCAAAATAAGAGTTTGTTCATGATAAATTCATCACTTTGAAGGGGATATGTGGTGTGCATTCTGTCTGTGTTGTTGCTACGTACCCCTGCCTGCTGTTTGAGATCTTTAAACTGTACATCTCCTGATAACATGACCTCAGTGGGTGATTCTTTCTCAAGGATGAAAATGTCACACACTATGACTTTGCATTGTTTTTCTGGCGTACAATACTGCAACACAGCAACAGCACGTTTTACTGAAGGATTTCTTAATTTCACATTTTCAGTTGAGCATGTTTTGATACTAAATATGTTTTACTTACTTTCGACTCCATGTCAGTTACGGCCTTGCATTGAGTTTTATTCTAAAAAAGTCCATTGGTAAGTATTAAAGATTTATAGTTCTGTACACAGCAGTAGTATAAATGCAGCATTTACAGTATATGTAGCGTTCTGGCAGTCGCCAGGTTACCTGCTGGACCATGACTTGATAGTTCGTCAGTTCAAAGTTATGCTCCAGTTTAGTTGGAAAGAACAGGGACACATTGACAGGAAAATCCTTGTAACCAAGATTATCTATCTGCAAATAAGGAGAGATATTTTTAAGTTTGATATTTTCAGAAACATTTGTATTCACTTTGTACTTGACAGTAAGATGACAGTATTGCTACTGCATCATTACTGTTCTAGAATGTTATACTTCCAGACGGTTGAGGTACAATTGTGTAATGTTACGTCATGGATGTTTTTCAGTTTAAGCCTTTGAAACCTGGATCGTCATCAGTTTTTTTGTGTCTTCCCTAAGCTTTTCAACATTGTGAATACTTGTGTGATTTGTCAGAAATTCCTCAAATGACTAAGGAAAAATACAATCATTTAAAGAAAGAAGGGAAACAAGCTCTTGGGGGCATGTAGGAGTGCTTTAAATTTAAGACAGATACTTAAAGACATTACGACAGATAACTTAAAATTGTCTTTGGGACTGGATGCTTGCTCGGGGTAACTAACTGTCGTACCTTATATACAGCAATCAGTTTTTTAGGTCCAGTATCCACTGCAGTAAAGTTCATGTAAGTCATAGGGTCTTCTTTCCTAAAAATAAATAAATAAATAAAATACAGGATGATCACAATATGCAGGTAGGAGAGAGAGAGAGAGAATTTAAATAATAAAAATTCCTCCACAAGTCTCCTCATGAAATATCTTACAGAGCTTTTATATGAGCACATGATCGCTCCAAAATAGTAAGAAGCAGCAGAGGAAATTGAACTGTCCATCTTAATGTATGTAAAAAAGATAAAAATGAAATTCCTCAGCATAAATTACTACAGATGAAAATAAAATAAAATAAAATAAAATAAAATAACTATTTATGTAAATAGAGCCACTTACACTGTTACTGCCATATTAATTTCAAATTGCACTGGGATGGTTTTGGGCAGGGAGATGGTGGAGTTTGCATTATTACTGAGGATATAAAAAGCATTTCTTGTGAAACATGAAATATGTAATGTAAGTGAACAATCCTTTTTAATAACACATAGAAAATATTGAGCTTTGCTGTGTTGCACTCTTTAAGAAGGCTTTTACCTTTTTCCAATAACAGACATCGAAATTGTGTCTTTCCACTCGCAATCATTCAAGATGAGGAAAGAAGCTCTAAATGTTGCCTTCACAGAAATAAAAATAAATGGTGTTAAATGTGAGTCAAAGAGAAAGAATAAAAGTGAATATAAGAGAAGTTCCCATGGTTCTAAATGTCAAAAGTTCAGGCAGTAGGTTACACTTCTTTATTTGTCAGCCTTCACTTCTGTTTGGTTAGAAGGTGTCAGGGTGCACAATGACTCACAGATGATTTGCTGTAAAACACAGGATGGCTGACATCGCATATGGTTTTGTCAAGTACTTGCAGGTCTTGACAGCTATGGACTGTTGGTCTCGTTGCCTGTTTTAGTTAGAAAACAAACACAAAAAAAAGTTGAAAAGTGAGACCTTCTAGAAATGATTTTTATCTATCATTAGACACACATACATATTTCAATTACATGCAAAGTTACCATTCAGTATAGTCACGTAATTTTAACATAAACCTCAAAAGGCTATGAGAATTTATGAAACTAAAGCTCATAAATTTGACCTAATTTCCTTTTTGGTATTTACTATTAAGTTTGTGTGATAACTGCTGACAAACTCTATGTTTTTAAAATAAGTTGAATTTACTTTAACAAAGTTTATGTAATTGCTGTTAATATATTCTATAAATTTAATACATTTTAGCAATAATTACAGGAGCTTTTTAGTAAATTCAACATATTTGAAATACACAGAATGTATCAACAGTAATTAACATTTTAGTAAATGACAGAAATTATTTGAGCCATAGTTACACAAATTCTCATTTTATGTTCATCTTCGTTTTACTTGATTTAAGTTCATCAATGCTGTTTTTTTTTTTTAGTTTATGTGAGAATTACATGACTCAGTTGGATGGGGTTCAAATAAAACACAAGAAACTTGTGCTCCAGAAAAAAATAAGCACTAAATGAAGATCCTAGGGCCACTAATCAGCAATTATGATCTAAATATAAAGGAAATTTTATATGTAATTAAAATTTGTAAACCTGACAATATATGTCAAATCACTTCTTTGAGTAATCAAAAGCCTTAATTCAGTGCTGTGAAATTTGTCTTAGCATGCTGTAGTTTGAACTTTCAGTCAGTCATTTCAAACAGCATCGGTTTTAAGAGTTTGATGTTGTGACGAGAAGCACTCTTTTCTCTAACAGCCCACACTACCTGCACCGGGTTTAAATCAACCTCTTCATTAACTCTTTACTGGCACACGAAGTGTGAAAGAGGCTTTGTGGAAATTAAGCACTTTTATTATGCATCAGTGGAAGTACATCTCTCCTTGTTTTATATGAGGTTAATGTTTTATTGTGCACTGTCCCGGTCTGAATAAAATTACATTACATGTCTTGAGGCGATTCCGTTTAACAAGCAAACTGAGAGGTGTATAGAGCAAAGCCACTACTGAGAAGGACGTGATATACAAATTTAACTTTGAAGTCACCTCTGTAATAGTCATCATGGAGAAGGAGAGGCCTGGAGGATAGTACATCGTGAGGCTGGTGTAGTATGAGTCATCACCTTGATTGGACAGTTTTATAGACACGTTGAAGTAGTTATTCTCTGCCACTAATAATGTTGGGGTCCTGTGAGAAAGAGAGTACGTCTTACATTTGGACATATGACGATAATATTACAGTTGCTGTGCTGTGTTTGTCATATATACGTACGTGAAGTTGAAGTCCACCTCAAGTTCGGCAATACAGGTGTCGTTTTTTCTACAATGCTTTTCAAATGGAACCTGTAAAATAACAAGATTAAAAATAAAAAATGTAAACAATAAAGCCTGGGTTACCAGACAAGTTAAAATAGAACAATACATCAGGATTATTCATCCTAGATGATGGTAATAATAATACAACTGAAAAATAACAGGAATGATGTGGAAAGCTGATCTGCACATTCCATCTGTCAATTCAAGTAATGGTTTTAAGAAATGCCAATGGCATGACTCTAATGCTGGTTATGTTAGTTAATTAGTTTATTGCTCTGCTTTGGTCCCAACTGAAATATCTCAACAATTATTGGATGTATTGCAGTTGGAGATATTTTGATTCAGAGTGAAATCTTTCAACAATCTTTGGATGCATTGCTATGAAATTTAGTAATGACCTTCTCTGACATGTGACTTGCTGCAGTTTTGTGTTAAAACCACTGTACATACCTCAACATCAGTCTGCCTTTTGATGTCCATATTCAACACGGCACTGGCACTCTCGCTGTCAACCTGGGTGAAGTTACATTTGATTCTGATGGGTGACAGTATGTCTTGCACACATTTCTGCAAAAACAAACAAATAAGAAAGCGTCATCTGCATATTGCTGAAGTGCAGACAAAAATCAAACTTTTTATTTTAGAAAGTTTGTCTATGTATGCATTGCAATGCATTATTATTATGTGAGTGTTGTTTAAGTTTATTTATTATTTTGTGTGTGTGTGTGTGTGTGTGTGCTAGGTTTCTGATAATGTGACGAATAACAAAAGGTCCAAATTCAGGGTAAGGTTAAAGAAACAATTAAACACAATTTGGAGAAATCCATAGCATATAGAGCCATTGGAAAATATATCACACATTTGTTTTCAGCCAGTTAAAGTTATTAAATATACTGGGCATGCTTAAAGAAGTATGTCGACAATATTAAGAGAGTCCATAAAACTAGGCTGTCTATGCTGTAGAAAGACACAAATACACTTGTGGTAGGTGACTTAATGCAACCTCATGTGGCCAACCAGACCTCATATTACGGTTAGGCAGGAAGCTGAAACATGTTTATGAAAACACAGACAGTTCATAGTTCAGTTCACAGTTTATCTACACATACTATCTACATTGTTTTGATACAAAGCTGGTTGAAAATCAGCTAACTGCTATTATCCTTTGTTTTTTGTATGATTCTATCTCTTTTTAAACTGTTATTTGTTTGCTTGTTGAATGTTTTAAATGTCTTGTTCACGCGCTGCATAATTGAAAATGAGTGTCTCCCTCAATGATTTACAGAGTCTTAAACTAAAGTTTGAATGAATGGAAAGTATCCCTTAAATAAAACTCTGCTGGCTTTAAAGTATGTAGGGTAGTTGAATCGAAAGAAAGGGATAGCTGCTAATAGTTAAAGACAATGTGAGGGTGAAAGTCATCTCCATACTGGCATGTAGATGGAGTAGTTGAAGCAGGAGTATTCATCTAGCAGCTCATAGGTGTAGGTAACATTCCTCTCTTTCTTGTTGGTTGAACTGAAGAAACCTCGAGATGTTGGTCTCATTGGATCCACACCGAGCATCACTGAGATGTTAAGTCCGTAGCTCATTGTATCTGATGGGGCCAGGTCCGTACCTGCTGTGCTTTGGGTCATTTCTGACATGTTAAAGCATGCTGTTAAGGTAACCATTGGTAAAGTTTCATCTCTGTTGTCCACACAGTCAATTTTGTCAGTGCTAATCTCCTTTGGCGAAAAAGACAGATGTGCCATGAGATTAAAGACAGGCCTGGACCTGAAAGACATTCATCAAAATGAAAGAAAAAAAGGATTATTAGATTTAGTAAAAATGTTTTTTTGTCTACAGGATGCTTGTATACTGATGCATAAAGCATGGGTAAACAAGAAACCAGTACGTGCCTTTTAACTGTGGCTTTGGACTCATCCATTGAATTATTTTAGCAGGTTATTTAGGTGATGATTGATACTTCTCTCCCTAATTCAGACTTAAAGAGTCCTAAACCTGATACCTGTTATACTTGTAGTTTATAGAACATCTTGTTTATGTTCAAGTTCTTGAGTTTCTAAAGGCAGTGAGTCCCTTCATTAGACACTTATCATGTACCATAAACTGTACAAGATAACTAGTCTGATTTGTAGATTGCCTCATAGAGCTCTGTAGATTCTCAAACAATGTGTTTCATTCTTTTGTCGTGAGAACTGAACATTGAGAAGTAGTCTGGCTTTGAGATTTGAGGGTTAGCAACTGTACATACTGAACCACATACTTACATACGTACCTGAATACAATAGCAGCACCCTGTGATCCAACAACAATATCTGGGAGTCCGTCCTCTCCAAGGTCAATATCCCCATCAATTGCGTGTCCAAAGAATCTCAGCCCAGGCTGTATTTTCTGTCCCATGATTTTCTGGAATAACAAGAGATTGGACAGCTAAAACAGTGCATGATTTACACAAATATTCGAGGGTACTTAATATAGAGGAGGTGGAGTCATATGATGCATGTTAAGTTATTTTGGTAGATGCCCAGGACAAGGCAGAAAACAACACAAAACTAAACACTAAAATTGCTTTGGCCTTAAGCACCACCACAAGAAACAGAATGATATTTGATCAAGATTTGTCCTTAAACTGGTAATTAAAATAAACTTCAAAGACGTTGTTCTTTTACCTGAATAATATTGCAAAAAAAAAAAGAAAGAAAAAAAGGCATATCCTGTCTCAAAAGGATGCAGAAAAATTAGTTCACTCATTTGTTACTACTTGGGTAGATTATTTCATCCCAATTATCAGGTTGCTCAAACAAGTCTCGAAAGAGTCGCCAACTGATCCACAATGCTGTGGCATGTGTACTGACAAGAACTATAAAACAATATCATATTAATCCTTTTTGGGTGTCTCTGCACTGGCTCCATGTAAATTCCAGAACTGAAGTCAAATCGAAGCTTTAAATGGCCCAGCTCCATCACATCTTACAGACTTCATAGTACCCTAGTACCCAACTATCCCTGCAGGGCACCGTGCTCTGAGCATGCAGGCTTACTTGTGGTTCTTGGAGTCTCCAAAAGTAGAATGGGAACCATAACCTTAAGCTATCACACTCCTTCTCGGCAAAACCATCTTCCAGTTTCGTTGCAGGAGGCAGACACTGTCTCCACACTTAAGAGTAGACTGAAGACTTTCTTCTTTGATAAAACTCATAGTTAGGGCTGGCTCTGACTTGCCATGGACCAGCCCTTAGTGAGGCTACTATAGGCCTAGTCTGCTGGTGGACTTCCTGTAATACACTAACCTCCTTTCTCCTTCGCTCTCTCTCTCTTCATTTGCAAATATTCATGTCCTATTACTGCATATCACTAACTCAGTTCCTCCAGATAACTGCTGCGCCTGGATTTTCGTTGTGGAAGTGAGAGGGATCCCTCCTCAGTATATATTTTACGGGTCATTTTACATATTTAGACAGAGGCATCAGGGAGGAAACAAGGGGGAAAGACTGACTGGTGTGGAAATATATTTTTTGCCTGCTCCCAGCATAGTGAACCTCACTTAATCTGCGGCTGTTTCCATCACATAGAGAGCTATATTATTTTCTCTCCAAACGCAATAAAACAAAACGTGTCAGGTTTTCGCCGTCTTACCTGGCTGAAGGTGCTGCGTATTCCTCTGTGTTTATCACCAAGGTAGATGTACACAGCCCCCCTGTTATCATCCTCAAGGGGGGCTCCAACAGCAACGTCTCGGAGTTTATCTCCATTCAGATCTGAAAGACTAGAGATGGTGGATCCAAACCTCCCCATGGATGTTGCAGTCAAATTCCATTCATTTTCCAGTTGCATCTGTGGGCAATGAGAACACATGTAAGAAAATCAATGCATTATTTAGCTTCTAGTAATGTCACTAAAGCTCAAACACATCATTAATTCTTTATCCTGGCCCACCTCATCAGTCAGTGTGTAGATGTAGATCCGGCCTTCTTTCTTCGCCTGGTAGAACAGTGGGGCTCCCACTAGCAGGAAATCTGTGTTGCCATCTGAGTTTACATCTACTGAGCAAAGCTCTGCACCAAAGTAGGAACCCATCTGGAAAGTGAAATTCATGTCAAGTTAAAATATGACATCCCTTAGCCTTTTTTGAAAAACCTACACATATACAAGTACAGCTAGGATACAAGTCAATGTGCTTTGAGCAACTGTCATTCTCTCACAGTTTTTGCAAATCTAGGTGCCAGTGCAAGAAAGTGCTCTGGCTTCCTTTCTGCAACCACAGAAATGTTGTGCCTCCCCACATTTTCACAAAGGTGCAACTTGTAGTGTTTTGCAGCTCTAAATTTTTACATCGAACATAAAGTGAAATGCTACACTTGCTTCAGCTCCCATTTTCACAGGCTTAAGTTAAAGATCTAAGATTTATTTCTCTTTAGTGAGAACTTCTCCTTTTCCAGGATAATCTATCCACCCGACAGGTGTGCCTTTGGTGGGTCACTATAAAAGGCCTCACTAAAATGTGCTTTTTTATCACAGAGTCATCATGTCACACAGTCAGCTCAACCCTGAATTACTTCCGAGGGCATATAAATCAGTGTGTGATTGCATGTGAATGTTTGAACTGAGTAGCATGTGGCGCCTGGTAGCTTCAGCCACCTGTGTATGAATGTGTGTGTGAATGTGACATTTAGTGTGAAAGCACTCTGAGTTGACAAAAGACTAGGAAGGTGATATACATGTGCAAGGCCACTTATGATTTTAAAAAAATGTCTTAGATTGACCTGTGAAACATGGGAACAAAAAAAGTCTTGCATTTCAATTTTGTTCAGTGTACAAAACCCATGTTTTTGTAAGTAATCAAGCCAATTTGCTCAGGTTTCAAAGGGGGAACTGCAGATATACTGTTAGTGCAAGAGTTTCTAGATTACTGAGCTAGAAATATTAAACGTTAAAATTAACCTGCCTCTTGGACAGGCCAATGCTCTTTAAATACAAAGTTGGTTCATGAGAAATGTCCTTTGAAAGGACAGGCACTGGCTCTAACAAAAAGGCAATTGCAGATAAAGGTTTAAAAAAATGTTTGTAATATGTTTGATGAGGTAGATTAAAAAAACAGAACATATCAAGACAATTACCAACCTTTTTGCCATTTATTCTGTGGGATAGTTGCCACTTCTTGTCAAAATATGTGAAAAGTATGACCTGTCCTGTGTGGTTATATCTTGGTGCACCAGTGAAATATAGAGGAGCATCACTCTTCTTTCCAACAGCAATAGAGTATCCTGCAACACACACATATGTATATACAGGAAATATGACATCATCTGCTAAATGTACATTCACATCAAGAAGGTTATGATTTCATAATGATTTTCATAAAAGTGTTACAATGCAGGTGACAAGTGTTCAGTTTCTAAAATTGTATTAATTTTCAAGAAGCATAATGTCATTTTTAGATTGGAAAGTGATAGGGGCATGTATTTTTTCACCAAGCATCACTTAAAATTAAACAGAACATCAAAATCTCAAGCCAGATAAAAGATATCAATTAATTAAGAAGCAGATAATCTGATAAAGAAATAACTTGAGCTTCAGTACCCATGTAGGAGTCCATCTCCATGAGTTCATCCTTAATTGGTGTTTCGGTTTTGCCATGAATGTCTTGGAGAGATCCCTGCCAGCTGTTTGATCCCACTGAACCCAAAATCAGTCTATCCTGTTGACAGAAATGTGCATGTCTAGTCAGGGCACAGAAAGGAGTCAGCTATCAACAGTAGTTACGTTGGGAGGAGACAGATCAGCAGCACAGTCTGACATGCTGCAGTCAGATTGCTTTGATTGTGGTGGGTTTGCAGCAGAGCGGAAATTATGAACAGACATCCCAAAATAAAAGAGATTTTCAAGTTCCATTTGGGTCTGACAAACAAAATAGTTAAAATAACATTTCACATTTATAAAGTAAGTCCTCATAGAACTTGGCCATCTATGCAGTAGGAAGACACACATACTTCTTGAATCAATGTTACATGACAAAAAAAAAGTGATAAAGGACGATTTTGCTCGAGAGAGAGAGAAAGCCTAGAACTACCAGCATGCACAGCACTGCAATAGTTAAAAGCATGCTCCTTCTGGTTTCTAATGCAATGCATACTTGTCTATTTGAAATAATATCCCTAGGCAAGAAACAATGTCATATTACTGTTAAACTACAATCTAAATTAAACATTTTTCTGAAAACATTTGAGTTTGACAGATTTACTGCAGTTCAAGAGCACTGATCCAATACATTCTCTATAAACATGGTCAAATATTTTAAACGCACTGTTTACCTGCAGTAAGTGTGTGAATGGTTTGCAAGCACTATGATGGCTGACTACAGTTATGGGTAATGTGTGTGTCCAGCCAGGTTTGATCTTTTTGACTTTACTCACATTATAGAAGATCGCACTGAATCCAGTCTGAGACATTTCATCAGTCATGTCTCCTGCTTGAGCTTCTTTGGTACCTAAACATAAAAGGCATGGCAGTTGATGGTGCTGTTGTAAGAGCTCACCAGGAAGAATAAGTGATGAACATTATTGTACAAAAAGGAGGTGGGGAACCACATTACCTTCAATTTTAAATATCTTTTTTTGAAAGTTTTCCAGTACTCCTTTGAGTCCATCATAGTTCTCAATTTTAAATGCATATTGTTCTTTCGGTTTTGAAGCAATGTCTTGGAATTTATCCAGCGAAGCACTTTTTACCTGAAACCAAACTGCTGCTTGAAATTATAAAGTACCTCAGAGGCCAATGCCAGCAAGATAACAACATAGTTTTGCACGGTATTGGACTTCAAACTGGAAACAAGACAAGATGCACTATTTAACAGTTGGTTAATTATTGAGAAAAGACAAAATATCTTAAATGTACTTGTACTGCTAAAAAAATGACTTATCAATCATTTATTATTATTATTATTATATTTTTTTTTGAGAAGTATACCTGTGTATCATCTGCATAGTGTTGAGCAGAAGAGCCCTGAAGTATACCACATGTGATGGTTTTAGCATAAGAAATACACTTATGGGCAGATATTTATCTAATGGACAGAAAAGGGTATGTAGACATGTATCACATGACAACTTACCGCAATGACAAGACGGATTATGTTTTTGTCATCATATCGTTTAATTATTGCATTTATGTCTTCATCAGTAGGATCTCCATCTGTGATTATCATCACAACTTTAGTAGCATCAGGGGAGGCACCTACATCTGAGTTTTCCAAGACTTGGTCTCTGAAATAAATGTAAAGCAACAGCTTTAATCCTTAGAATTGAAAAACATTAACTTAAAAATACAGTACGAATAAATTAATACTTAATACTTCAAAAAATGCTCATAATCTTAGAGTTGAATTGTGGAAGCCTTTTTATTGGCAACAACAGCTGTTATTTTAATGTTAGTGAGTTAGTTTGTGAACTGTTTATGTATTTAACTGAACTTACAGCACAAATTCGAGGGCTTTGTGTGTGTTGGTTAGACCCATTGCATGGCGTGCTTTCTTCAGTTTATTGATATAAGCACCGTTACGACCGCTGTCATTGAAGTCAAAAACTTTACTGACGTCTGTGGAGAACTGAAGTGCTGCAAACTGGAATAAAGCAGACAACATCATACAGTGTTCAACATTAGGTGTATACAATTTAAAATTTAAGGTTATGAAGGCTTTAAAGTTGTAGAAGCACAGCAACCTTGATGGATGTGTTCTCAAGAGTTTTCATTATATCCTGAATGAACTCTTTGTTTTTGATGAACTCCTTTTCGGTCATACTCGCTGATCCATCAAACAGAAAGACAAGGTCCACAGTCTTTTTTATGCATTCTGAAAAAAATATGCAGTATTAAACTTTGTAGATAATATTTAGTCAAGGCAAAAACATTGAGAATGATATTTTGCTACAGGGGGATCAAAATGATACAATGACAGAGTTGGAGAAGTGTCTTAAGTCTTAACCGGTTCTCATTCCAAAGCCCAAAGTCCAAATACCAGCAGCCACCTTTTTATGTAATCAGCTGACAAGGCGGCCGGATGTAACTATTTGCAGAGTAATGATACGCCACTAGTCGGCTGAACAGCACCTACTGCATCAGCATGAAATGTGAGTGGTTGGCATCAGTTGAGAAGGCAGCCAGACAGAACTTGTCACGTCTTGCGGAGTCTTTAGCTGCCTGTCTAAATATTAGGATTTTTCCTACACCTTACCATGTACATCCAGGCACATCAATAGTAGACACAGAATGATACCGGATACATAATATGTAGTCTCGGATATCCACTGCAAAGCAGCAATATATTACGACTTTGGATGAGAACATGTTGACTGTCTTCATGTTTTAAACTTTTAGATTTTTACCTTGGAAAAGTGGTCTGAAAGAAGAGATTTCCTGAAGCTGATCCGTGATATTGTAACAAACACTGTTCACATAGGAGTTGTTATGACACTCATGGATGACACTTGGACTGCAAACCTAGATCAGAAATATGAGGCAGAAGAAACTGATAGTTGTTTTGTTGTATTGTATTCACAGAGAATTTTGTGATTTTATCACACAGATTGAGCTTTGAGATTTTCTTACAGTGAATTCGGAGCGTTTGGAATCTTTGGCTATGGACAGGCCAAGGTGCTTGACTGGTATTGTTGAGTTTGGGAGAGAAATTTCTGCAACAATAGCACTTCATTAGTACTTTCAGAATCCATCAAGGTGTTCGTATTTCTGTATTGTTGTAAATGATACTTTTTGGTTTTATTTGTGTGGTTCATTGTGTGATATTGACTTTGAAAACCATATTTATATACCTGTCCGACTAAAGCACTGGATGGGTTGGTCTTGTGTGAGTTTGCATATTGCCCCAGAACCGTTTTCCCGCAGCGGTGCAGTAACCATTATCCTGTAGTGGGTTCATCGTTTTAGTGACAAGACTGAGATGAGCAGCACATTTTTAACTTAAGGGAACATTTGTTTTGCTATGGGAAGTGATGCAACAGGAAGACTCGTCGCAGGATGTAATCTTCCATCTATATTACACCTCTATGCAAAAGGAAATTAAGCATCACTGAAAGAAATGTGAGCAATTTAACCAGACAGGATTTCCTCAACTACAGCAACACCACATATCAACTGACGCACCATGTTGCATGTGCAAACTTACCCTTTATCTGTTCCAGACTTGTATTGAAGCACTTTGTATCCAAAAAAATCTTTTGGTTCATCAGTATAAACATCAGGACTTGTTATATCAATGTTGAAAGCCAAAGAAACAGTGATGGCTGGAATTTGCAAAAAAAAAACAAAACAAAGACATTTACTCACCACTACAGTTGTTCTTGTTGATAATTACAAATGCACTGATGTACTATATATAGTTTGGATCTGCACTCTAGGAGAACAAATTACTAGAATTCAGTATAACCCTTTGAAACGTGAGCAATTTGGCTTGATTTCTTTCAAAAACATGGGAAGAGGGCAATGAGTTATTAAAGAAGAAATGACCCAAACATTTGCAAGAAATTGGTGGAAAGTACAAATGAACAAGTGTGCTTTTAAGATTATAAAACATTTAACAGTATTGATAATATTGATATTTGTTCAGCCCAACACAGCCTATATCTAGACAAATGGATGCAAGAAGAGCACCACTGTTTACATACTTGCTTCTGTACTTTTTGTGTACCTGTGTGCATGACTTGGCACTGATAAAAGTCCATGTGGAAAAGCCTTAGTGGATGATTATATTTTTCCACTAGGGGGCAGATCAGGTCCAAATTAACCTCAATCGACACTACACCAGAATATATCTGTTGAGTACTTTATAATGAGCAAAAAAAAAAACAAACAAAAAAAAAACCAACACATTCTCATCTCAACTTGTCAAATAGTGCGTCTTGGTCAGTGCACTTCCATTTCTATATACAATGCGCTCGGTCTCCTCCTGTGTCTGTTGATGATGTTCCGGGACACGGTGTCAAATTCGTGCTGTTAAATGGATTGTGCAAATGTGTAGTGTCTACCCATTAGATGCATACAGTCTTTTTTAAAATTAAAACATTAGTAAAACACCCTGCATTTACGTTTATTTCCTTGTGCAACGAAAGCACTTGGTAAGGTCTAGAAAAAAACATGGCTAGCTCAACATTCATATGGAAAATGAGCAGCTTTTGGGTAAAAGTTCAGGGTTTGTTGGACCCACTCCCAACCGCTGAACATGCAGTGTAACTTTGAATACTGTAGCATTTCAAAATGACATTGGTTTATAACACTGCCCGATGGCAAACTATGCAACCTCAAAAAATACTTTTTATGACGGTGTCGAAATCATTCACCATGCCGCAGTATTGGATGAGTTGGGAATAGGAACGAGGTGTTGCAACAGCAGGAAAGTCTCAAGGGACACTTAAATAATCATTTAGCTTCTATTGTTGTGTTTGACATACAGTGATTCTGTTTTCTTGTATTTTAATTTTTTTGTGTGCTAATATTTCTTTTCATATAGTGACAATGCTTAATGTGAAAAAATGTCATAATTTTGTCACAAACCCACAGAGAATTGTCACCAGACTCTGCAGTTCCCCTAGGCTGTATGGAGCATTTATGCATCTATATCTCTTTGTTTTGGTTAAATGATCAGCAATTTTACTGTTTTGGTTCCCTCTCCCTGCTTCCATCAGTGTTTATTTTCAGCTATAGCAAGCAGCCTATATGCCACTGTGCCTGCCACATGCCAAATGACACATAAAGTTAATAGCTAGCTGATGAACATAATAGCATTTAGCAGCTAAAAAGCCAGGTGCTGTATCAAAAAAGCTTCCTAATACAAAGAGTTGCTCTGGTTTTCAACGTTTTCTAAGAATTTGCCCTAGAGGTTAACATTAGATCCTGGTACAGACAGAAGTTATTCACAAAGCATCTCAGCCCTAAAGAGAGAGCACCTAAGGTGAATAACTGTTAGAAGTAAGGAGAAGGTCTTTGAAGAGACTTAAGAGTTTCTTCAGCAATGGAAAAATGGTAAAAAGACCAGTAAGTAGGAGAAATATTCTCCAAACGCTAGATTACAGTGAGTTAATCAAATGCTACAGATCAGATGGTGCAGGGTGTTTGTGGTCAGTCTCATTAGAGTTGCGTTCACATCATCCACCCAACACAATAATGATATAAATCCAGAAAACAATTGATCATAACACTAAAATATTTTGGCAACTGGAATAATGCTACAGTACAGCAGTGCGATCACACAAACAATGTGTTCTCAGCCTCATATTATAATGTAGTTAATTTAATTTCCACTGAGTGTCCACATCTCGCAGCCTCACAAAATGGTGTGTCTGTGATAACTAATCAAATCTTTTAAAAGAATGCATCATACATAGCAACAGGATCCACCACACCTCCTCACTAAGTTCAAAGTTCCTGTCTTTCCCATGCCCAGAGTTGCTCTGAGACTTTTCTGAAATCACTCCTAAGCTAGGACTCCTTGCTAGAAGTTTTTAAGTCATGTTAGGAGCTGTTTGAATACACCCCCAAATAATTACCGCAGGAGTTGAGGACCCATACAGAGCTAAAAGCAGATATCGTGCCTCATCAGGTGTCTATGTGTTTCCCCCAAGCGGCCAAAAAATATCAGTTAACACAGGAAAAATGCAGCATGTTTAGCTCTCTCTTGTATCTTTTTTAACTACATAATGTCATGTTTTAGAAGGTCAGTTCACCTAAATTACAAAATCAATCATTTTTTAATCACTAATGAATCAATAGTTCTTGTGTGTGCTGAAGTTTTTTCATATCCACGTCTGATTTGTATTTCCTGCCACTCCTCTACACTTGGGTTAAATTAAAAAAAAGTGCTGCTCAAGGAAATAAATAAAGGCATTTAAAAATTTCCACAATCCTTTCAGTTTCTATCTGCACTATTTCATCTTTAAAACTTAGTTTCAGTTAAATCTGTTAATGGAGTTCATGTTGTAAAAGTTTTAACATAAAGCTGCAAACCTGAAGCAGCATGAATGATTCAAATTGTGCCTTGCATTGTGGTTAAACACACATCCTTGTTCAACATATTAGATTTTTTGAGCTTTTTGCAATTTGTTTTAAACTGAAGGTAGAGACTTCACAGAATAGAAAATGATATATAAAGACTACATAATGAATATTCAAGTAAAATAATACACATAATAAGGTTATTAAACTTTTTTTTGTAATTTTAAACAAAAACAAAATAGATGTGACATCCCTTAACCTATTAAAACCTGTGTATACTGGCTGGATTTCTTAAAAAACAACAACAACAACAACAACAAAAAAAAAAAGAAAGAAATGAAACTGAGAAGCTTAATAAGACAAGGTCCAAAAATGAGCAAGAAGTCATTAAAAATGACAAGAAAATTACCTATAAATAAGTAAAACAGAAGAAAATGACCTTAAGAGAGAGGTAAAAAATTAAAAATTATTTTAATTTTTTATAGTTTCCTAGGTATTTTTCCCTATTTTTTACATCTAATGGTCTCCCTTCCGCTTAATTTCACGCCATTTTCTTGTCACCTCTTACTATTTTTTTTTTTTGCAATTTAGGGGGCATTTCTTGCCAAGTTGCTCATTGCTTTTTTCCTTGAAGTTTTTAAGATATCAAACCAATTTTCTCAGTTTGCAAAGTCTAAAATGCTGATGAATTGCCTTTCAATGAATTATAACAAAATTGACATCAGCCCACGGGTGAACGGTTTGAGGGTTTTAGCCTGAAAAATCAACTTTATGTCTTTCTATACACATGAAAAATTCCAGTATTTTCTTAGACGAATATTATCATAAATAATTCAAGATATGTAGAAAAGTTTCAGATCTTACCAATAGCCACCATGTAGGTGAGCAGCAAGATGCGCTGCTGCCCGTTCATCTTTCACATCGCACCCCTAGGGTCTAACAGAATCTCCTTGTGGCTTTGCTTGAAACTTGCAATACTTCCTGTAAGCTTTTAAAAAGAGGGTGTTTCCGTGACAGATGGATGTGACATTTCTGCTCTCAGCAAAATGCTTCTTTCCCTCTCACTTCCCCTTTTCTTTGGTATTTCCAAAAGCCTTCATTTTGCACTTTTTTTTTTAATGCTTTTGATTTTTTGTTTTTAAGGAAAAGGGATGCTGTAAAGTCCCACCTTGCTCTCACAACTGAATCAAAGGTATTGTCAGCACAGGCGACTCAGATAAAGTCAAAGACTTAAGCTAATATACATTCAGACATTTTTGTGGTTAGACAGTTTACTGAGTCAACAAAAGGACAATATTTTGAACATCGAAAGAAGCTAATCCACACAATTGAAATGAATCCATGCAGATTCAAACTTAATGGTGACACAGAGCAACAGCATTGTTTCAGTGTTTGTTATGTTGTTCATATCATATTGGGTGGGTGAACACCCTAAAATTAGCCTGGACCTCATTTCCCTTACCACATGTATACACTCTATAACAAGAAGGAGTTAAACTGGGTGTTGAAGTGAGAAACTTGTGAGAATTCAAGTGTGCTCTGATATGTAAACCATCTCATAAATATAGTTAATTAAAAATGCTTTATTTCCAGTGGTGGAAGAATTAAAACATTTTTAGTCAAGGAAATGTAGCAATACCTAAGAATGAAAATACTCTATTACAAGTAAATTCCTGCATTCAGATTTTTACGAGTAAAAACAGAAGCAGTAAAATGTACGTAAAGTAAAAGTGTTTGTTACACAGAACTGCCCCATTCATGACTGAAATATGTTAACTGATGCAGTCTACATATGCCGTTTATTGTTCCAGGATGGAGGGATTATGCTGCATGTGGTTATGTTCATGCAGTACAATCACATGGCAACCCATGCCGGGACATCAACAAAAGCACATGCTGGCATGGCTTGGATGGTTAGGATGACGCGATAAGGACATGAATGTTTAAGATCAGGGGTGCAAGGCATATGGTAACATGTCGAAAAAAAGCCCTCATATTCAGACAGGAAGCAAACACTGGATTCCCTCATGCAAGTCAGTCTTTGTTGGATCCATCCACCGCTCCTCCTGCACACCCTGCAGACACCTTTGTGTTCCTTATATTGCATCATTACCAGAGTTTCAACCTGATGCCTGCCACGTTTCACCTATATGCAATAGGTTCAGTCCAGCCACATTCTCAAGTGATGCCACCCATCAGACTGCCGCAGCAAGTGCCATCCGACTGTCCGCTGGCTTATAATAACACTGCCACCAGTTCTGTTTGGCTAGATGTGAAAGGTGGCAAAAGCAATGTCAAAATGGTGGTATTTGATAACGTAACGGTCTGGGATAGCTCTAAAACTGGAACACTAAAACAAATATATCTGAATGGCTGGACACTGCTAGACAATATTTTAAGTGAGAAGAAAACTGTTTTGGTGAACCAACCCTTCCACATACTGAGTCACGTTATGGGCTGCCTGTTAGCCTATAATATTAGTTAAAACATAGTTGTCCTTTTAATCTGTATGTCCGTCCTATATCTGTTGATTAGTTTCAACTTGTGACTGCTTTCCTCTATAGTAATGCAGTCTTGCACTTTTTTTTTTCTGTCGACATGGCCCCAACGGAGAAGCAAGTACAAACCTTGTCTCTGTTGTCCTTTTATCCATATCAAATGACTGATGACACAGTGAGCAAACAGGATGTGAGTTATTTCATGAGCTTTAGCAACACTAGATCTCTGCAATGTCGTTCTAGGAAATGATCTCACTTAAACCTCTGTTCCGAACAAAACCCTTACTTCATTTTCTCATTGAATCAGTTTACATCTATTTGTGGAGGTCATCATTCTCAGAGGATTTAGTGTGCAACAGGCTTTTGAACCTTTAGAGAGAAGTCCACAACTGGGCATCCCTGAGTTATGCAGCCCAGGGAAATAATGTCCACATGTGAGGAGAAATACATGGCTAAGTTCTCTGGAGTGACTCCTCCGCTGGCTTCTATCAGTAACGTTGGGAACTCCGTCTTCAGTGCAAGAGCTGCAACATGGAGCTCCTACAGAGAGACAGGGCGAAGGAGGCATGTATTATTTCATACAGAGGTTAAGCTGCAGGGTACGGAAGAGGATTAGGTCCTGACAGGAGAAATATTTTTGAGAGGAAGAAGATTTTTTTTTGTTATGCACATCGAGAAAAAAGTCGAAATGACAAGAATATAGTTG
This sequence comes from Plectropomus leopardus, assembly GCF_026936395.1. Lineage (NCBI taxonomy): Eukaryota > Metazoa > Chordata > Actinopteri > Perciformes > Serranidae > Plectropomus > Plectropomus leopardus. Next base: position 6,266,383 of record NC_142178.1, read on the forward strand.
AAATGTCAAGATTAAAGTTGAAATGTTGAGAATAATGTTGGAATACAATGTTCTGAAAAAAGTCTAAATTTTGAGAACAAAGTTAAAATAAAATTCAGAGGATTTAGTTGAAATCAAATTTCAGGAATATAGTAACAAACAGTTACAAACAGTTACAAACAGTGCATGTCACACTTGGGGTTGGCTTTCAACTTTATTCTCAAAATTTCCACTTTTTTTCTAAACATTTCCATGTTTTTCTCAACAGTGTATTTCAACTGTATTCTCTAAATTTCAGTTTTTTTCTCGACATTGTATATCAACATTATACTTGACATTTCAACTTTAATCTCTTTTGTCTCAAAATTTTACTATATTCTCATCATTCTGATTTTTCTCTATGTGCATAATGAATAAAAAAATCTTCCTCTTCTCAAATATACTTCTCCTGTCTGGCCCTAATCTTCTTCTGCAACAGGGTGAGTGGAAACGAAAAGAAAGGTGACCAGGGCTGTTATTTCAATATTCTTTACCTGAGGTTTAAAGTTGTCCAGCATAACGATGTCTGCTCCAGCTTTGGCTGCCTCCCTGCCCTCCTCTGCAGAGCAGCACTCCACCTCAATCTTACTGCTGAAGCCGCACACTGACCGCGCAGCTTTCACAGCCTAGAGAACAAACAAGCTGCTTTTCTTTTTTGTTGAAGGTGTTGCGAGCATTCATGAATTTAAGACAGAATGTCTTAAAAACATGGGAAAGAGGAAATGAGCAACTTGGCAAGAAATGCCCAGCAAATAATAAAAATAAATTCCAATAAAATGGTTAAGGGTCAGTCAGTCATTTTCAGTAACTGCTTGTCCTCGCAAGGGTCGCGGGGGGGCTGGAGCCAATCCCAGCTGTCATTGGGCAGAAGGCGGGGTACACCCTGGACAGTTTGCCAGACCATCGCAGGGCCGACACATATAGACAAACAACCATACACGCTCACAGTCACACCTAAGGACAATTTAGAGTCACTAATCAACCTGAGCTGCATGTCTTTGGACTGTGGGAGGAAGCCGGAGACCCCGGAGAACGTGCAAACTCTGCACAGAAGGGCCCCCGCCCAGACCGAACCCCATTCTAACTGGGATTTGAACCAGGGACCCTCTTGCCGTGAGGCTTACCACAAAGCCACCGTGCCGCCCCAATGGTTAAGGGTGACAAGTGACAATTACTTGACAATTAGCTGTGGGGAGATTATTAGATATTTTCAAAAAAAGGGGGAAAATGTCCAGAAAACTATATTTATAAATTGGTATAATCATATTTTTTAAAATTATATTGTATAATACAGTACATTTTTTTATTTATTTATTTTTGCACTTTCTTAAGATCATTTTCTTTTTTCTTTATGTTCTTTCACTCTTATTTTTTCTGCCTTTTTTGGGGTAACTTTCTTCTCTCTTTCCTCTAATGTCTTGCTAAGTTTTGGAGTTGCTTACTGCCTTCTTCCTACGTTTCTGAAAGAAATGATACCAATATGTTCACATTTCAGTTACCACATTTCAGTTACCACATTTCAGTTACCACCTTGTGGTGGTGTACTTTTCAATGGACTCTACGAACATCAATTGTCTGAATCATTTTAGCTGGATCTGTGGTGCAGCTACCCACCTGCGTGATACTTCCTGATGCCCAGACGTGGTTGTCCTTCAGCATTACCATTCCACTTAGATCCTGTCTGTGCATGGACACATTGCCAATCAGCATGGCATATTTTTCCACCAGACGGAAGCCTGGGGTGGTCTTTCGTGTGCCAGCCACTTCTCCATGCCAGCCTCCAACTGTGGCCAATGCCTGGAGCTGAGAGCAGCGGGTGGCAATCCCCGAGGCCCGGGCCAGGCAGTTGAGAGCCGGTCTTTCTCCAAGTAGGAGGCACCTTGCTGGGCCTCTTACCACAGCAATTAGCGTGATGGTATTGGGACCTGTGGATGTGAAATAAAGACATAGGAGTATTGACAGTGTGAGAGTATTTAGAGTTTAACTAAAACCAGAACCATCGCATTGGAGCAGCCATTCGTAGCAAGTGCAGGGTGCAAAGGACCGGGGTTACGTGAATAACCTTTTGAAGGCCGTCCAGACTGCAGCATTCTGGACAAGCTGGAGGTGTCAGATGGCACATGCAGGCACACCAACCAGGAGTGAGGTGCAATAGTCTTGGACAAGAACCTACGTGCATTAAGGAATGGATGTATCCTCCTCATGTTGTGGAGAATACATCTGAAAAAGCAAGTTGTCTCTGGAATGTTTGAAATGAAGGACCACTAGTTATCCAGTGTCACGCCCAGGTTCCTCACAGTCCAAGTTGGGAACATTACATAGTTCTCAATGATAGCAAAGATGATCTACCTGGAAAGAAGAGCAACTCCGTCTTTGCCAAAGTTGAGTATCAGGTGGTATGCAGAAATCCACAGACAGATCTCGGTCAGTCAAGCAGAGATTCATGGTGCCACCTGATGTTCACTGGTGTTATGTGATGTTAATTACCTGAATCTTCATATATGTAAGATGAAGAAATTAGTCATTCATTGGCCTTAAAAAAAGAAATAGACATATCCCCACTTCAACCAAAAGTCAGCAGGTTTTGTTTCCTCTTACAGATATCTGTGGGTTCTTATTGTTTAAAATTAAACTGGTTAAAGAAGATGTAATTGCTGCTTTTTAAACAGTAAAGGTTACCTTTCCTTAAGAAACTAGGCTGCTTTTTAGTGAGTAGTAATCTCTTAAATGTTTTGTATCAGAGATAAGCGGCCAGTGCTGTGTTTTATGCTGCAGTGAAAGGCATTCGGTATAATAATGGGAAAAGGATAAAAGGGCACTCCGGGTTTTTTGTATTACACTGTCATTAAAAATGCTATATAAAACTCTAGAGAAAGACAGTTGAATGTTGAGTCATTTTCCCAGGTCTTCAAATACCAATGCTTTCGGTTTGTAGTTCTACTGAACCATAAACTCAAATCATCAGAAAGACTGTGTCACTATTTGAGGACCTTGGATTGAGACTCAACAACCGACTGTCTTTCATCAGAGTTAAATACAGCACCTACAAGTTTTAGAATTAATTCCCGTATTGCATCTATTGCAACACTGCATGTTTGGTAAACGCCCACAACTTTTAAACTGCAACCCAAAGTTGCAAATGTTTTTGCTAGTAGCTTAGGGCTGTGAAAGCCCTCACAGCGGAGCAATCATACCACATTCCAATTGGGCTAACCCTGACTTTAGCCTAAGGCTGACTGGCCCTTCTTTGGAGCAGGGTTAGCCCCTAGTTTCCAGGGTTATCCCCTGGAAATGGACCTGTCTGGGCTAGAAGTTACCATTGTGAAACCAGGCTAAGTAAACACTAGAAGTTTAGAATGTTAACATGAATTATGTCTTCCAACCATAGACAAGTCAACTGATCTTCATGTGTAAATTTGGTGGAATGCCTTGTCAAATGTGCTTGTTTTCTGTGATATTGTTGTTACTTTTTACATAATCTTTATTGCTCTATTGATCTCCTTTTCAGGAGCATAACTTATGATACCTTTTTAATTTAATGGCTCAGTATTTTGTCACTGTGCATTGGCAACCAAACTAGTCTCCCTTCTAGGAATCTATAAATACAAGTCATTGGTTTCCGTCCCCAACTTATCTGATTGTGTCACCTCATCCCTGATCTGCAAAGCACTCATGTTCACACATGACACAGATCATCCACTCTACTAGCACTTTACCCTACTTCTCTCTGGACCCGGGTACACAAGGTGCAGAGCAAAAACTTTGTTCCTGTAGCAATATTAGCTTTAAATAAGGAACTGCCTCTTATTTTACAAGATATACCATGTGATTTGTGGTGCGATGATCCATGACTTTGTCTCTTTGTATAATTGTTGCATAATTCTGTTTGTTTGTGTTCTAGAGAAATCATACATCATCTATCTAACCAAATATCTTGGTGCTTTGGAGAACAGTGTGCAGTACCTACCGATCTCAGCTCCCTCCTGATGAATCCAGTCCACGGTGCAGCCCACCTCAGTGAACACTGCTGTGAAGAAGGGACTCCCTGCCAAGATGCTGTTTGGTGTTTTACACAGCAACCTCGCTTCTACCTCCTGTGACCCCACGCACACTCCTGCGGGGTCAAAATTTGGCGTGTCCTCTGCTAGCCACTGTTGTGCCAGCCAGGTCAGAGTGTGAGGTGGGATGGAGTGTGCTGCTTTGAGTGAGGGCAGAGACATTCTGAAACATGGGGGGGAAGAGGAAACTTTTGAATTGTTCCACTTAACATGAAAGTAGAAACTGACATCAGATGACAAAGGGGAATAACTTGAATGTGCTTTTTTTGTTTCACAATTATAGTGTAATTCAGACATCCATGGGCCCTGACAAGGAACAATTTTAAATCACAATATGAATGTTTGATGAGAGTCTGGTACTGTTCCTCTCACACCATGACAGTGGAGGAGTTGCAGCAAAGCAACAACTGTAAGATCACCGAAGCAGATCTTAGACTGTGACAGATTTCATGCCTGATTGTCACTTACAGAAACATCAAAGGGGTAAAATCAAACTTAGAGAACTATCTAAAATCTAAAAACCAAAGGCAGAGCTTCATATTGGTGACATAGACAGCCACCTAGGACACCCTCCACCTTACAAAAAAAATAAATATAAGACCTAATTCTGATTGGTCTGTAGTAGGGGTCCACCGCATAGTTGTTTGATTTTTTTTTTCACACAAAAAATATCTGTAATACATTTAATCATGAATCCAAGATATTTTTTTAGCAAAGGTAAATCTACCTATGCATAAAGCCCAACCCATTAACCATTTGAAACCTCAGCATCAGTTTTCTCGAACTGTGTTCAGACACCTTTCACAAGCATTTAACCCTTTGAAGCCTGAGTGTATTGGTTTGATTTTTTTTGTTTTGTTTTGTTTTAAGGCAGTCAGCCACTTGGCATAAAATGCTCTGTGAAATTCCCAAAAATTCTTTAAAGATGACAAGAAAATTACCTGAAAATTAGCTTAAAAAAAGAGAATATTAGAAAATTATTTTCCAAAAATAAGAAATTATATTTAGAATTATTATAATTACACATATATTTAAAATTAGGTGGAAGAAAAATGCATACTGTATATTAATATAAATATATTGAAATATGTATTTAATATTATTATTTTTATTCACTATTTATTTTAGCACGTTTCTCAGGTCATTTCCTGTTTTTTGGGGGTGGGGGGTGGGGGGTTGCTATTCCAAAGAGCATTACAGTAAAAGAAAATGAAAAGGCAAAAGCACTCTGTGTAAAAAAAAGAAAAAGAAAACTAAACAAAAGAAAAAAGAAAAAGAAGAGGGCAACATTTGCCCATGTTATTAATTATTATTATTTGTTAGCTATGTTGTTAATTTGTGTTGGTTACTAATTAGCTCCTATACTTGTTAAATAAATACAATAAATATAAAAGATCTTATTACACTTTTGGGGGTGGGGAATTTACCTAGCACCCCACCCACCAAATTCCTTTTTTAAAAAATCAAATCATACTGACATAGTGTTAAAACTAAAGGGACATTTCAAATAAATTAGTGGAGAAACATAATGAAAGCAGATGCGTCCAACTGTCAGTAAGGATTATCATGCTGTGGCTTTCACACTTTCACATTCACAAGACCCATGGTAGATTTTGGGATGACATCTTATACAGCTTTTTCCACTACCAAAACACCAAATGAGGGGAAAATCCTTCTAAGAAATACTGTCCATTCCCACCAGTGAAGACTTGGAGATTCTGTGACAAGGAGCATAAGGGCTGTTATGGAAGCTTGCGGTGGACCAACACATAACTATAAACTTTTATGTTGTTTTTTTCCTTTAATTTGTCATGTATCATTTTGTCCTGTATGTCCTTTGTATATGCTTTATTTTGATTATTTATTCGGTCCAACCTGCATTAATGAAACAGTGTATGTGTCTGGTTCCACTGAAGAAGTTAGTGCTAGTGCATGATTAACTATAACTAGGTAGACAACCACTATACAGAAAAATTACAACCACAGCTTATTTTGTCACATTTGAAAAAGTTCGCAGTTGTCTAGTCCAAGACTGAAGCAACACATAAAAGTTAAAGATATATTTAGGCTACTTACTTCCATCAATGGCTCTCCTTTTCCTGTTGATCACTGAGACTGCAGAGTTCTAGTGCTGAGCTCACAGAGCCACAGGAAAAATGTGACGTGGAATTTGACCCTGTGTCAGTGCTGGAATGTTTACCAGCTATCTAAGAGCAAGCCCTCTAGGTTTAACATTGATTGTTTTAAAGCTGATGATTACAAAATGTATTATTTGTAAAAGTAAATTAAATGAGGTTTTAAGTGAATCCCTCTGAGCAACATACATAACCCACTGTACACCGGCTAACCCACTTATCACAAATGCAAAACTACAATATGCAACTCTTTTGCACCAAGATTTTTTGATAAATGGGGTGTATTGTGTAATTGTTATCAACTGAGGCATACAAGCCCATACCCACCTGTTAACTAAAATAGGTTTAAAAGCATTTAATTCATTTTTGACCTCTCTTGCACACATTCTGTGCACTAAGGGTGTAGTAGACAGAGGCAGTGTTATAACTGTGCACAGGGAAGTTATTGCAACATCAGTCATGGTGAAAAGCAATGAAAACAACCTGCAGTAGACAAGATAGATATCAGCAGCCTTGCGAGGCTGACCTGATGGGCCAAGAGGAACCAAACAAGGCCAAAACAGGCTACTGTTATGGAAAATGCCCAATTACAATACCCATTTTCCACCAGATTTAGTGCCGGTATGTAATTTGTTTGAACACAAGTAAACCCGTTAAAAATAGGCTATAGATTTCTTCCCTATTGCCAGTAGAGCAGAGTTGTGTACACAGCTCTGCAGAAGATGAATATACCTTTCTCTGTTTGTATTTTTTTTAATTTGGTGTCACTTTAGACGTCATGGACAGCCAAACAAACAGAATGAATGGGGGTCTGAAAACTTTATAGTGGTTACTTCTCTTTACTTAATCAGTCTCTCTTTGTGCCAACTACATTTGGATTGCTGCTTGAGTGCTGCTTTGGTGGAGACGGACAGTAATTAGTGGCAGTGCGTGATTGCATCTCGCTGGTTAAAGATCTGAAATTATCACTTTACTGCTGTAGAGCAATTTGAATAGTGTGTGAATGCCGATGAAGCTGAGGAAGCTGAAGAAGCTGATGGATTTTCATTAGACTGGAGCTGTGCCATGATGTCATGTGACATATTGAGATTGTTTTTCGTCTTATTAAGATTACTAACCTAATGTCTTTGTTTGAGTAAGCAAAGGAACTGTGCTTGCTTTCATATCCTCAAAGCTAAGGTTTCAAATCAGACAGTTAGAGTCTCAGTCATTGTTCAATTTACTTTCCAGTAGGATAGAGCAACTTTAATAAAGGGTTAAAAATAAGTACTGGCTCCTACAGTGATTACTTCATTTAGGAGCTTTAATTGTTTTCACTGTGGATATTATTTCAACGTTTGACTGACTTGAGTCTCAGAAGAAGCACAATGGCAGGAAGTGCAGTGCTAACTGTATGTGTACAATGCCTAGGCATGGAGCTATTTCAGCATTTCCCCTCCGGGCTCCACTACACATCAGCGGTGACGTCACACAGACAAGCCCGAGCCAGCTTTGCGCGCTCCCGACACCAACAAGCACGAGCTGACGCTTCCTCCACATCCAGAGCCAGAGCAAGAACCAGGAAGTGAAAGTACACACATGGAGGGTGTGTCGTTCCCTGCCACTGAATGTTTTATTTTTAAAAACACAGTCCTCCGAGGATAAGTAATGGGGGACTCTGCGAGGACCAAGCGGCGGGAGCAGCTGAAGCGCTGGGCCGGCTCGTGCACCGACAAAGCGCCGGCGGTGCCCAGGCGGAGGTGGCGGGGCGATGCCGAGAACGGAGCAGGGGAGCCGGAGGCCGAACTCAGCGACCCGCCGAGGGAGCAGCCCGAGTGTGAGGGCAGAGATGAAACCAGCCCCTTCCTCAAACGGCGGTGAGGAAATGTCTCCTGCCAAACAGTTTGACAATAACAGCCGGCTTTTAGCTGGCTAACTTAGCTTAACATGAGGCTAAATAAGGAGCGGTGTGCGTGGGTTTGGACAACGGGTGGACAAAATAATACAACGTCTTACAGTGATTTACCCCCCCCCCCCACTGCTGCTAAATTATGGTTTAATTGAGCTCACGATGTTCTGTTTTTGTTGAAACTGTCAGTGGTCATTTCCAAGGCTATAGTTTGTACTGTTTGCTAGCTAATGTTAGCTAGCGTTAGCAAAGTATCACACAGTGAGTCCTGGTGAGTGTCCGCTTTGTCCATTTGTGAAACCACTTTTCCCCTGTTCATATGTCGTGATTTTTTGGGACTGCCATAAGGTATAATTTGCTTGCGAACTATTGTACCAACAATACAGACCGTGACCGTCTCTTTTTAAGTCGCTGTCTCGGTTGCAGGTTCATCTCTTACAATCACTGCCACAGTATGAATATTTGTCAATATTTATGATGACATCAACTGCATTAGACAAGCAGACCCTTCCCAACACTGCCTGAAAGACACTTTAAGGGACTTTTGTTAAAAACACAAAAAATATGGCTTCAGAAATTAAATTTAGTCCTTATTTTTATTATTGTCAACAAAGTCCTCAAAGCAACTCCTCAACAAGCAATTAGCTGAGCTTACAGCAATTATTACCTGTGCCTGGCCTTTCTTGTTTCTCTATAGACTTCCATTGTCATCCAGAAACTATTTAACCAAATCAGTGAGCCACACTGTTGCACTGGGTGACATGGTCCTTCAGTGACATGAGCATGGCCGCTGTGGTTTTTTGAGTTTTTGAGTTGATTTCATGTATGCTGTCCTGCTGCCTTAAATAATTACGCACCAATTGCACAGCTAACAACAGCCCCCACAATATACATGAAGTACTTTTTTTAAAAAACAAATTATTGCCTGTAAAACAAAAAACTACAGTACTCAGCTTTTGGAAATGATTCACTTTCCAAATGATAATTCACAAGAAATACTGTATACAAGGTTTATGTGGCCATGAAAAACCTGGAAAAGTCATGGAATTTGCAAATAGCAATTTCCAGGTCTGGAAAGCTATTGGAAAACTAAATATACCCTGAGAGCCGTTGAAAAGTCATGGATTTTCTTTTTCACAAATCTTTATGATAAGACATGATGTGTTCAAGGACATTTGGAAATTTCAAAATTCAACAATGATTTCTTATATTCCAGTTCGTTGCCGTGATACATTGTAATTTTTTGTTATTTTAAAGGACAATCACCCAAATTTATTCTTTAATAATCACCAAATAAAAAAAAAATTGGCCAACTCTTTCAAAGAAAACATGCCCTCCAGAACATGTGGGTCTGCAGAAATATTGGCAGTAAAATGAATACAAAATCCAACTATTTAAAATCATATGCCTCTTCCCAAAAGCCAAAAAATACAAAAACAAAACACATGTCCCTTCCGAGCTCTTAAAAAAATATTTAAGATAAGATAAGATAGAACTTTAGTAATCTCGAAGTAAATTCTTGTGCCAGATTGCTCCAAAAATACAGTTGCAAAAGAATAATACAACAGAGCATCAAATAAGTGAAAACAAAATAATAATGTTTAAAACTAAAAAGTAATATTGCACCTGGAGTTTAAAATTGCATGTTAACATAAGTAAAGTACTTTTGCAAAAAATTTACTTCAGTTTTCCTTCCTGCAAAAGGGGGATGAGTTGTACAGTTTGATGGCCATAGGTAGAAAAGACCTCCTTTGGCATTCTGTGGTTATCCTCGGTGGTCTCAGTCCACAGCTAATGTCCTATTTGACGTGCCTCCTCTTTCTTGCACCACCTCCTCCCAGTCCCTAGGTTTTATGCAAATATTAATTTCCAATCCTGTCCAGAATTTATTATTTTTAAAAATGTATATTTAAAAAAGCTATTACATAGTAATGAAAAAGAACCGATAGAAAGTATTGATGGTTCGTTTCAGAGAATGTAGGGTCTTCAGAATTTGCCTCAAAGTCATGGAAAATGACGTTTTTTGATAAAAGATGTGTATGAATGCTGTTGATGTTTTTCTGATTTTCAACCAGCTCTGTACCATACATTGGGTCAAATGTTTAAATGAAGTGTGGAAAACTTCCCTCGGCCAGATCTCATGTTTCATCTCTCAGCTCAAATCTGCTTTATGACGTGTTTCGTGTCATTCACTGGATTTTCGCCTGCTCTAGAGCTGTTGCTCGAATTATAGATTGTACTTCCGCCTTTTTGGTTTGCCCACTACGAACACAAAGAGTGTAGAATTGGATAGAGAGAGAGAGACCTGCCCTTCTTTCCCTCTCCCTCTGTCTTAGACCAAAATCAAATCAAAGTGCCAATCAAATTTTAATCAAGCTTCTGTTAGTGTATTGCCTATTTCTAGCCTCAGATGTCTTCAGAGACATAGGTTAGTGCCCTGTTTGCCTGTAAAATGAAAATTTGTGATCAGGAAATGGTATTGTGGTTCATTTTTTGTTATTATTATAATAATATTATTATTATTTCGTCATCCGACAAAAAAAAGGTACGCGCAGAGAGCTCGCTTATTGTTCTATTTGTTGGAAAAATTTGCAACACAAGACAAAACAAAAAGGCAAATTTCCTCCCTTGCTTCTTTCTCAACTATCCTTCTGGCAGTCTCCACTCTTTCCTCATGTTTTGCATTTGGTGCTGCAGCCGCGTGAAGCTGTCCTCTCTCTATGTCTCCACACTGTCTCTCCGTCCGTGTGCAATCATCGTCCTCTATTACCACCTCCTCCACCACATCATCATCCACTTGAATGTTATGCTGCATACATGTGATGTTGGAAAGTCGGGGTTTCCGAGTTGGAAAGTCATTATTCTGACTTTGTTGTGTTGATGTGCTTTGAGGTCGTAAAGTGGGAAAAACATGGAAGCTACAAAGAGGATGTGTTGCATTCTAATGCTAAGAGTGTTTAAACAATGGGGTTGATAGCTGTTCCCTGTTTATTTATATTTTTATATATTTTAGTTTAGTTTTTACACATTTAATATTTTTAGATATTTTTATCTTTAATCTAGGTCACTCTACATAGATAGCAGTTAGCTTTAACACCATATGACACCTTACATGTGATCATAATCTATATTTAATACAATTGACTTTTGCCGCCATGTTTAAGCATTTAGGACGTCAAGTCGGCAACTCGTATTACTGTACCCACCTGGAATGCTTTAGAGTTCAAAGTTTGTTTGCTTGATACAGCTTATAAATGCATATACGAAAATATGCTACCACAAGAAGTAAATGATAGCTACTACGAACAAATTAAAGAAATATATAATTTTTTACCAACAATTGTTGACACTGTATCCATGCTTTCTGCCATTTCTGCTGCCCTCAGACATCATGGCAACGTCACAACTTGGCAACTTGGGTATCACTGAAATTTCACAATTTCCCACTCGAAATTACAACTTGGGCCGTTCATGAGCTCGTAACTCATAATTTGTTAATATGGTAACTACAATATTTCAGAAGAGTATGTGAAGGCAGAATTACTATATGACCTTTTGAAAGTGAGCTATCTGACTTATAAAAGGATAAGCCCGTTACTAGGTCTTTTCGTGCATGTGTCCAGCTGGCAATTTTTTTTAAAACTGATTCTCTTAACAGCTTATGACGGATGCGAAAAATGTAGAAAATCGAATCTGTTCCAAAAACTTCATGACAGCTGAAAATCTCTGAGTCAGCGTTTTAAATGTGTTTAACATAACGTAAGGTCATATTTATTTTTAGGCGTGCAACAATTTCGGGCAAAAAAAGTGTGCAAAGGCCGTAAGTCTGAAAATACTGAGATCAAACTGTAAAACTAAGAAGTGCTGGTCAAATATGAACCAGAATTCTGTTACTGAGTTGCCTATTTCTCACCTCAACTGTTTTTTAAGGACCATGTTTTAGTTGACAGTTTAACTGTAATACAAGATTGATTGGTACCAACTGGCCATCATATTGTTTCCTTGCCAAGCTTGCATTATGTCACCCACCAGCTGGAGTGTTTATTGGTCCATTGTGGCACAGTGCATTCTAGTAGTTTTAGGTTTTCTATTTCTTGAGTAAAAGCAAATATCTTAGCTGTTTTGCCTAGAATGACACTCTGAAGTAACACAGTGCATATTTGTATGCTTTAATAGCGGTAGGATCAAAAAATGCAGTTAGAACGAGTTTCAGTGGCACATTTTTTGCACTTTACAGCATGAATGTAACAATTTTGTTTACACAGTGTATTTTAGACTCAAGATAAAAATTTTCTTAATGTATGCCATATGCATGAATACAACCAGAATTATCAAAGTATGAAAAGCGCATAAAATGCACCAAAAAGTCCCTAAGGGTTAGGGAGGTATGCGGACACTTGTCTTTATGGGACTTGTTGACAGGAACAAAACTTGAGAACATTGTGAGCTTCATTCTGTAACTAAACTCTCTCATCAAACTGGCTTTTCATACAGAGTTAATGCAACTGTCTTGCAAGATGTTTCTTATTTGTCTGTTTCCTGTATGAAACACACTTGCTCTACAAGGCATGTTTCTTCTTTAAATGGCAAACCAGCTACAACAGCTAACTAGTGATGTTATCTAACTGCCTGTATCATCTGTCTTTAGGAAAAGGGTGAGGTTTGACAGGGCTGCAGAGTTCCTGGCTGCCTGTGCCAGCGGGGACACGGAGGAGGCCCAGGTGATGCTGGAGGAGGCCAAACAGACCAAAAGGAGGAATGGAGAGGATGTGGTAGAAATTATTAACTGTTCCAATGCAGATGGAATCACTGCTCTCCACCAGGTGAGGCAGCTTCTTCTCCTGAGGTTTAATTAGAATTATTGATTTGATGCTGAGACGAACAGGAAGCATTTACAGTTATTTTGTCTTTTTTTTACCCTCTCTTTCTCACAGTCCTGCATAGATGGCAGCATGGAGATAGTGACCTTCCTTTTGGAGCACGGTGCCAATGTGAACCAGGTGGACAGTGAGGGATGGACGCCGCTCCATGTTGCTGCCTCCTGTGGCTACCCCGACATTGCAGAGTGTGTAGTATATGTCTCTACAGTTAACACAATACAGCAGCGTAACAGCTGGGTAACACTTTGCGACTTAGAGGACGTCAGAATGCAGCGTGGGTGCCAGGGTATTTGTGCATTCAACAATACTAACATTGTTGTGCTGTTTGGCTGGACAACAAGTCAGCTAAAGCATGAGTGGGCTGGCCTGGCACACAAACACATGCAGCTCAAAACCTTTAACAGTTGATGTGCTTTTTTTAACTGCAGTCTCTTGTTCTGTGAATAATGCCTTTTGGTCTAATGTCATAGGATTAAATGTGTTCATTTAGAATTGGTTGTCCTCGTACCAGGGCTGGACAATGTGGCTTTAAAATAATATTGTGATAATGTAAGGCTATATCGCGATACACAATACATATCGCAGTATTTTTAAAATGTCCTTTAAACTTATGTTAACTGCTAAAATTCAAAATTACTGACAATAGTATAGTTACAATAAAGTTAAATAAAGTAGCTACTGTCATAAAAAAGTTGAATACACTACTGTTATCATAACATTTAATAAATTACAGTTATAAGGAAGTCAAAAACAAATCAAAGCGGAAGCCATGGTGCTTTTTTTGAAGGACCAGGCTCGTTTCTGGCAGAAAGTGTTGATGTTTTACTGTGGGCTTGAAGCTTCTGGTCAACAGTTGGATGTTAGCATAAAGTTAAGCTGAGTCTGCAGTATGAGGAGAGGATTCATCCACTGCCAGCTGGAAACAAACTAACAGCTCTCCAGTTTATATATTGCAAAGATTTCAAAGTTGCACTGGTGTTCCGTCGTCACAAAATGTGACTAAACAGTCGCGATCGGAGCTCCGCAGGTACAAACGCACGTCTCACCTGCTCACACTACCGCCACTGCCACTCACTAAGTTTGACTGTTACCACAGCGCTGTTATATGTGATGATTTATTCTCTGTAAGCTGGCAACAAACTAACAGTTCTCCAGTTCATATATTAATATTATTTGCAAGCCATAGTGGTGCTCTGTGGTTGCAAAATGTCACTAAATAGTTACCATCTGGAGCTCTGCAAAAGTTCTGCTTTCTGTGTGTGTGTTTGTGAAAGGCAGAGAGCTGTAGGAGAGATTTAGAATAAGCAAACGCCAGGGGTTTCTAAAAACAACGTGATGATTTATAATCGATGTTCAGGATATAGTCATTTTAAGTATTTCACGTGGAACAAGCCTCAAGTATATTTGATACATCATCGACCCTTGTACAGACTTTTTAAATGTTTCTGCAGTCAAATGGATTCTTACTCTGTCCATGTTTTTTTCAGTTTTCTTGTGCAGCAAGGTGCGTCTCTTTCTGCTGTCAACTGTGACGGTGACGTTCCTCTGGACATCGCTCTGGATGAGACCACTGAATCCCTCCTGCAGAGTTACGCTGTGAGACTGGGTAAGTGAATGCTGTCCTTTGACAACTACACGCCCCCTTTTTTTCTGAAAAACTATTTGGATACAGTTTATATAAGTTGTATCTGTGTCCTGCTTGTAGACAGTCCTCAATTGTTTGATGCAAATATAAGAAATAGTAAGGTGGATTTATATGAATGTGTCGGCTCTACACAGAGCCTAAGCTATAGCCTAAGCATGTGGCCCACGCCGTGGTGAGTATTTATATTTGGGATGTGGTGTCTGTCGCTCTGCACCTCCAAAATGTCAGTTGGTGGTGGGGTTTCTCTGAAGTGCTGTAAAGTTTGATTGATTCAAAAGACACCATAAACACACATTAAATATGGCTTGATAGAGTGCCCCAACGATGATTTTTTTCTGTAGGCCAACGCAGAAGTTAATGTCAAAAAGCCTATGGGATTTTTCCATTGGCTTAAGGATCATTGCAGAAAATAAACTCTGTGGTAAACAAATGCTTATGATACTAACACATTTTGTTCTGCAAGATAATCTTCACAAATAAACATCACTTTAAGGATTTTGGAAGCCTAAATGCAATCACCAGAAGTAAAAGGCTAATGTTAGGCTATAAACAGACTACACTGCAGTTGCATTGCCATCACCACGTGGCTGTAAAGCTGTATGTGGTGCGGCTCGATGTGAAGACATTCTGTGATGTCTTTTAGCCACGCTACAGAAAGCGCCTTTTTTAAGACACATAAAAGCCTCAGAGTTTGCTGGTGGGGTATTTCGTGACATACTTCATGTTGTAGGACAAAAAAGAAAGTCTCTTTAGCTTGCGTTAACCATGGACCTTATATCAGACATCTGACCAAAAACCAATTCAAAAAGCCTGTTGACTTTGAGACGAGTGAACTGGAGGTGCTGAAATGCTAACTCATTTCTGGTTGTAGGACTGGTCTGCGTTGCTTAACACGTAGTTACATTTCTTGGGAGGTACACATCAGGCTATGGTGCAGTTTCCACGTCTATGTCAAATCCATGCCGAAGTATAAATTCCTCTCAAGAGTCGCAATATTATTTTAAACAATAGATCTCAAAGGTTACATCTGCCCCTATGAAGGAGATTGATGATTTGTAACTGCATATGAAGTATAGGATGCCTTTTTATTAAATGTAATTTGACATCTGTAGTTGTGTACAGATATTTGTCTGTAGGCTTTCTCGTGTCAGTGGACAAGTGAAATATCCAGCGGTGCAAAGTAAAACCTATGCACTCCAACACTGTTGCTGGAAAAAAACCTTGAGGAAACACTGCAGTCATCAAGAGTAGCATACCTTTTGTCAAATATAAATGTCACAGTCCTTTATCTCTGTTTTATCTGGTAATAAAGGGCCAATTTCAAAAGCATTTGTCTTTTTACTCTATAGCCAGTTTTCTGAAAAGGCCATCTGTCCAGCAGTGAAATACTTTAATCTTTCATATGGAAAAATGTGAAGAGATTAAAGAATATATATTTTTGGGCTGACAGGCTGATTTTTTTTTCTGCCAGCATGTGGCACAGTCCAAAATACCCATTTAGTACCTGGTTTTAGGTGACGTCCCATGTCCAAAGCCAAGGCTCAGCATTGTTTGAAGGAATTATTAGCTGAAATCTCATTATTGGAACAACACCAATATTTTAATTTTCTTGCTTAGCAACTAATAATATATTGGTTACCAATGCACCATGCATGCTTTATAATTACCTAAATAGAATGTGTTTGCCTCATACTGAAGACAAAATAAGGGACGCCTGCGTTTGACATATTGTCTTTGTGTACAGATGTGGACATGGAGGCAGCCAAGCGGCTAGAGGAAGAACAGATCATGTCAGACGCCCGGACCTGGCTGACTGAGGGCCCACCAGCTGATTTACGACACCCCCGGACTGGGGCCACCCCACTACATGTGGCTGCTGCCAAAGGCTACCTAGAGGCCCTCAAGTACGCATTCACTGACAGTTTTCATATTGAATATAGTATTTAAACCTGGAACTGTTATTTCTTCTTTAGGAAGTCTAAATTTTGGCACACAGTGCGTCATGCAGTTATGCTGTTGTCACCTTGCTGTTGGATTGTCCAGGATACTGTGCCAATGTGGGCTGGACGTGTCAGCTATGGACTATGATGGCTGGACGCCTCTCCATGCCGCAGCACACTGGGGTCAAGGGGAGGCCTGTTGCATTCTGGTTGAACAGCTGTGCAATATGGAGGCCCGCAGCAACGCGGTGAGGCCCATAAAGTTATAATGTTTTTTTATGTATGATCAGAGTGCTCTTACATTTACAAAAATTTATCTTGCCACTTTGGGCATTTATAGGAGAATATTATACAATAAATCTAAAATAACATGTTTTTTTCTTACTCTGTAGGGTCAGACACCATTTGATGTAGCTGATGAAAGCATTGAGGAGCTCTTGGAGGAGTTATCACAGAAACAAGCGAAGGTGAGAAAGATTGTCTTTACCTGGTATGAGACGATAGGCATTTACTTTATGTGATTTAAAGATCCCTGACAGCAATTCTTCTCTCCACAGTCCATACAGGACAGGCAAAACCAACAAGGCTCCACTGCCGCAAATGCACAAAAAAAGCGGAGGTTCGTATTCATGTATCGTAGAATCATGTGTGTTTGAACTGAGCAATCTAAAACGCACAGTTAGCTTGTAGGCTAAAAGCAAACATTCCATTTCTGTTTGAGACTGGGACAGTGCTTAGCATGCTACATATAGCATATAACATACTCACTGGGGATTTTAAGGCCCTGCAAGATCTTCAGTTTTTGCAGAAGTTGATTCTGTGACTAAAATCTTGCTGAATTCTGACACATTGTCTTTAGATGTGAGAGGGTGTCAGAACTCATTTGTTAAAATGTATTTTCAAAATATTCTAGTGAATGGTTATCGCTTATGATGCAGCATAGATTCTTATAAATGCATGAAAATGATAACACTTGAACACCAACAATGAAACATTATGATGAAGCGTAAATGCATCAATATGTACTTTACTTTACGTAACACATAACGTAACTTATGACACTGCATGGACTGTTATAGCACACTTTAAGTCCTTACTATAGTTGATTGTTGATCTGTGTATCGGTAAATATAGGTATTTTTAATGCATTATAAGACTGAGTGTAGTCACAAATCATTTTGAATGCAATATAATTCACTATGAATGCCCTCATAATGCATTATAGATGTGGTCCTCATAGAAAGTGTTACCCTTTTGGTGAGACACTTGATAAGATAAGTTATGCCATGTAATCAACAAAGGAGACATGAAAATTCTCCCTGGGCATTTTCATCCAGTGATGTCTCTCATTGCCAACATCTGTCTCTGATTCATGCCTTCTAGGAGCTCAGTGTGCAGGATGAGCAGTAAAGACAAGATGAACGTGCAGGACCAGTCTAAAGAGAGGGGTGTTTCAGGAAGTCTGGAACTGAGTGAGGAGAAAGAGAGCAGCCCCGGTAAGCCACCTGCCATGTTGACAGTTTGACCAGAAGTGCTCAAGGTCTGTTAATGTGTGGGATGGTGCTGATGCCAGAAATGTTGCTTCTCTTTTCCTCAGAAAGTTCCACAGTATCCAGTCCAGAGAGTGTGACTACATCAACCGTCAGCTCTGCTGACAAGGTAAAACTCACAGAGCACACTCAAGTATGTTACACACATATTTCTTTCTCAACCAGGTGTTATTTTTGGTTGACATTTTTCACATTAAGTAATTGATAGAAAAGCTGGATGGAAAACACAAATGTGATAAACGTCTCTGATATTGCAAAAAAAGTTTTTATGCTCATCTGAGATGCTTTAATAGCCTAACAGCGAGAGGGCTTGGGGCCCCGCTGTGTGGAGTTTGCATGTTCTCCCTGTGTTAGCGTGGGTTTTTTCCTTTCACAATCCAAGAACATGCAAGCTATAGCTTTGTCAATCGCTGACTCTAAATTGGCTGTAGCTGTGAATGTGAGCATGAGTGGTTGTTGTCAGCGTTGTGATAGTCTGGCAATCTGTCCAGGGTGTATCCCGCCTCTCGCCCATCACCAGCTGGGAGGGTAGATATACTCAGTGGGGATGCACATGTAATTCTGTCTAAATACTTTTCAAATCAATTTAACCTCAGAGTTTCCGCCTATGTGACTGCTTACACATCCAGCATTTCAACACAGGGCCCTCTGACACACCCCTGATGAAGACATGTGTTGAAACTTTAGATGTGAAGGCTTTTGGTCTTGCTTAAAACATGTCAACTAGAAAGACTTGCTTAAACAGTATTAATAGGTAAAAATAAAATAAATGATAATGGATGGTTGCTTACAGTTAAGCTTCTGGCTTTTTTTCTTGTGTCTTGTGTGCTTCAGACACCAGAAGAGAGAGATGAGGAGAGGGAGCAGGACAAGGCGAACCGCACCGCCAGAGTCCAACCTACTCCTCAGACACGAGACACGACGGCTGAGAGCCCCAACACCCCAAACACCGACAGGCGCAAGTAAGAATCATCACAGTTCACAGTAACAGGAATACCAAACACTTTTTTATTCAACACAGGTCATTCTTACTTTATGCTTTAACCAAATGATTCTGTAATTAATAAAAAAAAAAACAACGACACCTATTTAACCCTTAGGGACTGTGCATTTTACCCATTTCATTCTTCATATTTTTAAGTTTTTTGGCTGTGATATTACATATCACATATTACAATCAATGTTGCTGCAAATCATTGACATATTCCAGGCTGTGATCATAAAAAGTAAAAAAAAAAAAACCCATCTACTTTGCGGGGGGGGGGTTCAACTAGCATTCTGACAAAAATCAGACATTTAAAGGGTTAAAATTTCATAATTAATTTAAAATGAGTGAATATTTGCTATTTATTATAAGGACTGATGTTGGCTAAAAAATAACTAAATAAAAGTAGAAAATAATATTAATCTATATTATTTTTCAAAGCTTGATTTATAAAAGCAAACTTTGTGCACATAGCGATACGAGTGTATGTAAAATTAAGGCAGGCCCTTTATGTTTATTTTTACGCTATACATTTTTATACAGATGAATGGTCTATCATAATGGTTAAAATCTATGTGATATATGTGTAATATGTGCGTGTGTTAAGGTTCCAGGCTCCAGTCAGAGATGAAGAGTCTGAGTCTCAGAGGAAAGCCCGCTCTCGGATGATGCGGCAGTCCCGTCGCTCCACACAGGTATTGCTTCCTTATGGCTTAATCACTGTGCAAAAAAAGTTTAGAAAAGGTAATTTCTTGTATACATTCTATTTATAAGCATATATTTTGGTTATATTTTATGTAATACAACAAGATGTTGCTTTCATAATTGTGCCTAATAGTTTTGCATCAGTTCACTTGAATATCTTCTGATGCCGGTTAATGTAGAAACAGAAATTATTTCACTGCAGCCAATGAAATCTTACATAAAGTTGTGATGTCATCGGTCTGTCATGGGCAGTGCAAACAGCTTCATTGAGGCGGAAATCAGCCTGCTACACAACACAAGAACCACACACTTTAAACAGCAACCGACATTAGCTCTTCTTAAATCTCTTCCTTATCTGACTGCAAATATGAACACAAGTCTCGTCCTGCACTGTAGCTTGTTGAATGAGTCACTAAAGGCTAGAAATCTAATTTAGCTGCTCAGCTGCAAAACATGAAACAGCCTCTTGGGGCCAGTTAGATGCAGGTGTGGTCCTTATTTCTCAGTAACAACACACTTTGTCTCTCTGTGTTAACACCAGCACTCTGGCAGCCTGCCAGCTGCTGTCAATCAAACACAGACAATGCCTGTATTTCTAATTTTTCTCCATAATTTTTTTTCTTCCTTGTAATAACAATTCACAATACTTGAATTGAAAATCATCCTCAAAATGTGCTGCTTTGAACCAGGTTTACGAATAGCTGGGAACATATATTTTCACTCAGATTTTTTGTAAACACTTCATGAGGCTCTTAACTTTGATATAAAATGCACATTCTTACTATTTAAAGCTATGTTTCCTAAGGCTTTAAAAAATGTCAGGATTTAGAACTAATTGCATTCAAAAGTTAATTTTAGGGAGCATCAATACTGCTCACAGATGGAGTCTAAACAGAATGTTTCTACACATTCATTCATGCTTTATTTAGGTTGTCAGGTTATTTATTTAGAGGAACTGGCGTTATGTAGTAACTGAAAATCTGCTTTCTGCTTTTTATAGTCATTTTAACACTTTCTCACAGTGCTGCATGCTGCTGTTATAGCTTTTAAGAGGACAGTCAATTAGACAGACATGTGACTTGCACATTTGAAGTATAATAAATATATTGTGGCAATTTAATTGTAGGTGTGTATGTAAAGTCGAAGGGCCTTTCTTTTTGACTCTGTCAGACACTGAGGGAGGAGTTGTAAAATTTGTGGTGGTGGGGCCCTTCTGTGTGGAGTTTTTTGTTGTATTGTGATGTTATTATTGCAATACTTCAAAGGCTCTGTATGCAGGCGGCTAGCTGCTAGCCGCCTGCATACAGAGCCTTTACAGTGCCAGCTCAGTCACCTCCATTATGAGAACCATGTCCAGACATCTCATATGCTCTGAATTTCACATAGCCCTGATAAATGTTGTTTCACGTATCACGGTTTTCCTTCTCGATTTGAAGGCAGCATCTTTTCACAGAGAAACTGCTGAGTTCTCAGTGCAATAGTAAACCTCTGAGTGATGTTTTATGTCTCTGTGCCGGCAGGGTGTGACTCTGACAGACCTGAAAGAAGCAGAGAAGACTGCAGCTAAAGCTGCAGATCAACCGCCTCGCAACATCCAGCCCGTCAGCCCCATTGTTACTGTCACGCCTGCTGAAAGGGGTGAGAGAGGATGAAAAGCTTGAGTCACTGCCATTTACTGGAATACAAGAGTGCTAAATATAAACATGTTGTATTTTGGGTGGTGCTCTTCCAGATAGGGTTGAGAGGAAGTGAGGTTTTCTCACTTGGGTTCAAAGGGCCGCTGCTGCTGGGGTGGACCATTTGGTGCAGTTTCTCTGGCAGGGTGGCCACTATAGAGTGATGATATTGTGTGTACATCTTCCTCTTCATCATGTTTGTGTTACCCGTTATTGTACTCCACCCTTGTTTTTTTTTTTTCTTTTGATGGGGAACTGAACATTTCCTCGTCTGAATGACATGTTTGCATTAATCAGCCTGTTAGATCAGTCAGCACTTCAGGTCCGTTTTAAAACATTAGCTGCCAGAGCTGGACAGCATTTTTGTTCTTTTTTTTTTTTTTTATGTGAGCGTGCTGCTCTCAAGCCTCAACTTGCAGAGATATGTAGAGTTAAAACTGACAAAGATAAGACAGCTCAGCTTCCTGTATCAGTGGAAGTTAATTTTTTTAAGCTAATCTACCTGATGACTGCAGAGATGATTTGTCCTGATTTACCTCACTGGAGCAACATCAGTTACGCACCTTCATGTTCTGACTGTTTTTTTTTTTTTGTTTTTTTTTTAAATTTTATTTAACATTTATTTAAACGGGAATAGTCCCATTGAGATTCAAAATCTCTCTTAGAACGGAGTCCAAGACAGTAGCGTGATGAATTTCACATTAAAGAACAAGTAGACCAGCGTTCCCGCAGATCCTTAAAAAGTCTAAAAAGACATTGAATTCACCAATCCAAAAAAAAGGTCTTGGTATTAAAATGTCTTAAATCAATCTCACATAAGTCTTAAAAATGCAAAAAAAGAGGATATTATTAATTGTTTTTTTTCTGACATTGTAATGTAAAACCTTCAATTAATCGTTAATAACTGACTGCCTCTCACATTACCATCATACAGATCAGGACCTGACAATTTGACTGGACGTGGGATTTTTTTTTTCTTGAAGGCCAACTGAACAATATGTTTTCTGTCTGTTCCACTTTAGAATGTTTTTTTTTTTTTTTTTTAGCTTTTTAAGATAAGCCAACTTTTAACTTGACCATAAATGTTGCATTTTACGTTACCTTAAAAATGGGCAAAATCTTTCCCAACCCTAAGTCATTGATGTGAGTTCATGGTTTGTTTAGGTTTTTTTTCAGAAATTTTTGTGACTTTAAAATTGGTCTTGAATTTAATTCCAAGTGGCATTAAAAAGTCTTAAAGTTAACTTGACTTAAGCTGTAGATTAAAACAAAAATCATAAAAATTCACACACAAGTAAGTGTTCAGAGACGAGACGTACATTCAGTGTTCAAAAGGTCCTTAATCCTGTTTTATAAGTCTTTCACGCTGATAAAAGAGTCGAGTTTAAAGTGGCTTTGCCGCTGACACCCAGGTGACGGAGCAAAAACACTAAAAGCACGTTCACCAAATACAGCGCCGGCTCAAGGAACGACATTTAAAAGTTGGCCATGTGACTGAAGGTTGGAACTACTGACAGTTTTAAGAGTCAGTAGAGAATGAAATATGAAGGCAGTTCATTTAAAATGGGCTCATAAGGAAAAGTATACTGTGTATATGTCATTCACTTCTCTTTGGATCTTTTATTGGCATGGGGTTTAGATTTTGTTCATTTTCTGTCACCTCTGTGTGTTTCAGACACAGACCCAGTGAACCAGGGCGAGCCGGAGGGAGAGAAGCGTCTGGGAGTGAGGGACAGGAGGAGAGGGAGGAGGGAGAGACGATCCACCGGCATCGTTCAGCCAGGTGGAGAGGTGAGAAACCTTACATCCCTGCAAACATAACAATGAGCTCGCCACCAACCACAGATTTTTGTTTATCAGGCCAAAGCAGAGGATTGCTTATTGCTATCAGCTTTTTTCAACAGCTTTTTTGGTTACAAAGCGAGCACTGAAAGTGAGTGAAAGGACAAACTACTTTCTCTTTGTCATGATGCAAGTATTCAATGAGTATATATAGTATAGTAGTATAGTTATATCCGGTTAGAATGAGTTACACAATTTATGTCATGAATACTGATAGTAGCATTGTTTGTCATGGAGCTTATCGATATCGACCCAATCATGTGCCAGTACTAATTAATACCATGGGATCATGTTTGCAGTGACACGATGATGTTTTACTATCCATGGGACACGACATGCTGAAAAAATGTTTTCTCAGGGGGTCGCCTTTTTCCTACAGTCTGCGTATAACATCATGATCCAGCTTTATTCATAATCTCAGAAAGTGAAAGGAAAAAAAATCAAAACTTAACACATTAGAAACATAAAAATTCCTTCTCAAAATTTTATTTATACAGTAGCTCATTGAAATGTGTGTGAATCATCAGGTATTGCAATCATATACTTCATTTGATTTGCTTGATACTGGGCAGATGATTTCAGTGCTGTCTTTATATTCAAGATGTTAACATTTGTAAAATAATATTTCATACACAGACTGAGTAAAGACGTGCAGTCTGTGGTTTCGCAAATAAAACTTTCATATTTGATTTTATATTTAATATTTATATACATTTTCAACATAAATAAATATTACCATAAGTATAACCATGAAACATCACAAATTTTACCCTCCAATTTGTCAAATGTGTTATTTTAACTCTAGTGGCGATCCCAAATGTCCCAGAGTTTACAGATATTCCATGCTGATTTAGGGAGGTGTGTAATGAATGGTGCTCACAGCATGTAGAACATTGATGGAATAAGCAGCAACAACATTTTGGCAACAGTGAGAACATCGTATACATTTTAATTAAATGCGGAATAAAGCTGATACAGAGTATGTGTGACACTGTCAGACGGTGTAGAATTAGATTGATTAATTGAAGTCTTTATTTCAAACATTCCAACGTTAGATTTGACAAGAGACAGTCAAATCTAATGTTGGAAAAGGAGTGGCAAGACGTGTAAACTTATCTGATCTCAACCCCTCTCCATTATTCATTAACTAATAAATCTACATATCTACATATTTATCTAAAAAACATAACTCATGAATACAAAAATGAATAGAAATGAAATATATATGCACACATATATGCATATATACATAAATAAACATACAATTATATGTTGTTGTAACCAAACACGCCCTACAAAATAGAATTTAATTTATAAACAATGTATCATATATACTATAACTTATATACTGAGTTTGTTTGTCTTCTATAAAAATATATATGTACATCCATATACACACAAACACATGTATATAAATATATAGACATATACATGTATAAACATACACATACACACAGGTAGGAAGGATGGTAAGGATAGGAAAAAAAAAATATATTAAATAAAGAATGATTTTAATAACTTCAAAGCTACTTAACAAAGGGGGGAAGCCAAATGGTTGATGGGTTAATTAATGAAAATATCAGTCTTTGAATTTTTTTTTTTTAAAAAAGGAAGTATCAAATTGTGAAAAAGTGCGGCTGACCTTTTTTTTTGTTTTCAGAATGAAGATGATGACACTCATTTGGATGACACAAACAGTAACAGCACTTCCAAGTAAGTGTGCTGGTTTTCACGCTTGGCTCCAGTTCTTAACTTTTTTTTGTAACATTTCAGAGAAAAGACAACAGAATCATTTGGGTTTTGGTGTTACATTTTCATCCTTTAAAAAAATTTAAAAAATTTAAAAAATTAAGAGACGTTTGAAGTGGAGTTAAATGTCTTGTATGGCGGCTGCAAGGTGAAGACAATTCAAAAATGTTTGTACTCTCAGTCTGTATCTGGTCCTGCTGGTTTGAAATGACAGAGTGAACAGAAATGTCATATTATTTGAAGGACACAAAGGTGACAGTTTAGATGTGTAATTGTACAGCCCTGTGCTTGTGTGGAGGATTCTCCGTCACATCTTTAAAAGTCTCTGCTCTGTCTCTGCAGTGAGACAGAACTGGGAGACTCGTCAGCTGACTACAGAACGGTAAGTTTATGATCCTCCTCTCTCAGAAAAGCTCACACATTCCTGAAAAACACACCTGAGGGCGGAGAGTGAGTTACAGCCGAGATGTAGACAGTCCAGGACAGGAATGATACCCAACAAGCTCTAGAGAGAAGTGAACCGAAATCCACGCCAGGCTCAACCGCTGCATTTGAACATCTTTGTGTGTGTGTGTGTGTGTGTGTGTGTGTGTGTGTGTGTGTGTGTGTGTGTGTGTGTGTGTGTGTGTGTGTGTGTGTTTCCCTCTAGCTGTACTTTAAGGTACTGCAGGAGAACCTGGCTCTGAAGGACAAGCTGCAAGAGATGGAGCTTCTGCTCAGCCAGAACAAAGTGGAGCTGGAGAGACTGCGACAGGTTCGGCAGGTTTGCTGCTACATCTGACCTTTTAAGTGTCTGTCTGTCTGTCTGTCTGTCTGTCTGTCTGTCTGTCTGCTTGTGTGTGGCATTGTGGACAGAGTAGAGCTGTAAGTCCTCCATTTTAATCCAATTCAAATTTCATTCCTTAATATTATTCTGATTATTATTATTATTATTATTATTATTATTATTATTATTATTTATGTTATAATATTTCCACTTCCAAATTTACTAAAATGTAGGTCTCTGAAGCCTCATTGAGAAGGTAATTTTTTCCATAACAAAGCTGTCATAAATAATATTGTACCGGTTCTCTATGGACGGGGCGTCTGGCTGAAGCCATTTCCCTGAAGTTGCTTTTGTAACAGCTGAACTGAATATTCCAAATAAGTATTTTGTTTCAATATTTGTAGATGTTGAAAGTAAAAGACCAAAAAGGAGGTCATCCCAATAAAATATATTTGTTGTTAATACAGTCACTAATTCTGTAAAAATCTATAAATCACCAAAAACATTTACGTTTGGATAGGCCCAAAACAAGTGGGAATGGTTTGCTTTTTGGGAGCCATGATTCCTGCAGCAGCTGGGATTGTCTGAGTGCTGAGCAGGCCTAATAAAATATCTGCAAAGATTCTTTGAGCCAAATGCCATCCATACACTTGATTTAGATATGTCCTTATCATTTTTAATATTCACATTATATTCAATGCATTTCTAGCAATGACAATTATTGTTATTACAGATTAGACTGACTGTGCTTACACTCATAAAAACATGGCTTAAATGCTGTTTTTCTCTGTGGCAGAGTCAAGAGAGCAGCACAGACAGACCCGCCCTGCTGGAACTGGAGAGATTTGTAAGTTCCCTTTTTTTTACTGTCTTTTCCTCCAGGAACAAACTTCCTTTACTGAATACAGACATAATAATTAATACTGTACAGCACATGTATTCTGTATCACATAAACATTTCATTCAGGGTGCATTCCCAATCGCATACTTTTTTTTTTAACTTTAAGTAGGTACTATGGCTGCCCTTGCAAAGTATGCACTGAGACGGAGGTTAATCCGAAGAGCTCTGCTATTGCTACTAAACAACGTTTAACTTTTAAGTTATAACTGCATACATTGTGGATTCTAACATTATATATTTATTTTATTAGCCTACATATGCATTTCTCTTATCATTGTTATTTTCATTTATTTTTGTTGGTGCTTATCTGTATGATTTTTTTGTTCACTTAAACAATATATATTGCTATCATTACCATGTGAATGGTCATCAGTCCTTTGAATGCACTGTCATTCATCATTGCTGCTTCTGTCAGCTGTCAACCAGCTGTCAAGATATAACGAAGTTGCAGCTGCCAAGAGGATTGTGGGTAAGAACAGCCAGAAAAGCATGCTGGCTTGCATACTGTAAATTCGGCCGGATGTAGTAGTCCTGGTATTTTTTGGCACACTGCATTTCACATACTTCGTATCAGGACATACTAAATCTTTTTCTGTCATACTAAATAGTATGGTAGTGTGGGTACTGGAACGCAGTCTGGACGGATCATTGAGAGCAAGCTCTCATTTACAATGACACAAAAATAAAAGGTAAAAGTGCACAACAAGAAGAGTAATAAAATAATCTCACCAATTAAAAGTGATTAAAACAAGACAGTTTAAAAAAAATAATAAAATTTTCAAATGAGATTAGAAAAGATTTTTTAAAAAATGATTAGAGACAGTTACAGACTGTGAAACAATTGGTGTTGATCAGACATCTGAGCTGACCAATGGATACAAGTGAGTGGTTTGTAAGACGTTCGGTGCGTTTGGGGCAGAGAAGCTAAAATACAGAGAACAATAAAGAGAAATGTATCAAAGCTGTAAATGTTCATTTTAAAATCAAACAGAGCTTTGATCTGCTGTTCTTGAGTTGGACTGTAAAGGTTGATGTGTTTTACGTTTACTGTCCACTTGGCTTTGTAACATGTGATTACATAGAAGCCCAGGGGATGAGTGCATGTTAACACCTTCTGCAGGTTCAGCAAAGCATGAGACAGAGCTGTCAGAAACAACACAAGGACAGGTTCTATAAATAAGAGCAGCTGAAGTGTCAGTGTGTGACGGTGATGCTGTCGTTGACAGGAGAAGTTGGCCCTCCAGAGGAAAGCAGTGGAACTGGAGGACGAGCTGAAGGTACAGATTTTCACTTCAACACTGGGGATGTTGCTCTGGCTTGAGCTTAACCACAGTATAAAGTTTAAGAAGGATTTAAACCTGTGTTTTCTGCAGCCGTATCCCTCCATAAAACCCTTCTATGGTGCACAGGAAATGCACTGCTTTCTATGAAGTCATAGATGCATAAAATATTATTTTTCTGTTCAGGGTCTTCATCAAAAAAAGTGTCAGTTTATGTTTTTGGAGGGCAATTTGGAAAGTCGGGGTACTGTTTCTGAATTAACACAGTTCAGTACAGGGAAAGATTGTATTCATTTCTAAAAAATTCAGATCTTGAATTTATGAATGTATCGTCTCACAAAAGCAACATTATCAAGTTTGAAACTAATGAAACATTGGGCCTCATGCAAGAAACACAATTTCTCTTATTTTGTGTTCATGTCAATGATTTGTTCTAATTTTGTTAGTACCCATTATTTCTGGGTTTCACAAAATGCTCTTTTCTTGAGTAAGAAAAAAAAATCATGAGTGGTAAAGAGCACTTTTATCAAGATAAGAGATAAACATCTTGTTTTGACATTTCACAAATTGTTGCCCAATACAAGGAAAAATAATTTTAATATTTTAGGAACAGTAAATAATTTGATTTATGTTTAATACAATAAGAACAATTGGATTACTAAATTTGTTGGCTAAGAAATACTGCTACACTTGGTCCACTGATGCCAGTTATTGTAATTTCAGTATTTTAGTCCATGTAAACGACATTAACTCTAGTGTTGTACTAAAGTACAAAGTCAAGTCAAAAGGTCATAGTTACCTTAACCTTTGACCACAAAATTTTTAACAGTTCATTCTTGATACCAAAGCTATATTCCAAAAGAGGTTAAACGCGCCCTCGTTCACAAATCCCCGCCACCAGTGAACAGTGATGGCCTCCTCAGAGGTCTATATCACCCACAATGCATTGCGTTTACCCACTGTTGCAGGAAGATCCATCCATAGTTAGAGATACTAAAAACTCTGGCTGCACCACAGAAAAGTAGTAGATGAATGAAACAAAGGGCCGAGGGGAAGTGAATGAGGGCAAGTAACTACTAATGAAACGCAGTGCAAGTGAACGTTTGAGCCAAATTTGAAGAAACTGAAGAAAGAATTTGAAGAAAGAATAAGACAGATATGGTCACAGTGATTTTAACCTTTGACCACCAAAATCTAATTTGTTCATCGATGAATCCATGTGGACGCTTTTGCGAAATTTGAAAAATTCTCTCAAGGCATTCTTGAGATATTGCGATCATGAGAACAGGACAGACGTTAGGAAAACCCCTCCATGGCTATCACCGGCACGGAGGCAAGAAATTTTAAAGTAATTTCATGATGAAAGAGCAGAGTAACTTGTTATATTTGAAGGATGTTTTACATTAACAGCCCCACTATTTCCTGATCTGTCTGTAGGTTCTGGGGGACCTCAGAGCGGACAACCAGAGGCTCAAGGATGAGAATGCCGCCCTCATTCGAGTCATCAGCAAACTCTCAAGATGAACCTTTAAAAAAAAAAAAAAAATCTACATGGAGCTAAAAAAGTATTACAGGATTTTTGTTTTTTTTTACCCAACTTAGAAGACACAAAGCAGAACGGGAGACAACGGCAGCAAACACCTGCAGCGCACATTCAACAGTAACTGGAAAAGCGTGTTAGATTTCAGGGTTATTCGTCTGTGTTTGGGCCTTTATGTTTTGGCAGATCTACTGTAAAACAAGCTGAACTGCACCTCCTGTGGACTGACAGGACCCGCCTGTTCACGTCCACTTTTATATTAAGTCTTATTGTATTTTTTTAACTGGAATATTTTAATGTGCTTTGCTTCCCTGATACTTTGTATAAACTCTGTATTACGAGACTTAAAGCCATGCACAGTGTGAGCTCACAGTAATGTTTTAGACACCCTCTGATGAGGAGGGAATAAAAAAAGGCAAGTGTAAGGGGTGGTTACTAGAAAAAGACAAAAAATAAATAGACTTATGATAAATGTGCCAAAAACCAGCCCCTGTTTTGCATGTCTGTTGGGGAAAAGTGGTCAGTGTTGTTTCTCAGGATGAGTCTTGGGTCGATGCTTTCGGTTTTGGCTGACTGCTATAAAGGTGGACCAAATTTGCATGCTCATTTCTCCCCCATGCTCCTCTGAATGTATATTTAACATGTATATTTATGTACAGGGACCATCTATGCTTGACAGCGACGTAAAGGCGTATGCGTGCTTCCTGTTGTACAAAAGACAGAGAGTTTTGGGTGCTTATCATGGACGTCAGGCGCAGCTGTGGTTCAGAGGGATTTTTAAATTTGTTACAAACGTCGGTAACACTTTCTATGAAACCCGTCTATAACGCATTATAACGCATCATGAACATACTTATAATGCCTCTATAGTGCTGTATAATCATAGTTAAAAGCACTCAAGGATATCTATAATGCTTTATAAAAATAATCATAATTCATTATGATGCCAATGTCTATGATGAGTTATGAACATACTTATAATGTGTTATAGTATGCATATAGCATTTATAAATATGCATATAACTATATATGAATGATACTCATGTTTGTTGTCCTTTCTTATGTTATGAATCTGACGAGCAAGAATGCCATATTTGTGGTTTCTTCCTAACCTGTACTCCCATTTAATCACTCTGAACTGCTTTCTTGTGCAGATCCCTAAAACTATGATTATACAGCACTATAGAGGCATTTTAATGCATTATAAGTATGTTCAGAATGTGTTATAATGCATTATAGACATGCACCATAGAAAGTGTTGCCAAAATGACAGATCGTTTAAGAGCTTTAGGAGAATGCTTGCTCTATTCTTAGTACTGTAAGTCAGTAGTAATTCTGCTTTACTGTTTTGACTAGACGCTTCTGAAAGCAACGACCCCTAAGCTAAGTATTCACCCTGTGACGGACGGCTGTTAAGTGTTGAACAGACAGGCCAGATGGGTCAACGTTTGAATGTTTACTCCACCGTTAAAGAAAATACTTGCATGTCAAATTGTATTTTGATGCTGTGCCTTTGGATATACATTTCTAAGTAATATTTCTATTTTGCTTTGGCAAACGTACACTGTTAAGTATGAAATACAGTATGGGCATAAATGATCAAGGCTCTGTTGTTTCTGTTTGTTTGCAACCTTTTAGTAATCACGGTTTGTTGTTTCTGGCTATTTCCTACAGAACAATATGGTCTTTAACCCTCTGAAACCTGGACGCGCCTTTCACGGGTTTGTAAACCTTCGAAACCGGATCAGATTGGTTTGATTTCTTTTTGAAAACGTGTCTCAAAAGGCAACAAGCAACTGTCCCACAAATTACAAAAAAATTAGAAAAAGGTGACAAGAAAGTAGCCCAAAAATTACGTTTTTAAAAAGAGAAGAGGGGAGAAATTATTAGAAGATAAAAATTAATTTTGAAAAAATAGGGGAAAATGTGGCAGAAAACTCTTATTTTTGCAATCAAGTATTTTATCTATATATTTTAACATGGCAAGTATTATTTTATCAGTCAATTTTTGTTTTAATTTTGCACTGTAGAATCTCAACATGAATGGTAAAATCTATTTATTTTATAAATCACAAAGAAAACTTTCCAACGGAAGCCAGTTATTTCCCAATTGTAACCAGTTCCAACTTATTTTTAAAATTTTGGTTACTGTAAAATTGGTCTTAAATTTAATTCCTGGTGAAATGAAAAACATCTTAAAAACTCTTAAATCTAACTTCACATAAGCTGTAGCAACCCTGACACAATTTTCAATTATTATTATTATACAGTTTTTACCTAGATTTTCTCTTTTTCCCCAGAAATTTTCCCTTATCTTTTAAAACAAAGAATGATCTTAACCTACTAATTGTTTGCAATCTGTGGGACATTAAACTTTTAAAAGGCGTCTGACAGCAGCACAAGAAAAGTGATGTTGCTCCAGGTTTCAAAAGTCAACGTGGTCTTAAAGGTTTTGCGCAGTGATCCTAAACTTGCAGCCTGAGGGCCAAATCTGGCCCCTGATATGGTTCCACATAGCCTGTAGACCATTTTCTAAATCAGTGAAAAAAAGACTGATTCACAGTGGAAGTTTTTCTTTGCACTTTTGAATATAAATAAGTTTCCAGGTTGCATTTAAAAAAAACAAAAAAAAAAACGAAGCATCCCAGCCAGCAGGGAATGTTCCCACAACATTGGCTAATGTTACAAAAATGTTTAAAAAAAAACAAAATTTCATCTAATATTCAAAGAACATTTTAAGGATGTTTATCATTTCAAATAATGTTCCTGTAAGGTGAAATACTAACTTAGTTGTAACGTTTTAACTGCAATATTCTGAGGATGTTTTGGTGATGTTGAGACGTGACAGATCATATAATGTTGTTTTTAAAAAGTTCCCACAATGTTACATAAGAACAAGGGAAAAACATTTTCAAAGCAACATCCAGAACATGTTACTGAGGCCTGAGATTTTAAAATGTAATGTGATAAATTGAGAAATAAAAAAAAAACATCATGATGCTTGTAGAGAATGTTTAAAAAGAACATTCTTGGAACCAAAAGAAAACTTGCACTACCATAACATTGCATTTGTTGCATTGTACCATGAGCAAAGCGTTTTAGAAACAAAAATTGCTAGCTGGGATATCTCTCTCTTTTTCTTTCTCTGAGACTGCGGCTCATGAGAGGGGGCATCACAAAGCTGTCACATCTGCTGTCACCTGAGCGAGTGATGTGGAAAACCCACCGAGAGCTGGCTCTGCAGACCGGACTGAGCTCCCTGAGACGGTGGGAGGGGTGTGTCGGGGGGTGCTGGGGGTTCTGTCAGACTCTACGAGAAACGGTACAGTGGTGCCGCGGGGGGAGGAAAGGCCGGAGTTTCCTGCTCTGCAGCAGAGTATGGAGGCTGGCAGGAGGAGGGGGGGCTGCTGTCCTTTACCACCCCATGTTTGGGGCGGTTTGGCCAGGCCAGTGGCAGGGCCTTATACACGGTGTGTGTGAGGGTGAGGAACGTCAGGATCAGTGGAGGGGGTCGCTGGGTGAGGACACCACTGTGAGGTTCAGATGGAGGGTCTTTTTCAAACAGCCACTTCCTAAGAGGTCAGGGGACCTGCAGTGGAGGATCCTTCACGGGGTCCTGGCCACTTATCATTTCCTCGCCCGGGCGGATCCAGGGGTGGGTGATGGGTGTCCTTTTTGTGGAGTTTCTGAAACTGTTTGTCATGTTTTTCTCTACTGTCAAAGAGTCACGGGTGTTCTATGTTTCCTCGTTTGTGTGTGAAGCTTGGGGAGAACTTCTGTGTGGGGAGCTTCATCCTGTACACTCTGTGTTCTCTGCTGCTGAACTTCCTGTTCGGTCACTTGGCTGTAGCCATTTTGAAGGGAATGATCTGTGTGCGATTCATGGTGGAGTTTAGGTACTTTTCTATGAAACATGACGTTGTTGCTTTTTATAACGGGGGCTGGGGAACGCACTCTGTGCTGTGGGAGAGGGGGGGCTTACTAGATGTATGTGAGTGTTTACTGTGTTGCTGGTTGCTGATTGAGCTAGTGGGTGTGTGTCTGTGTATGCATGTGTGTGGGTGTGTGTCTGTGTGTGTGTGTGGGTTAGTGAGTGTGCATGCATGCGTGTGCGTGTGCTTGCATGAGCATGTCAAGTCAAGTCAAGTCAGTTTTATTTATATAGCCCATTATCACAAAACATGGTTTGCCTCAGAGGGCTTTACAGTGTACGACATCCCTCTGCCCTTAGACCCTCACATCACCTGAGGAAAAACTCCCCAAAAAGAACCCCTGTAACGGGGAAAAAAAAGAGGAAGAAACCTCAGGAAGAGCGGTAGAGGATAGTGAGGGATCCCTCTTCCAGGACGGACAGACAAGCAATAGATGTCGTAAATAGCAAATGAAATACAATCATGGCAAAAAAGGAAAGAGAAAGAGAGGGGAGAGAGAGAGGGGGGGGGGCACAGAATAATAGAAACAGATGCATGTCATATTACAATAAAGGTAGGTGTGAAATTAGTAATTGCTCTCTATGATGATGTTGATAGAGATGATAACAGTCTCATGCATATGTGAAAGGGAGTTGTCCAAAGGCAAGATCACAGCATCGGCGCAACCAGGACCAGACCACGATCAGGGCGAGCAGGAGGCACAGAATCAGTACAGCCACAGCACGAGCACAACCAAAGGCAGGGTCGCAGCATCAGCATAGCTATCACCACGGTCAGGCACAGTCAAGGTTACGGCCAGGATCCTGGAAAACTAGGAAACAAGGGAGCAGGAACGCTCCCGAGAGGCAACAGGATTAGTGTAGTGCAGTTCAACAGACCCAGGCTCTGTAATCGCGGGCCCCAGGCAGTGAGAGTACCACATGGCTATCACAGAGCTAAGCTAAGCTTGCACATGGCAATGCAGTAAACAGACATGCATGATTTCTGATGGCAGCATTGAGAGAAGGAAAGGAGCTCAGCATATCAGAGGAAGTCCCCCGGCAGGTTAAACCTATGTCAGCCTAACTATGGGCTGGTCCAGGCAGCCTGAGCCAGCCCTAATTATAAGCTTTATCAAAGAGGAAGGTCTTAAGTCTACCCTTAAAAGTTGAAACGGTGTCTGCCTCCCTGACCGAAAATGGAAGATGGTTCCATAGGAGAGGAGCATGGTAGCTGAAGGCTCTGGTTCCTAACCTACTTTTGGAAATTTTGGGAACCACAAGTAACCCTGCGTTTTCAGAGCGCAGTGATCTTGAGGGTTGGTAAGGAACTATGAGCTGTGACAGATAGGATGGAGCCTGACCATTTAGAGCTTTGTAAGTAAGGAGGAGGATTTTAAAGTCAATCCTGGATTTCACAGGGAGCCAGTGCAGAGAAGCTAAAACAGGAGAAATATGATCCCTTTTCTTGCTTCCCGTTAAAACACGAGCAGCAGCGTTCTGCACCAGTTGGAGAGACCTAAGAGATTTGTTTGGGCAACCAAATAATAGGGAATTACAGTAATCCAGCCTAGAGGTGACAAATGCATGTACTAATTTTTCAGCATCTGTTTGGGATAGGATATGTCTAATTTTTGCGATGTTACGCAAGTGAAAGAAAGCCGTCCTTGAAGTTTGTTTTATATGGGAGGCAAAGGATAAATCCTGGTCAAATAAAACTCCGAGGTTCCTTACAGTTGTGCTAGAGGCCAAGGTAATGCCATCTAGAGAAATTACATTGTTGGAAAAGGAGCTTCTGAGGTGTTTTGGGCCAATAACTTCAGTTTTGTCTGAATTCAACATCAGGAAATTACGGCTCATCCAGGCTTTTACATCCTTAAGACATGTTTGAAGTCTAGATAGCTGATCAGTTTCATCTGGTTTCATAGATAGATATAATTGCGTATCATCAGCATAACAATGGAAATTTAAGGAATGTTTTCTAATTATGTTGCCTAGAGGAAGCATATATAAAGTGAAAAGGATTGGTTCCAAGCACCGAACCTTGTGGCACTCCAAAGCAGACCTTTGTATGTGCGGAGGGTTGATCATTGATGTGAACAAATTGGGAACGATCTGATAAGTATGACTTAAACCAGGCTAGTGACGTTCCTTTAAGGCCAATTGAGGATTCAAGTCTGTGCAGTAAGATTTGATGGTCAATGGTGTCAAATGCAGCACTGAGATCTAATAGGATTAAAACAGAGACCAGACCTGTGTCAGAAGCGATAAATAAGTCGTTATTAATTTTTACTAGTGCCGTCTCTGTGCTATGATGAACTCTAAAGCCTGACTGAAAGTCCTCGAATAAACTGTTGTCTCGGAGAAAGTCACAGAGCTGATGAGCAACCACTCTCTCAAGGATTTTAGAAATAAAGGGGAGATTAGATATCGGTCTATAGTTAGCTAAAATCTCAGGATCGAGAGTGGGCTTCTTTAGAAGAGGTTTAATGACAGCTACTTTAAAAGACTGGGGTACATAACCTGTCAATAAAGACGCGTTGATTATATCTAATAAAAAGTTGTCTAATAAAGGTAAAACTTCCTTAAGGAGCTTAGTTGGGATGGGGTCTAGCAGGCATGTTGATGGCTTAGATGCAGAAACCAAAGTATAGAGTTGATGAAGGTCAATGGGAGAGAAATGGTCTAGATAAATTTCGGGCCTTGCTGCCATAATCAGGCTATCTGAGTCCGGGGTCAGGTCAGTTGAGGGTAAGAGGTGATGGATTTTATCTCGAATAGTTATGATTTTATCATTAAAGAAATTCATAAAGTCGTCACTGCTTAGGGCCGAAGGAATACAGGGCTCTATAGAGCTGTGACTCTGAGTCAGCCTGGCTACAGTGTTGAAAAGAAACCTGGGATTGTTTTTGTTTTCCTCAATTAGTGATGAATAATAGTTTGCCCTGGCATGGCGGAGGGCCTTCTTATAGACTTTAAGACTGTCCAGCCAGACTAAACGGGACTCTTCCAGTTTGGTCGAACGCCAATGTCTTTCAAATTTTCACGATGTTTGTTTCAATTTGCGAATCTGGAGGTTAAACCATGGGGCTAATTTTTTTTGTTTCATTATTTTCTTCTTGAAGGGTGCAACAGTGTCGAGAGCTGATCGCAGTGAGCCAGTAGCATTATCGATGAGACAGTCAATTTGGGAATGACTTAAGTTAGTAGTAGTGTGCTCAGGAGTTGTAAGACATGGTAATGATGTCAAAGCAGAGGGAATTAGTTTCTTAAATGTAGCCACTGCTGAATCAGATAGACATCTAGAAGAGTAGCTCTTACTGAGAGGCTTGTAGTCAAGTAATAAAAAATTAAAAGTTATCAAATAATGGTCAGACAGAGCAGGAATCTCAGGAAAGACTAATAAATCTGCAATATCAATGCCGTATGCAAGGACTAAATCAAGGGTGTGATTGTAGCGGTGGGTGGGTCTATGTACACACTGACTGAAGCCAATTGAATCCAAAAGTGTGGAGAAAGCAGAACTAAGGCTATCACTATTAACATCCATGTGAATGTTAAAATCCCCTACGATAATAATTTTGTCTGATTTGAGCACTAAACTTGATATAAGCTCAGAGAACTCAGATAGAAATTCAGAGTATGGGCCGGGGGCGCGGTACACTATGACAAACAGAATTGGCTGTAAAGTTTTCCAGGATGGGTGAGAAAGACTAAGAAAAAGGCTTTCAAATGAATTATAGTTTAACTTGGCCTTAGTGTGAATTGCTAAGCTTGAATCAAAGATAGCAGCGACTCCCCCTCCTCTGCCAGTGTCCCGCGCAACGTGACTATTTATATGACCAGGAGGAGTGGATTCATTCAGGCTAACGTACTCTTCAGGACAAAGCCAGGTCTCAGTGAGGCATAATAAATCAATATGGTTATCCGATATTAAATCAGTGACTAAATGAGCCTTGGTTGATAAGGATCTAACGTTCAAGAGTCCTCATTTAATTCTCCTGTTATGATGCTGTATGACAGGAGATGAGTTAATTTTTATGAGATTTTCATATACAACTCCCCTTTTGTTTATTTTAGTATTAAACAAATGAAGTGGTCGGGGGACAGACACTGTTTTTATAACATTTACATTATGGGTGTGTGACTGTGCTAGAGGAAGCTCAGAGAAGCGTGTAAGACTGCGACTCCGAAACCTGGTCCCAACTCTGGTTTGTCATGTGTGTGTGTATGTGTGTGCGTGTGATTGCATGAGCATGTGTGTGTGTGCGTGTGCTTGCATGAGCATGTGTGTAGGTGTGCTTGCATGAACGTGTGTGTATGTGTGTGCATGTGTGTGCAGCATGTGCTTGCATGAGCATGTGTGTGTGTGTGTGTGTGCGCGTGCTTGCATAAGCATGTGTGCGCGTGTGCATGTGCTTGCATGAGCGTGTGTGTGCATGCACGTGCTTGCATGAGCATGTGTGTGTGTGTGTGTGCTTGCATGAGCATGTGTGTGTGTGTGCGTGCTTGCATGAGCATGTGTGTGTGTGCGTGTGTGCGTGTGTGCGTGTGCATGTGCGTGTGCTTGCATGAGCGTGTGTGTATTAGGCGTGTGCGTGTTGGCGTGCTTGTGTGAGCATGTGTGTGTGTGCTTATGTGTGTGTGTGTGCGTTTGCTTGCATGAGCGTGTGTTGGTGAGTGGAGGTTTTTATGAAGTTGATTGGAGAGGCACTTTTTCCGTTGGTGTTTTATTAAAGAGTGTCAAAAGTCCATGTCTCGCTCTCTCTCTCCCTCTCTCTCTTTCTTTCAAATTAAAATTAACTTTATTGGCGTGAATGTTTATCACATAGTTGCCAAACCAAAATAATTTTTGACGACATACTGTACTATGAGGTTTTGACATGATTTCAGACGACTTACTTCATGACTTTCTGATGTGATTTTGAACGAAAGACTGACATTTTGGTGCAATTTTGTACTATATTATTACAATTTGGCGCGATTTTGGATGGCTACTATACAGTGATGTTTTTGGGAGACTTTGAAGTTTTGATGTTTCAGAGTTTGTCGTTTTTCGACATACTATACAATGGGGTTTTCAGCCATTTTTTGACATGCAAAATTATGAAGTTTTTGGACTTTTTTGCCTTTTTTTAAAAATTTGTGTACAATGACATGTTTCTACAAGCTATAAAATGTCATTTTCAGCCATTTTCATGATGCACCAAAATTTGGCATTTTCCCATGTAGTATACTATGGCGCTTTTGGACAATTTTTCATCATACTAAATTATGACTTGTTTGTCTTTTTTTGGCCTTTGTTTCCACTTTGTATATTGTGACGTATCTCTACAAGCTCTAATACATTGTTTTCAGCCATTTTTATGACATGTCAACATTTGACGTTTCTCGGCATACTATACTATAGTGTTATCAACCATTTTTTTGATATGCAAAATTGTAAAGTTGTGGGACTTTTTTTGTTTTTTTCCCCCCATTTTTTTCGATGACATGTCTCTACAAGCTATAATATGTTGTTTTCATGACGCATCAAAATTTGGTGTTTTTCAACATACTATATACTGTGACGAATTTGGACATTTTTTCAACATGCTTAATTTTTCCTATTTTGGCCTGCTTTCCACATTGTATACTGTGACATAGCTCTACAAGCTAGAATGTGTCGTTTTCAGCTATTTTCATGATACTTCAACATTTTTCGTTTTTCGACATACTATACTATGGCATTTTTCGGACATGCTAAATTTTGACATTTTTGGTCTTTTTTGGCCTTTTTTTCTGCTTGTATGCTATAATGCTTCTGCCCTTTTCAGCCATTTTTATGACTCATATCTCAAAATCATTATACTATGGCGTAAATTACTAAGTTTTTGATGTTTTTTGGCTTTTTGTATTTTTGTTTACACTTTGTTTACAATGATCTCTACAAGCTATAATAGATCGTTTTTAGCCATTTTCATGATGAGTCAAAATTTGGCATTTTTCAACATAATGTATTATAGCGTTTTTGGACATTTTTTGGACATGCTAAATGACAATGTTTTGGGTCTTTTTTGGACTTTTTTTCCCCACCTTGAATACAATGACACTTCTCTAAAAGCTATGCTATGTTATTTTTAGCCATTTTTATGACACCTTTTTAGATAAACTAAATTATGGCATTTTCAGCCATTTTTTCAACATGAAAATTATTACTTTTTTGTACTTTTTTAAAATCAAATTTGTGTAAGATAACATGTGTACAAGCTATAATACGCCGTTTTCAGCATTTTTTGTGACGTGTCAAAATTTGACATTTGTAAACATACTACACTGTTGCTTTTTCTGACAATTTTTCGACATACTTAATGATGGCGTCGTTGGCCTTTGTTTCCACTTGGTATAGAATGATGTATCTCTACAAGCTATAATATGTCAATTTTGGCATCAACATCAAAATCAAAATTTGAGTTTTTACTCAACTATACTATGTCTTTTTCAGCCATTTTTCTGGCATTCCAAAATTTTTTCGACATACTATACTATTGCACTTTTGCAATTTTTTCAACATGCTTAATCATGACATTTTTGGCCTTTGTTGGCCTTTCCACTTTGTATGCTATGACATGTCTCTATGATCTATGATATGTCATTTTCAGTGATTCTTATGACATGTAAAGTCTCATATTTATCTACGTACTATGGTATTCTCTGCCATTGTTGACATGCTTAATTAAGGCGTTTTTGACTTTTATTTCCACTTTGTATGGTATGACACATCTTTAACAGGTAGATATTTTTTTTTGTTATTATTATTATTATTATTTATAATGTGTCAAAAAGTTTTTTTTATAAACTACACTATGGCGTTTTCTGCAATTTTTTCAACATGCAAATTATGACACTTTTGGCATTTATGGCATTTGTTTCTATTTTGTATTGTATGAAATGTCTCTACAACGTTTATTATGTCGTTTTCAGTCATTTTTATGACATGTTAAAATTGTACATTTTTGGACATACTATACTGAGACGTTTTCTGCCTTTCTGCCATTTTTTTCAGCAAGCTAAATTATAACATTTTTGGCATTTTTTTTCCTTGTCTTCCACTTTCTATTCAATGAAATGTCTCTACAAGGTATGTTGTTTTCAGGCATTTTTACAATGTGTTAAAATTTGTCATTCCTCGACATTCTATGCTATGGCGTTTTCTCCCCTTTTTTTTCGACATGATAAATTATAACATTTTTACCCTTTTTTGGAATTTGTTTCCACTTTGTATTCTTTGAAAATTACATAATATACCTTGTAAAGAAGTGTCAGCCATTTTAATTGCATTTCAAAATGTGAGTTTTTTCATCATACTATACTATGGTGTTTTTTGCCATTTTTTAGACATGTTAAATTTTTGTGGGTTTTTTTTTTTTTCGTTTTTGGCCTTTGTTTCCACTTTGTATACTATGACACATCTCTACAAGGTATATCATGTCGTTTTCAGCCATTTTTATGACATGTCAAAATTTGCAGTTTTCGACATGGCTTTTTCTGCCATTTTTTCAACATGCTAAATTATGACTTTTTTTTTTAGATTTTTTGGCCTTGGTTCCACTTTGTATACTATGGCACATCTCTACATAGTATATTATGTTGTTTTCAGCCATTTTTATGACATGACAAAATTTGACATTTTTCGACATACGATACTATGGCGTTTTCTGCCATTTTTTCAACATCCTAAATTATGACTTTTTTTTTTTACCATTTTTTGGCCTTGGTTTCCACTTTGTATTCAATGGAATGTCGCTACAGGATATATTATGTTGTTTTCAGCCATTTTTATGACATGACAAAATTTGACATTTTTCGACATACGATACTATGGCGTTTTCTGCCATTTTTTCAACATCCTAAATTATGACTTTTTTTTTTTACCATTTTTTGGCCTTGGTTTCCACTTTGTATTCAATGGAATGTCGCTACAGGATATATTATGTTGTTTTCAACCATTTTTATGACATGTCAAAATTTGAGAGTTTCGACATACTATACTATGGCATTTTTGCAATTTTTTCAACATCCTAAATTATTACTTTTTTGGCATTTTTTGGCCTTTGTTTCCACTTTGTATACTATGACACATCTCTACATAGTATATTATGTCGTTTTCAGCCATTTTTATGACGTCAAAATTTGAGAGTTTGGACATACTATACTATGGCGTTTTTGCAACTTTTTCAACATCCTAAATTATGACTTTTTTGGCATTTTTTGGGCTTTGTTTCCACTTTGTATACTATGACACATCTCTACATAGTCTATTATGTTGTTTTCAGCCATTTTTATGACATGACAAAATTTGACATTTTTCGACATACGATACTATGGCGTTTTCTGCCATTTTTTCAACATCCTAAATTATGACTTTTTTTTTTTTTTTACCATTTTTTGGCCTTGGTTTCCACTTTGTATTCAATGGAATGTCGCTACAGGATATATTATGTTGTTTTCAACCATTTTTATGACATGTCAAAATTTGAGAGTTTTGACATACTATACTATGGCGTTTTTACAATTGTTTCAACATCCTAAATTATTTTTTTTTTTGGCATTTTTTCCGCCTTTGTTTCCACTTTGTATACTATGACACATCTCTACATAGTGTATTATGTCGTTTACAGCCATTTTTATGACATGCCAAAATTTGACATTTTCGACATACTATACTATGGCGTTTTCTGCAATTTTTTCAACATCCTAATTTATTACTTTTTTGGCATTTTTTGGCCTTTGTTTCCACTTTGTATACTATGACACATCTCTACATAGTATATTATGTCGTTTTCAGCAATTGTTATGACATGTCAAAATTTGACATTTTTCGACATACTTCACTATGGCGTTTTCTGCCAATTTTTCAACATGCTAAATTATGACCTTTTTAGCATTTTTGGCCGTGGTTTCCACTTTGTATTCAATGGAATGTCGCTACAGGATATATTATGTTTTTTTCAACCATTTTTATGATGTGTTAAAATCTGATATTTTTTGATATACTATACTATGGTGTTTTTTTTCCAATTTTTTAGACATGCTAAATTCTGACATTTTTGGCCTTTGTTTCCTCTTTGTATACTATGGCACATCTCTACAAGGTGTATTATGTTGTTTTCAGCCTTTTTTATGACATGTCAAAATTTGAGAGTTTCGACATACTATACTATGGCGTTTTTTGCATTTTTCAACATGCTAAATTATGAGGTTTTTTTTTTTTTAGCATTTTTTGGCCTTGGTTTCCACGTTGTATTCAATGGAATGTCGCTATAGGATATATTATGTTGTTTTCAACCATTTTTATGACATGTCAAAATTTGAGAGTTTCGACATACTATACTATGGCGTTTTTGCAATTTTTTCAACATCCTAAATTATAACTTTTTCAGCATTTTTTGGCCTTTGTTTCCACTTTGTGTACTATGACATATTTCTACATGGTATATTATGTCATTTTCAGCCATTTTTATGACATGTCAAAATTTGACATTTTCGACATACTATACTATGGCGCTTTCTGCCATTTTTTCAACATGCTAAATTATGACTTTTTTTTTTAAGCATTTTTTGGCCTTGGTTTCCACTTTGTATTCAAAGGAATGTCGCTACAAGATATATTATGCTGTTTTCAACCATTTTTATGACATGTCAAAATTTGAGAGTTTCGACATACTATACTATGGAGTTTTTGCATTTTTTTCAACATCCTAAATTATTACTTTTTTGGCATTTTTTGGCCTTTGTTTCCACTTTGTATACTATGACACATCTCTACATAGTGTATTATGTCGTTTACAGCCATTTTTATGACATGTCAAAATTTGACATTTTCGACATACTATACTATGGCGTTTTCTGCATTTTTTTCAACATCCTAATTTATTACTTTTTTGGCATTTTTTGGCCTTTGTTTCCACTTTGTATCCAAAGGAATGTCGCTACAAGATATATTATGCTGTTTTCAACCATTTTTATGACTTGTCAAAATTTGACATTTTCGACATACTATACTATGGCGTTTTCTGCAATTTTTTCAACATCCTAATTAATTACTTTTTGGGCATTTTTTGGCCTTGGTTTCTACTTTGGATTCAATGGAATGTCGCTATAGGATATATTATGTTGTTTCAACCATTTTTATGACATGTCAAAATTTGAGAGTTTCGACATACTATTCTATGGCATTTTTGCAATTTTTTCAACATGCTAAATTATTACTTTTTTGGCATTTTTTGGCCTTTGTTTCCACTTTGTATACTATGACACATCTCTACATAGTGTATTATGTCGTTTACAGCCATTTTTATGACATGTCAAAATTTGACATTTTTCGACATACTATACTATGGCGTTTTTTGCAATTTTTTCAACATCCTAATTTATTACTTTTTTGGCATTTTTTGGCCTTTGTTTCCACTTTGTATACTATGACACATCTCTACATAGTCTATTATGTTGTTTTCAGCCATTTTTATGACATGTCAAAATTTGACATTTTCGACATACTATACTATGGCGTTTTCTGCAATTTTTTCAACATCCTAATTTATTACTTTTTTGGCATTTTTTGGCCTTTGTTTCCACTTTGTATACTATGACACATCTCTACATAGTGTATTATGTTGTTTTCAGCCATTTTTATGACATGACAAAATTTGACATTTTTCGACATACTATACTATGGCGTTTTCTGCCAATTTTTCAACATGCTAAATTATGACTTTTTTTTTTTAGCATTTTTTGGCCTTGGTTTCGACTTTGTATTCAAAGGAATGTCGCTACAAGATATATTATGTTGTTTTCAACCATTTTTATGACTTGTCAAAATTTGACATTTTCGACATACTATACTATGGCGTTTTTACAATTGTTTCAACATCCTAAATTATTTTTTTTTTTGCCATTTTTTCCGCCTTTGTTTCCACTTTTAATACTATGACACATCTCTACATAGTATATTATGTCGTTTTCAGTCATTTTTATGACACGTCAAAATTTGCCATTTTCGACATACTATACTATGGCGTTTTCTGCCATTTTTTCAATATGCTAAATTATGACTTTTTTAGCCTTTTTTGACCTTGGTTTCCACTTTATATTCAATGGAAAGTCGCTACACGATATATTATGCTGTTTTCAACAATTTTTATGACATGTCAAAATTTGAGAGTTTGACATACTATACTATGGCGTTTTCTGCAATTTTTTCAACATCCTAATTTATTACTTTTTTGGCATTTTTTGGCCTTTGTTTCCACTTTGAATACTATGACACATCTCTACATAGTGTATTATGTTGTTTTCAGCCATTTTTATGACATGTC
The DNA here is from genome assembly GCF_026936395.1 of Plectropomus leopardus. Taxonomy (NCBI): domain Eukaryota; kingdom Metazoa; phylum Chordata; class Actinopteri; order Perciformes; family Serranidae; genus Plectropomus; species Plectropomus leopardus. The sequence continues at coordinate 6,311,208 of NC_142178.1, forward strand.
AAAATTTGACATTTTTCGACATACTATACTATGGCGTTTTCTGCCATTTTTTCAACATGCTAAATTATGACTTTTTTTTAGCAGTTTTTGGCCTTTTTTTCCACTTTGTATACTATGACACATCTCTACATAGTGTATTATGTTGTTTTCAGCCATTATTATGACATGTCAAAATTTGACATTTTCGACATACTATACTATGGCGTTTTCTGCAATTTTTCAACATCCTAAATTATTACTTTTTGGCATTTTTGGCCTTTGTTTCCACTTTGTATACTATGACACATCTCTACATAGTGTATTATGTCGTTTTCAGCCATTTTTATGACATGTCAAAATTTTACATTTTCGACATTCTTTACTATGGCGCTTTCTGCCATTTTTTTAACATGCTAAATTATGACTTTTTTTTTTTAGCATTTTTTGGCCTTGGTTTCCACTTTGTATTCAAAGGAATGTCGCTACAAGATATATTATGTTGTTTTCAACCATTTTTATAACATGTCAAAATTTGACATTTTCGACATACTATAATATGGAGTTTTTGCATTTTTTTCAACATCCTAAATTATGACTGTTTTGGCCTTTTTTGGCCTTGGTTTCCACTTTGTATACTATGACACATCTCTACAAGGTATATTATGCTGTTTTCAGCCATTTTTTTGAAATGTCAAAATTTGAGAGTTTCAACATACTATACTATGGCGTTTTTGCAATTTTTTCAACATCCTAAATTATTACTTTTTTGGCATTTTTTGGCCTTTGTTTCCACTTTGTATACTATGACACATCTCTACATAGTGTATTATGTCGTTTACAGCCATTTTTATGACATGCCAAAATTTGACATTTTCGACATACTATACTATGGCGTTTTCTGCAATTTTTCAACATCCTAAATTATTACTTTTTTGGCATTTTTTGGCCTTTGTTTCCACTTTGTATACTATGACACATCTCTACATAGTATATTATGTCGTTTTCAGCCATTTTTATGACACGTCCAAATTTGCCATTTTTCGACATATACTTACTATGGCTTTTTCTGCCATGTTTTCAACATGCTAAATTATGACTTTTTTAGCCTTTTTTGGCCGTGGTTTCCACTTTGTATTCAATGGAATGTCGCTACAGGATATATTATGTTTTTTTCAACCATTTTTATGATGTGTTAAAATCTGATATTTTTTGATATACTATACTATGGTGTTTTTTTTCCAATTTTTTAGACATGCTAAATTCTGACATTTTTGGCCTTTGTTTCCTCTTTGTATACTATGGCACATCTCTACAAGGTGTATTATGTTGTTTTCAGCCTTTTTTATGACATGTCAAAATTTGAGAGTTTCGACATACTATACTATGGCGTTTTCTGCATTTTTTTCAACATCCTAATTTATTACTTTTTTAGCATTTTTTGGCCTTGGTTTCCACGTTGTATTCAATGGAATGTCGCTATAGGATATATTATGTTGTTTTCAACCATTTTTATGACATGTCAAAATTTGAGAGTTTCGACATACTATACTATGGCGTTTTTGCAATTTTTTCAACATCCTAAATTATAACTTTTTCAGCATTTTTTGGCCTTTGTTTCCACTTTGTATACTATGACACATCTCTACAAGGTATATTATGCCGTTTTCAGCCATTTTTATGACATGTCAAAATTTGAGAGTTTCGACATACTATACTATGGCGTTTTCTGCCATTTTTTCAACATGCTAAATTATGACTTTTTTTTAGCATTTTTTGGCCTTGGTTTCCACTTTGTATTCAAAGGAATGTCGCTACAAGATATATTATGTTGTTTTCAACCATTTTTATAACATGTCAAAATTTGACATTTTCGACATACTATAATATGGAGTTTTTGCATTTTTTTCAACATCCTAAATTATGACTGTTTTGGCCTTTTTTGGCCTTGGTTTCCACTTTGTATTCAATGGAATGTCGCTACAGGATATATTATGCTGTTTTCAACCATTTTTATGACATGTCAAAATTTGAGAGTTTCGACATACTATACTATGGAGTTTTTGCATTTTTTTCAACATCCTAAATTATTACTTTTTTGGCATTTTTTGGCCTTTGTTTCCACTTTGTATACTATGACACATCTCTACATAGTGTATTATGTCGTTTACAGCCATTTTTATGACATGCCAAAATTTGACATTTTCGACATACTATACTATGGCGTTTTCTGCAATTTTTTCAACATCCTAATTTATTACTTTTTTGGCATTTTTTGGCCTTTGTTTCCACTTTGTATACTATGACACATCTCTACAAGGTATATCATGTCGTTTTCAGCCATTTTTATGACATGTCAAAATTTGCAGTTTTCGACATATACTATACTATGTTTTCTGCCATTTTTTCAACATGCTAAATTATGACTTTTTTTTTTAGATTTTTTGGCCTTGGTTCCACTTTGTATACTATGGCACATCTCTACATAGTATATTATGTTGTTTTCAGCCATTTTTATGACATGACAAAATTTGACATTTTTCGACATACGATACTATGGCGTTTTCTGCCATTTTTTCAACATCCTAAATTATGACTTTTTTTTTTACCATTTTTTGGCTTTGGTTTCCACTTTGTATTCAATGGAATGTCGCTACAGGATATATTATGTTGTTTTCAACCATTTTTATGACATGTCAAAATTTGGCGTTTTCTGCCATTTAAATTGTTACTTTTTTGGCATTTTTTGGCCTTTGTTTCCACTTTGTATACTATGACACATCTCTACATAGTATATTATGTCGTTTTCAGCCATTTTTATGACGTCAAAATTTGAGAGTTTGGACATACTATACTATGGCGTTTTTGCAACTTTTTCAACATCCTAAATTATGACTTTTTTGGCATTTTTTGGGCTTTGTTTCCACTTTGTATACTATGACACATCTCTACATAGTCTATTATGTTGTTTTCAGCCATTTTTATGACATGTCAAAATTTGACATTTTCAACATACTATACTATGGCTTTTTCTGCCATTTTTTCAACATGCTAAATTATGACTTTTTTTTTTAGATTTTTTGGCCTTGGTTCCACTTTGTATACTATGGCACATCTCTACATAGTATATTATGTTGTTTTCAGCCATTTTTATGACATGACAAAATTTGACATTTTTCGACATACGATACTATGGCGTTTTCTGCCATTTTTTCAACATCCTAAATTATGACTTTTTTTTTTTTTTTTACCATTTTTTGGCCTTGGTTTCCACTTTGTATTCAATGGAATGTCGCTACAGGATATATTATGTTGTTTTCAACCATTTTTATGACATGTCAAAATTTGAGAGTTTTGACATACTATACTATGGCGTTTTTACAATTGTTTCAACATCCTAAATTATTTTTTTTTTTGGCATTTTTTCCGCCTTTGTTTCCACTTTGTATACTATGACACATCTCTACATAGTATATTATGTCGTTTTCAGTCATTTTTATGACACGTCAAAATTTGCCATTTTCGACATACTATACTATGGCGTTTTCTGCAAATTTTTTCAACATGCTAAATTATTACTTTTTTGGCATTTTTTGGCCTTTGTTTCCACTTTGTATACTATGACACATCTCTACAACGTATATTATGCTGTTTTCAACAATTTTTATGACATGTCAAAATTTGAGAGTTTGACATACTATACTATGGCGTTTTCTGCAATTTTTTCAACATCCTAATTTATTACTTTTTTGGCATTTTTTGGCCTTTGTTTCCACTTTGAATACTATGACACATCTCTACATAGTGTATTATGTTGTTTTCAGCCATTTTTATGACATGTCAAAATTTGACATTTTTCGACATACTATACTATGGCGTTTTCTGCCATTTTTTCAACATGCTAAATTATGAGGTTTTTTTTTTTTTTTAGCATTTTTGGCCTTTGTTTCCACTTTGTATACTATGACACATCTCTACATAGTGTATTATGCCGTTTTCAGCCATTTTCATGGCATGTCAAAATTTGAGAGTTTCGACATACTATACTATGGCGTTTTTGCAATTTTTTCAACATCCTAAATTATAACTTTTTCAGCATTTTTTGGCCTTTGTTTCCACTTTGTGTACTATGACATATTTCTACATGGTATATTATGTCATTTTCAGCCATTTTTATGACATGTCAAAATTTGACATTTTCGACATACTATACTATGGCGCTTTCTGCCATTTTTTCAACATGCTAAATTATGACTTTTTTTTTTTAGCATTTTTTGGCCTTGGTTTCCACTTTGTATTCAAAGGAATGTCGCTACAAGATATATTATGTTGTTTTCAACCATTTTTATAACATGTCAAAATTTGACATTTTCGACATACTATAATATGGAGTTTTGCCATTTTTCAACATCCTAAATTATGACTTTTTTAGCAGTTTTTGGCCTTGGTTTCCACTTTGTATTCAATGACACATCTCTACATAGTATATTATGCTGTTTTCAACCATTTTTATGACATGTCAAAATTTGAGAGTTTCGACATACTATACTATGGAGTTTTTGCATTTTTTTCAACATCCTAAATTATTACTTTTTTGGCATTTTTTGGCCTTTGTTTCCACTTTGTATACTATGACACATCTCTACATAGTGTATTATGTCGTTTACAGCCATTTTTATGACATGCCAAAATTTGACATTTTCGACATACTATACTATGGCGTTTTCTGCAATTTTTTCAACATCCTAATTTATTACTTTTTTGGCATTTTTTGGCCTTTGTTTCCACTTTGTATACTATGACACATCTCTACATAGTATATTATGTCGTTTTCAGCAATTGTTATGACATGTCAAAATTTGACATTTTTCGACATACTTCACTATGGCGTTTTCTGCCAATTTTTCAACATGCTAAATTATGACCTTTTTAGCATTTTTGGCCGTGGTTTCCACTTTGTATTCAATGGACATATTTCTACAGGATATATTATGTTTTTTTCAACCATTTTTATGATGTGTTAAAATCTGATATTTTTGATATACTATACTATGGTGTTTTTTTCCAATTTTTTAGACATGCTAATTTATTACTTTTGGACATTTTTGGCCTTTGTTTCCTCTTTGTATACTATGGCACATCTCTACAAGGTGTATTATGTTGTTTTCAGCCTTTTTTATGACATGTCAAAATTTGAGAGTTTCGACATACTATACTATGGCGTTTTCTGCATTTTTTTCAACATCCTAATTTATTACTTTTTTAGCATTTTTTGGCCTTGGTTTCCACGTTGTATTCAATGGAATGTCGCTATAGGATATATTATGTTGTTTTCAACCATTTTTATGACATGTCAAAATTTGAGAGTTTCGACATACTATACTATGGCGTTTTTGCAATTTTTTCAACATCCTAAATTATAACTTTTTCAGCATTTTTTGGCCTTTGTTTCCACTTTGTGTACTATGACATATTTCTACATGGTATATTATGTCATTTTCAGCCATTTTTATGACATGTCAAAATTTGACATTTTCGACATACTATACTATGGCGCTTTCTGCCATTTTTTCAACATGCTAAATTATGACTTTTTTTTTTAGCATTTTTTGGCCTTGGTTTCGACTTTGTATTCAAAGGAATGTCGCTACAAGATATATTATGTTGTTTTCAACCATTTTTATGACATGTCAAAATTTGAGAGTTTCGACATACTATACTATGGAGTTTTTGCATTTTTTTCAACATCCTAAATTATAACTTTTTTGGCATTTTTTGGCCTTTGTTTCCACTTTGTATACTATGACACATCTCTACATAGTGTATTATGTTGTTTACAGCCATTTTTATGACATGTCAAAATTTGACATTTTCGACATACTATACTATGGCGTTTTCTGCATTTTTTTCAACATCCTAATTTATTACTTTTTTGGCATTTTTTGGCCTTGGTTTCCACTTTGTATCCAAAGGAATGTCGCTACAAGATATATTATGCTGTTTTCAACCATTTTTATGACTTGTCAAAATTTGACATTTTCGACATACTATACTATGGCGTTTTCTGCAATTTTTTCAACATCCTAATTTATTACTTTTTTGGCATTTTTTGGCCTTGGTTTCTACTTTGGATTCAATGGAATGTCGCTATAGGATATATTATGTTGTTTCAACCATTTTTATGACATGTCAAAATTTGAGAGTTTCGACATACTATACTATGGCATTTTTGCAATTTTTTCAACATCCTAAATTATTACTTTTTTGGCATTTTTTGGCCTTTGTTTCCACTTTGTATACTATGACACATCTCTACATAGTGTATTATGTCGTTTACAGCCATTTTTATGACATGTCAAAATTTGACATTTTTCGACATACTATACTATGGCGTTTTTTGCAATTTTTTCAACATCCTAATTTATTACTTTTTTGGCATTTTTTTGGCCTTTGTTTCCACTTTGTATTCAATGGAATGTCGCTACAGGATATATTATGTTTTTTTCAACCATTTTTATGACATGTCAAAATTTGACATTTTCGACATACTATACTATGGCGTTTTCTGCAATTTTTTCAACATCCTAATTTATTACTTTTTTGGCATTTTTGGCCTTTGTTTCCACTTTGTATACTATGACACATCTCTACATAGTGTATTATGTTGTTTTCAGCCATTTTTATGACATGACAAAATTTGACATTTTTCGACATACTATACTATGGCGTTTTCTGCCATTTTTTCAACATGCTAAATTATGACTTTTTTTAGCATTTTTGGCCTTTGTTTCCACTTTTGTATTCAAAGACATGTCTACAAGATATATTATGTTGTTTTCAACCATTTTTATAACATGTCAAAATTTGACATTTTCGACATACTATAATATGGAGTTTTTGCATTTTTTTCAACATCCTAAATTATGACTGTTTTGGCCTTTTTTGGCCTTGGTTTCCACTTTGTATTCAATGGAATGTCTACATAGTGATATATTATGCTGTTTTCAACCATTTTTATGACATGTCAAAATTTGAGAGTTTCGACATATTATACTATGGCGTTTTCTGCCATTTTTTCAACATGCTAAATTACGACTTTTTTTTAGCAGTTTTTGGCCTTGGTTTCCATTTTGTATACTATGACACATTCCTACAACGTATATTATGTTGTTTTCAGCCATTATTATGACATGTCAAAATTTGACATTTTCGACATACTATACTATGGCGTTTTCTGCCATTTTTTCAACATCCTAAATTATAACTTTTTGGCATTTTTGGCCTTTGTTTCCACTTTGTATACTATGACATATTTCTACATGGTATATTATGTCATTTTCAGCCATTTTTATGACATGTCAAAATTTGACATTTTCGACATACTATACTATGGCGTTTTCTGCAATTTTTTCAACATGCTAAATTATGACCTTTTTAGCATTTTTGGCCGTGGTTTCCACTTTGTATTCAATGGAATGTCGCTACAGGATATATTATGTTGTCTTCAACCATTTTTATGACATGTCAAAATTTGAGAGTTTCGACATACTATACTATGGCGTTTTTTATCAATTTTTCAACATGCTAAATTATGACTTTTTTTAGCAGTTTTTGGCCTTTGTTTCCATTTTGTATACTATGACACATCTCTACATAGTATATTATGTTGTTTTCAGCCATTTTTATGAGACGTCAAAATGTGACATTTTCAACATACTATACTATGGCGTTTTTGCCATTTTTTCAACATCCTAAATTATTACTTTTTTGGCATTTTTTGGCCTTTGTTTCCACTTTGTATACGATGACACATCTCTACATAGTGTATTATGTCGTTTTCAGCCATTTTCATGACATGTCAAAATTTGACATTTTCAACATACTATACTATGGCGTTTTCTGCAATTTTTTCAACATCCTAATTTATTACTTTTTTGGCATTTTTTGGCCTTGGTTTCTACTTTGGATTCAATGGAATGTCGCTATAGGATATATTATGTTGTTTCAACCATTTTAATGACATGTCAAACTTTGAGAGTTTCGACATACTATACTATGGCGTTTTCTGCAATTTTTTCAACATCCTAATTTATTACTTTTTTGGCATTTTTTGGCCTTTGTTTCCACTTTGTATACTATGACACATGTCTACATAGTGTATTATGTTGTTTTCAGCCATTTTTATGACATGTCAAAATTTGACATTTTCGACATACTATACTATGGCGCTTTCTTGCCATTTTTTCAACATGCTAAATTAGGACCTTTTTTTTTAGCATCTTTTGACCTTGGTTTCCACTTTGTATTCAAAGGAATGTCGCTACAAGATATATTATGTTGTTTTCAACCATTTTTATGACTTGTCAAAATTTGAAATTTTCGACATACTATACTATGGCGTTTTCTGCCATTTTTTCAACATGCTAAATTATGACTTTTTTTTTAGCAGTTTTTGGCCTTGGTTTCCATTTTGCATACTATGACACATCTCTACATAGTATATTATGTTGTTTTCAGCCATTTTTATGAGACGTCAAAATGTGACATTTTCGACATACTATACTATGGCGTTTCCTGCCATTTTTTCAACATCCTAAATTATTACTTTTTTAGCAGTTTTTGGCCTTTGTTTCCACTTTGTATACGATGACACATCTCTACATAGTGTATTATGTCGTTTTCAGCCATTTTCATGACATGTCAAAATTTGACATTTTCAACATACTATACTATGGCGTTTTCTGCCATTTTTTCAGCATCCTAAATTATTACTTTTTGGCATTTTTTGGCCTTTGTTTCCACTTTGTATACTATGACACATCTCTACATAGTGTATTATGTCGTTTACAGCCATTTTTATGACATGTCAAAATTTGACATTTTCGACATACTATACTATGGCGTTTTCTGCAATTTTTTCAACATCCTAATTTATTACTTTTTTGGCATTTTTTGGCCTTGGTTTCTACTTTGGATTCAATGGAATGTCGCTATAGGATATATTATGTTGTTTCAACCATTTTTATGACATGTCAAAATTTGAGAGTTTCGACATACTATACTATGGCATTTTTGCAATTTTTTCAACATCCTAAATTATTACTTTTTTGGCATTTTTTGGCCTTTGTTTCCACTTTGTATACTATGACACATCTCTACAACGTATATTATGTTTTTTTCAGCCATTTTTATGACATGTCAAAATTTGACATTTTCGACATACTATACTATGGCGTTTTCTGCAATTTTTTCAACATCCTAATTTATTACTTTTTTGGCATTTTTTGGCCTTTGTTTCCACTTTGTATACTATGACACATCTCTACATAGTGTATTATGTTGTTTTCAGCCATTTTTATGACATGACAAAATTTGACATTTTTCGACATACTATACTATGGCGTTTTCTGCCATTTTTTCAACATGCTAAATTATGACTTTTTTTTTTAGCATTTTTTGGCCTTGGTTTCGACTTTGTATTCAAAGGAATGTCGCTACAAGATATATTATGTTGTTTTCAACCATTTTTATGACTTGTCAAAATTTGACATTTTCGACATATTATACTATGGCTTTTTCTGCCATGTTTTCAACATGCTAAATTATGACTTTTTTTAGCCTTTTTTGGCCTTGGTTTCCACTTTGTATTCAATGGAATGTTGCTACAGGATATACTATGTTGTTTTCAACCATTTTTATGACATGTCAAAATTTGAGAATTTCGACATACTATACTATGGCGTTTTCTGCCATTTTTTCAACATGCTAAATTACGACTTTTTTTTAGCAGTTTTTGGCCTTGGTTTCCATTTTGTATACTATGACACATTCCTACAACGTATATTATGTTGTTTTCAGCCATTATTATGACATGTCAAAATTTGACATTTTCGACATACTATACTATGGCGTTTTCTGCCATTTTTTCAGCATCCTAAATTATTACTTTTTTGGCATTTTTTGGCCTTTGTTTCCACTTTGTATACTATGACACATCTCTACATAGTGTATTATGTCGTTTACAGCCATTTTTATGACATGTCAAAATTTGACATTTTCGACATACTATACTATGGCGTTTTCTGCAATTTTTTCAACATGCTAAATTATGACCTTTTTAGCATTTTTGGCCGGGGTTTCCACTTTGTATTCAATGGAATGTCGCTACAGGATATATTATGTTGTTTTCAACCATTTTTATGACGTGTTAAAATCTGATATTTTTTGATGTCATTATGTCTATGGCGTTTTTTTATCAATTTTTTAGACATGCTAAATTCTGACATTTTTGGCCTTTGTTTCCTCTTTGTATACTATGACACATCTCTACAAGGTATATTATGCCGTTTTCAGCCATTTTCATGGCATGTCAAAATTTGAGAGTTTCAACATACTATACTATGGCGTTTTTGCAATTTTTTCAACATCCTAAATTATAACTTTTTTGGCATTTTTTGGCCTTTGTTTCCACTTTGTGTACTATGACATATTTCTACATGGTATATTATGTCATTTTCAGCCATTTTTATGACATGTCAAAATTTGACATTTTCGACATACTATACTATGGCGTTTTCTGCAATTTTTTCAACATCCTAATTTATTACTTTTTTGGCATTTTTTGGCCTTTGTTTCCACTTTGTATACTATGACACATCTCTACATAGTGTATTATGTTGTTTTCAGCCATTTTTATGACATGACAAAATTTGACATTTTTCGACATACTATACTATGGCGTTTTCTGCCATTTTTTCAACATGCTAAATTATGACTTTTTTTTAGCATTTTTGGCCTTGGTTTCCACTTTGTATACTATGACACATCTCTACAAGGTATATTATGCTGTTTTCAGCCATTTTTATGGCATGTCAAAATTTGAGAGTTTCGACATACTATACTATGGCGTTTTAGCAATTTTTTCAACATCCTAAATTATAACTTTTTCAGCATTTTTTGGCCTTTGTTTCCACTTTGTGTACTATGACATATTTCTACATGGTATATTATGTCATTTTCAGCCATTTTTATGACATGTCAAAATTTGACATTTTCGACATACTATACTATGGCGCTTTCTGCCATTTTTTCAACATGCTAAATTATGACTTTTTTTTTAGCATTTTTTGGCCTTGGTTTCGACTTTGTATTCAAAGGAATGTCGCTACAAGATATATTATGTTGTTTTCAACCATTTTTATGACATGTCAAAATTTGACATTTTCGACATACTATACTATGGCGTTTTCTGCCATTTTTTCAACATGCTAAATTATGACTTTTTTTTTAGCAGTTTTTGGCCTTGGTTTCCATTTTGCATACTATGACACATCTCTACATAGTATATTATGTTGTTTTCAGCCATTTTTATGAGACGTCAAAATGTGACATTTTCGACATACTATACTATGGCGTTTTCTGCAAATTTTTCAACATCCTAATTTATTACTTTTTTGGCATTTTTTGGCCTTGGTTTCTACTTTGGATTCAATGGAATGTCGCTATAGGATATATTATGTTGTTTCAACCATTTTAATGACATGTCAAACTTTGAGAGTTTCGACATACTATACTATGGCATTTTTGCAATTTTTTCAACATCCTAAATTATTACTTTTTTGGCATTTTTTGGCCTTTGTTTCCACTTTGTATACTATGACACATCTCTACATAGTACATTATGTCGTTTACAGCCATTTTTATGACATGTCAAAATTTGACATTTTTCGACATACTATACTATGGCGTTTTTTGCAATTTTTTCAACATCCTAATTTATTACTTTTTTGGCATTTTTTGGCCTTTGTTTTTCCTTTGTATTCTATGACATATTTCTACATGGTATATTATGTTGTTTCAACCATTTTTATGACATGTCAAAATTTGACATTTTTCGACATACTATACTATGGCGTTTTTTGCAATTTTTTCAACATCCTAATTTATTACTTTTTTGGCATTTTTTGGCCTTTGTTTCCACTTTGTATACTATGACACATCTCTACATAGTGTATTATGTTGTTTTCAGCCATTTTTATGACATGACAAAATTTGACATTTTTCGACATACTATACTATGGCGTTTTCTGCCATTTTTTCAACATGCTAAATTATGACTTTTTTTTTAGCATTTTTGGCCTTGGTTTCCACTTTGTATACTATGACACATCTCTACAAGGTATATTATGCCGTTTTCAGCCATTTTTATGGCATGTCAAAATTTGAGAGTTTCGACATACTATACTATGGCGTTTTTGCAATTTTTTCAACATCCTAAATTATAACTTTTTCAGCATTTTTTGGCCTTTGTTTCCACTTTGTGTACTATGACATATTTCTACATGGTATATTATGTCATTTTCAGCCATTTTTATGACATGTCAAAATTTGACATTTTCGACATACTATACTATGGCGCTTTCTGCCATTTTTTCAACATGCTAAATTATGACTTTTTTTTTAGCATTTTTTGGCCTTGGTTTCACTTTGTATTCAAAGGAATGTCGCTACAAGATATATTATGTTGTTTTCAACCATTTTTATGACATGTCAAAATGTGACATTTTCGACATACTATACTATGGCGTTTTCTGCCATTTTTTCAACATCCTAAATTATTACTTTTTTGGCATTTTTTGGCCTTTGTTTCCACTTTGTATACGATGACACATCTCTACATAGTGTATTATGTCGTTTACAGCCATTTTTATGACATGTCAAAAATTGACATTTTCGACATACTATACTATGGCGTTTTCTGCAAATTTTTCAACATCCTAATTTATTACTTTTTTGGCATTTTTTGGCCTTGGTTTCTACTTTGGATTCAATGGAATGTCGCTATAGGATATATTATGTTGTTTCAACCATTTTAATGACATGTCAAACTTTGAGAGTTTCGACATACTATACTATGGCATTTTTGCAATTTTTTCAACATCCTAAATTATTACTTTTTTGGCATTTTTTGGCCTTTGTTTCCACTTTGTATACTATGACACATCTCTACATAGTACATTATGTCGTTTACAGCCATTTTTATGACATGTCAAAATTTGACATTTTCGAGCATACTATACTATGGCGTTTTTTGCAATTTTTCAACATCCTAATTTATTACTTTTTGGCATTTTTGGCCTTTTGTTTCCACTTTGTATACTATGACACATCTCTACAACGTATATTATGTTTTTTTCAGCCATTTTTATGACATGTCAAAATTTGACATTTTCGACATACTATACTATGGCGTTTTCTGCAATTTTTTCGACATGCTAAATTATGACTTTTTTTTAGCAGTTTTTGGCCTTTGTTTCCACTTTGTATACTATGACACATCTCTACAACGTATATTATGTTTTTTTCAGCCATTTTTATGACATGTCAAAATTTGACATTTTCGACATACTATACTATGGCGATTTCTGCCATTTTTTCAACATGCTAAATTATGACTTTTTTTTTTTAGCATTTTTGGCCTTGGTTTCCACTTTGTATACTATGACACATCTCTACAAAATTATATTATGTTGTTTTCAGCCATTTTTATGGCATGTCAAAATTTGAGTTTTAGAGCATACTATACTATGGCGTTTCTGCAATTTTCAACATCCTAAATTATAACTTTTTCAGCATTTTTTGGCCTTTGTTTCCACTTTTGTACTATGACATATTTCTACATGGTATATTGTCATTTCAGCCATTTTTATGACATGACAAAATTTGACATTTTTAGACACAATATACTATGGCTCTTTCTGTCATTTTTCAACATGCTAAATTATGACTTTTTTTTTTTTAGCATTTTTGGCCTTAGTTCGACTTTGTATTCAAAGGAATGTAAGCTACAAGATATATTATGTTGTTTTCAACCATTTTTTATGACTTGTCAAAATTTGACATTTCGACATATTATACTATGGCTTTTTCTGCCATGTTTTCAACATGCTAAGTATGACTTTTAGCCTTTTTGGCCTTGGTTTCCGCTTTGTATTCAATGGAATGTCGCCTACAGGATATATTATGTTGTTTTCAACCATTTTATGACATGTCAAAATTTGAGAATTTAGGCATACTATACTATGGCGTTTTCTGCCATTTTTCAACATGCTAAATTCCGACTTTTTTTTAGCAGTTTTTGGCCTTGGTTTCCATTTTGTATACTATGACACATTCCTACAACGTATATTATGTTGTTTTCAGCCATTATTATGACATGTCAAAATTTGACATTTTCGACATACTATACTATGGCGTTTTCTGCCATTCTTCAGCATCCTAATTTATTATTACTTTTTGGCATTTTGGCCTTTGTTTCCACTTTGTATACTATGACACATCTCTACAAGTGTATTATGTCATTTAAAAGCCATTTTTATGACATGTCAAAATTTGACATTTTCGACATACTATACTATGGCATTTTCTGCCATTTTTCAACCTCTAAATTATTATTATTTTTTAGCATTTTTGGCCTTTGTTTCCACTTTGTATACTATGACACATTCTTACAGCATTATATTATGTTTTTCAGCCATTTTTATGACATGTCAAATTTGACATTTTCGACATACTATACTATGGCGTTTTTGCAATTTTTCAACATCCTAATTTATCACTTTTTTGGCATTTTTTGGCCTTTGTTTCCACTTTGTATACTATGACACATCTCTACATAGTGTATTATGTCATTTTCAGCCATTTTTATGACATGTCAAAATTTGACATTTTCGACATACTATACTATGGCGCTTTCTGCCATTTTTTCAACATGCTAAATTAGGACTTTTTTTTTTAGCATCTTTTGACCTTGGTTTCCACTTTGTATTCAAAGGAATGTCGCTACAAGATATATTATGTTGTTTTCAACCATTTTTATGACTTGTCAAAATTTGAAATTTTCGACATACTATACTATGGCGTTTTATGCCATTTTTTCAACATGCTAAATTATGACTTTTTTTTTTAGCAGTTTTTGGCCTTGGTTTCCATTTTGTATACTATGACACATCTCTACATAGTATATTATGTTGTTTTCAGCCATTTTTATGAGACGTCAAAATGTGACATTTTTAGACATACTATACTATGGCGTTTCTGCCATTTTTCAACATCCTAAATTATTACTTTTTTTTGCAGTTTTGGCCTTTGTTTCCACTTTGTATTATGACACATCTCTACATAGTGTATTATGTTGTTTTCAGCCATTTTCATGACATGTCAAAATTTGACATTTTCAACATACTATACTATGGCGTTTTCTGCCATTTGTCAGCATCCTAAATTATTACTTTTTGGCATTTTTTGGCCTTTGTTTCCACTTTGTATACGATGACACATCTCTACATAGTGTATTATGTCGTTTACAGCCATTTTTATGACATGTCAAAAATTGACATTTTCGACATACTATACTATGGCGTTTTCTGCAAATTTTTCAACATCCTAATTTATTACTTTTTTGGCATTTTTTGGCCTTGGTTTCTACTTTGGATTCAATGGAATGTCGCTATAGGATATATTATGTTGTTTCAACCATTTTAATGACATGTCAAACTTTGAGAGTTTCGACATACTATACTATGGCATTTTTGCAATTTTTTCAACATCCTAAATTATTACTTTTTTGGCATTTTTTGGCCTTTGTTTCCACTTTGTATACTATGACACATCTCTACATAGTACATTATGTCGTTTACAGCCATTTTTATGACATGTCAAAATTTGACATTTTTCGACATACTATACTATGGCGTTTTTTGCAATTTTTTCAACATCCTAATTTATTACTTTTTTGGCATTTTTTGGCCTTTGTTTCCACTTTGTATACTATGACACATCTCTACAACGTATATTATGTTTTTTTCAGCCATTTTTATGACATGTCAAAATTTGACATTTTCGACATACTATACTATGTATGCGTTTTCTGCAATTTTTTCGACATGCTAAATTATGACTTTTTTTTAGCAGTTTTTGGCCTTTGTTTCCACTTTGTATACTATGACACATCTCTACAACGTATATTATGTTTTTTTCAGCCATTTTTATGACATGTCAAAATTTGACATTTTCGACATACTATACTATGGCGTTTTCTGCCATTTTTTCAACATGCTAAATTATGACTTTTTTTTTAGCATTTTTTGGCCTTGGTTTCGACTTTGTATTCAAAGGAATGTCGCTACAAGATATATTATGTTGTTTTCAACCATTTTTATGACTTGTCAAAATTTGACATTTTCGACATATTATACTATGGCTTTTTCTGCCATTTTTTCAACATGCTAAATTATGACTTTTAGCCATTTTTTGGCCTTGGTTTCCACTTTGTATTCAATGAATGTTGCTACAGGATATACTATGTTGTTTTCAACCATTTTTATGACATGTCAAAATTTGAGAATTTCGACATACTATACTATGGCGTTTTTGCAATTTTTTCAACATCCTAAATTATAACTTTTTCAGCATTTTTTGGCCTTTGTTTCCACTTTGTGTACTATGACATATTTCTACATGGTATATTATGTCATTTTCAGCCATTTTTATGACATGTCAAAATTTGACATTTTCGACATAATATACTATGGCTCTTTCTGTCATTTTTTCAACATGCTAAATTAGGACTTTTTTTTTTTTTAGCATTTTTTGGCCTTGGTTTCGACTTTGTATTCAAAGGAATGTCGCTACAAGATATATTATGTTGTTTTCAACCATTTTTATGACTTGTCAAAATTTGACATTTTCGACATATTATACTATGGCTTTTTCTGCCATGTTTTCAACATGCTAAATTATGACTTTTTTAGCCTTTTTTGGCCTTGGTTTCCACTTTGTATTCAATGGAATGTCGCTACAGGATATATTATGTTGTTTTCAACCATTTTTATGACATGTCAAAATTTGAGAATTTCGACATACTATACTATGGCGTTTTCTGCCATTTTTTCAACATGCTAAATTCCGACTTTTTTTTAGCAGTTTTTGGCCTTGGTTTCCATTTTGTATACTATGACACATCTCTACATAGTATATTATGTTGTTTTCAGCCATTATTATGACATGTCAAAATTTGACATTTTCGACATACTATACTATGGCGTTTTCTGCCATTTCTTCAGCATCCTAAATTATTACTTTTTTGGCATTTTTTGGCCTTTGTTTCCACTTTGTATACTATGACACATCTCTACATAGTGTATTATGTCATTTACAGCCATTTTTATGACATGTCAAAATTTGACATTTTCGACATACTATACTATGGCATTTTCTGCCATTTTTTCAACCTCCTAAATTATTACTTTTTTAGCATTTTTTGGCCTTTGTTTCCACTTTGTATACTATGACACATTCTTACAACGTATATTATGTTTTTTTCAGCCATTTTTATGACATGTCAAAATTTGACATTTTTCGACATACTATACTATGGCGTTTTTTGCAATTTTTTCAACATCCTAATTTATCACTTTTTTGGCATTTTTTGGCCTTTGTTTCCACTTTGTATACTATGACACATCTCTACAAGGTATATTATGCTGTTTTCAGCCATTTTTATGGCATGTCAAAATTTGAGAGTTTCGACATATGGCGTTTTTGCAATTTTTTCAACATCCTAAATTATAACTTTTTCAGCATTTTTTGGCCTTTGTTTCCACTTTGTATACTATGACACATCTCTACAAGGTGTGTTATGTTGTTTTCAGCCTTTTTTATGACATGTCAAAATTTGAGAGTTTCGACATACTATACTATGGCGTTTTCTGCCATTTTTTCAACATGCTAAATTCTGACCTTTTTAGCATTTTTGGCCGTGGTTTCCACTTTGTATTCAATGGAATGTCGCTACAGGATATATTATGTTGTTTTCAACCATTTTTATGATGTGTTAAAATCTGATATTTTTTGATATACTATACTATGGTGTTTTTTTTTTAAATTTTTTAGACATGCTAAATTCTGACATTTTTGGCCTTTGTTTCCTCTTTGTATACTATGACACATCTCTACAAGGTATATTATGTTGTTTTCAGCCATTATTATGACATGTCAAAATTTGACATTTTTCGACATACTTCACTATGGCGTTTTCTGCCATTTTTTCAGCATCCTAAATTATTACTTTTTTAGCATTTTTGGCCGGGGTTTCCACTTTGTATTCAATGGAATGTCGCTACAGGATATATTATGTTATTTTCAACCATTTTTATGATGTGTTAAAATCTCATATTTTTTGATATACTATACTATGGCGGGTTTTTTTCAATTTTTTAGACATGCTAAATTCTGACATTTTTGGCCTTTGTTTCCTCTTTGTATACTATGACACATCTCTACAAGGTGTATTATGTTATTTTCAGCCTTTTTTATGACATGTAAAAATTTGAGAGTTTCGACATACTATACTATGGCGTTTTCTGCCATTTTTTTCAACATGCTAAATTATGACTTTTTTAGCAGTTTTTGGCCTTGGTTTCCACTTTGTATTCAATGGAATGTCGCTACAAGATACATTATGTTGTTTTCAACCATTTTTATGACATGTCAAAATTTGAGATTTTTTGACATAGTACACTATATCGTTTTTGCCATTTTTTCAACATGCTAAATTTTGACATTTTTGGTCTGTCTCGATCTTGGTTTTCACTTTGTATACAATAAGACGTTTCTAGCCCCCCAAAAAACAGTAACAGGGACAAGAATGGTAGAAACCTCAGGAAGAGTCACTGAGGATGGAACCCTCTTCCAGGACAGACAGGGATGCAATAGAAGTCGTTAAGATATTACAGTGAAATTACAGTAGATGACAAAATGATACATAGGAGAGAGAGAGAGAGAAAGAGAGAGAGAAAGAGGGAGGAAGACTTTGACTTTAAACTACCTTCATGAAAACATGTCCACTAAATACTTATTCCAGCACTATACAAAATACCATATACCCCCCTGCATGCAATCCCCCCTAAACAGATCACCAGTTCAGTCCCTGTCATGCTACAAACAGCCCCGTGTACAGACCACATTTTTTGAAACACATGGAGGTCATTAACAACATTATAGTATTTACACTCAGCCCTTAGGCGCACAGAAACCAGCCCCTTAAACAGTAACTCGGGGTCCACCAGCCCTAAACCCTGCAATCTGATACACCTCGTAGGCCAAGTAGCCAGTTTAGCCTGGCCAAACAAGAAGTTCATCAAAATATTTTTGTCCTTGGTCAGAGCGGAATTCCTGGGCCCCAGTATGTACAGCCCCTCAGAGAAGGCCACCCCCATCTTCCCACACGACACTCAACAATCACATGGTATGCAGACTCAGACATGCTACAGAACACGCAGCCCTCCCCCACAATATCATCCACTTCAGACAGAAAGCTGTTTGTCGCCAGGGCCCCATGTAACATCCTCCACTGTACATCTCCTGACCTCTTAGGTAGAGGGAGTGTTTGTCCCTCCAGGTCAAGCTGCCACTGATGTTCCCTGACCTCCTTCAACACTACAAAATTCCTAACCTTCACCAGTGCTGTATACAAAACTTCCCTCCTGACACCAATAAAGCAACCCAGGCTCAGAGAAGCAAAGGACAACAGCTTTCCTTCTTCCTGCCAACCTTCTGGACCTGCCGCCAACCTCAGCACCAGGAAAAGTGGAGGCTCCTCCCCCCTCGTCTGACTGAAGGAGCCCAGGGCTGACTGATACAGCGAGACCAGCACCTGTCCTCAGCCTCTCCAGAAGTCTCAGAGATTTCACACCTGAATCCTCTGACAGCTGCTGCGATGTCTTCCAGTCTAGCCCGTTTGTCCGTCTCAGGTGGCCCAGTGTCACAATGCCAGCCCTCACAAAGCTCCGTGGGGTCCCAGAGTAGGTTGTGGAAGATGGGCTCCTCTCCTACCCACACCCACAGTCCAGGCCCCACTCCTCCATCTCGATAGTGTCCACCAGTGCCACAGTGAGACACCACTAAGTTATTCTAAGTTATTTATAATTAGAGTCCAACCTCTGTGGAAGTCCTGAGAGAGGATCCACCTCCACTTTGCCAGCCTGGTGGTTATGGCTGACAAGGTCCCCTTCCAGTTCCTGCTGACCATGCCTTCCAAGCCCAGGTACACTCCTAACATCCTCAGTCCCTCCCTGTTCCACCCCCTGGTAGCTGTGGTGAAATGTGGCGTATGTCATCCTGACAGGTGCAGTAGGTTATTTGGTCAGGTACAGTTATTAGTGAGAATGTATTACTTCCCGTGTAGATGTAAATAAATGTGGCTTAGGTAATTCTGACAGGTGCAGTTTGTCGCTCTGACGAATATTTGCACTTAACAGAAAAACGTACTCTACCTGACAAAATGACCTACATCACATACAACTACATTTATGCAAGTCCATTCTGAGACACTTCAGCCTGCCAAAATGACCTACTGAACCTGTCACAATGACCTGTGCCACATTTCACTATATGTAGACATGAAGTCTTCCATTCTGATAGATTTTTGTACTTGATAGAATGACCTACGCTACATTTAACTACATCTACACAGGAAGTAGTACATTCTGATAGTTATTTATAGCTGATAGAATGACCTGCTGCACCTGTCAGAATTACCCACGCCACATTTCACTACATTTTTACAGGAAGTAGTCCATTGTCATGCATTTTTGTACCTTAGAGAATTAACTACTCCACCTGACAGAAAGACCGACGCCATATTCAACAATATTAAAACAGGAAGTAGCCCATTCTGATAGATATTTGTACCTGACAGAAGTCCTACTGCAAATATCAGAATGACCTCTGTGAACTGCATCTATACGGGAAGTTGTCCATTCAGATAGATTTTTTTGAATTTTTGAATGAATAATTACATATTGCAAATGTAGGAATGACCCACACCTTTTTGCAATGTTATCACCAGAGGAGCAGTCCCATAACATCACTCAGTGGAAACGCAGTCATCATGCAATTGTGTCTTACTGACAATTCGAAAATATTGTATAAGTTAAGTATAAGGAGATCTGCCTACTGACAGGCAGATGGACTTAATGGATATTAAATACAGATACTGTAAGTGGACCAAGAGTGAGCAAGAACAAAGGTCACATTTTCTAAAAGGCACTTCTGAGTTCACCTGGGGTGGCAATATTGTTGATGTATAAAAAGTGCAGTTTGACCTGCAAAGTTTGGCAAGAAAGAGACAAAGGTAATACTTCTTATGAGTTAAAGTTAACAATATTTATACTTTAGAGCACCACCCAGCATGATTTAACCACACAGTTCCTAGCCTTTGGAAACATCCCCTCACATACAGTCCTAGGTCATGTTCACTGCTTTACTTCTGCTAATTTAGCTAGTTATTTAAAGTTACCACCCTGCCCCACATTTTTTCATGTTCTCAATTGTTACCTGATTTTACAGTTAATTTGGAGATGACTTGAATTTTTTTTTAAAATCTGTCAGTGAAAACTATGGCTTGTATTGATTGTACTACAGTTACTTTCTGTCACTACCTTCTGTCACTGAGCTTCATCACCCTCGCCTCAAACTTGTCCTTTAATTGCTATTATTAGACTGCACAGATTGCTCATACTACCAGTGTTACTTAAAATTATGTTTTAATGACGGTCCACTCTGTTGTGTAAACATGAAGACCGTGCTGCTTCACCACCCCACCATGTGCATTTGCTGACATTACTGTGACGGCATCCGTGAGCGTAAACAGCTGATGAAGAAGGATACCTAAAACATCATAAGTAGACGCAGAAGGTCACTGACAGAGCTGCATTTGGGATGAAAACGTGTTGTGAATGCACAAACATACAACACAGTTGTAGAAGTCCTCAACAATTTATTTATACTGAATGACAATGATGAAAATACTACTCACAATAGAAATTGCTAAGTGTATTGCTTGTATTACTTCCTTGGTATTGCAGAGTTTCGCT
The DNA here is from genome assembly GCF_026936395.1 of Plectropomus leopardus. Classification (NCBI taxonomy): domain Eukaryota; kingdom Metazoa; phylum Chordata; class Actinopteri; order Perciformes; family Serranidae; genus Plectropomus; species Plectropomus leopardus. Next base: position 6,333,119 of record NC_142178.1, read on the forward strand.
TTGATTACTGTATTTGGCAATAAAAAAAATTTTCGTTCCTTTTGTCACCAATATTGACAAAGACATAAAAAGAAAGTTTAACTTACTACATACTGATTCAGAAATATCTACATCCATCCATTAAAACTGAAAAGGATACATTAAGTAACACTTTCTTAAAAAGAACCATACAAAAGTCAGTATTTGTATGTTTTGGTCTTTAAACAACATGCCATAGATGATAAAATGAGCAGCACACTATTTTCCTGTACCTTACATATATGTGCATTCACATTTAAATGTCTTCATTTGAACTTGAACCCAAAGCATAGTGTGTGGACTTGTCAGAATTTTACTCTGAAATCAAAACATTTCCAGTTTTAACACTATCTGAGCTATGTAACTCAGCATGTTCAACTATGTCACATAAAACATAATGCAGCACTTCTTTTAGTGCTCAGTCTGGTGATTCAAACATGACATGCCTCAAGAAATTCTTGTAAAGTTGCATTAAACAGTTTCTACCCTCTGTACCATAGAAGGCTGAGGTGTATGTTGCTGTCCAGACTGTAACTCATCTACTTGTTTCAAGAAGTTTGGTCCGCTAATTCTCCTTAACGGCTTGTTTAATTCAAATCTCTCCCAAAGAGTGGCTGTCCTGTTATATACGAGAGGTTTGGTGGCCCATGGCACTCTTTCAATGAGAGCTGATTCAGTGTTAACATGAAAATATTGTTAAATGTACCTTCATGCTGTCATTCCATTAGTCGGACTGTCTGTTTTAAATCATTGGATGACTCATTTCAGCAGCCTGGTGAAGAAGTTGCTAATGATGATTCCAGCGATGAGGATGGCGACCATGAGCAGCAGTGCAAGACCACGTCGTACAACCAGCTGTGTTATTGACAGAACACTTCCCACTGTAGTGGTGGTGGTTTTGTTCTGGTCTAGATTGTGCACATCCTGAAACATGTGGCCCTCCTCAGCACTCTCACATTTGGATGCATAGCCACTGACCTGGGACTCTGGAGGTTGAGGGGAGAACCGTTAGCATTGACGAAAATACTGTTACATGAGGATGATTCTGTTATTAGGTCAGAGCTTACCTGTATTTTCCATCCCAACCATCTCCTTTTCTTCTTTGATCTGGACTCCTGCTCTCAGAAGAGCCTGATCAGAGCAAAATGTTGTTAAGGAGGTTTAAAGGTCTTAAAGATCTCAAGACGTAGTGCAAAGTCACATGTTGGTCACAAGTAAGTACGAACCTCTTCAGCAGCCTTCTTCCAATTGAGTTTGCTCAAAAATGTGATAAAGAAAACCGACTGCATGACCACACAAATAGTAAGTCCTGTCCATAGTCCTTTAGAAGAGGTGACAGAAGAGTTTTAATGTCTTTCCTGAACGTTACTTGCAGAGAGATAGGACTGCAGACATCACTTATAGCAGAACAGTACATTAATGGTTGGCCTTACCTACAATGCCCATATTTGCTGCAAACATTAGGGACACGCCAATAGGGAAACCAATGAAGTAGTATCCCACAAGGTTACAAAGAGCACCAATCATCTGCTTCCCTACTCCTCTGAGAACACCTCCAGTCACAGCCTGTCCACATCAAACAGACATTTGGTCAAATTATATGTATGTCAATATTGGGTCTGAAATCCTGATTGCTTGCATGAAAGTCTTTCTTACCGCAACAGCATCCCCAATGTGCGTGATGCACATTACGATTATGACGTCAGCAACTCTCTGTATAATGTCTCTAAAAACACACACAGATATTAAGTCTTAATGACACTAAAACATGTTTGACAAGAAGAGAAATAAAGACTTCTTTAGTATGGTAACTGTATATAGAACCATCTTCAGCTGACAATTAAATACAATAAACAGGTGCAATCACTTTTTTCAAACCTTCCTGAAACTGACCAGAGTATACAGCATCTGATGGTATTTGTGTGTGGCACTACCTAACACCACACCCCCCATCCTCAACCCAGACCCTCATCTGGATTTCTGAATACCCTGGCATACAGTAATACCCTGATTCCATCTAAGCCTAATGAGCAGTTAAGAATGTCTAACTTATCAGTATGTAACTTTTCAAACCTTGATAGCTTATTAAAATTTCACCAGAATATATGGTGTATGACGGTATGAAGTGTCTGGCATTAACTGGAAAAATGTTTAGAAATGTAATATTCTCACACCTGTTTTCCTAATAAACACAGAAATTCAACTGTACACCTTTTAAGTTCTACTTTCTTTTGGTCACAGAAGCCTGATGAGATTTAACTGCCTCATTATCTCATCAAAAAACACATTTCATTCAAATGCAACAGGAGCAAAATAAAACTCACCCAAACAATCGTGGTTACTCTTGCTTGTAATCTAGTTAATTAGTCCACTGTTCAAGCACTCACTAGCTCTGGTTTGGCTAAAACAAATTCTTAATTGACCAAGTTGGATGTAAAAAACATCCCCAAGGTCTCTCTGCCTGCTGGCCACCTGCTGTTTACAGTCCTGTAACGTCTTCCTCCAACACTAGGTGTTGCGGTGTCTTTCACCTCAGCTGTCTGTTCCACCTGTAGAGACTGGAGAGTAAGCTCTGGTGGTGCGTGCTGTGCACTACATATGAGTTTAACAGAAAGAGGCGCGTCTGTATTTATGAAAAACATACCTTTGGGATTTCTAAATATCTTGGTATAGTGTAATACTGTGATACCTCCCAAGCCTAACAAAAACATTGCACATAAGCAATACCTTTACACTCAGAATGAAATTAGAAATGTGTAATATGAAATGACATTTTAACAGGACACACTTTGTGCCACTCCTAGTGTATCGTCTTATTTTATAGAGTTTTAAGTTTATTTTTTGAAAGTTCTTCCAACCACTATTATGGCTAAGGAATGCTGTCTGTCACTTTGAACTGGGAATGGATTTGGTTAGCTTAACCACAATAGTACAAACTGGCTAACAGATACTGTATTGCAGATTTTGTGAAGATGGGCTCACTAACACTGAAGATGACTTTAGTGTTTGTGAGTCAGCACAAAGATAATGACCTTAATTAATGTATAACAGTTTGGACAGTGGTTTGGAATTAAGCCTGCTATGTCACATGGACTGAAGATAAGTATACACAAAATGACAGCATGAGTCTGTCAGTGCAGGAGAGAGAAGAACATTGTGTCAAAGACTTTACTCACTGCTCTGATGTGAAGATGTATCCTGTCACATTCCTGGCAACACCAAGAATGGCAGCAACAAAACAAGCAACTACAACTGCCATGGGGAAAAAAAACAAAAAAAAAGTTGTAGATAATTTGAACACTGAATGTAAAATGTGTTTTAAACAATTAAAATAATAAAATCATCAGGGGAAGTAGTAAACACTTCCCACACAAAAAAGCAGATGATTTCAAATGGTTGATTTAAGTCTGAGAAGTAATTTGTGGCTCAAAACTGTGGTTTATGCATTCAAGCTGAGGACATTTTGGCTTCTATAATGATTTTTAAATAATAAGTGTGATTACTGATGCTGCCATTTGTATGATTAACTCCTCAGATTCAATCTGAGCCATCACAAGAAACCTCTCATATCTCTGATGGGTCAAAAGATAAATTCAACTCCACCCACAGGCAATGCTTGATCACCTGAAAATCAGAGTATTTAAAATGAACTTTCAGATCAAATATAAATTCATTCAAAATGCATAAATATGGTTTTGAGATCAGTCCAAACTACACAGGGCTGATATTTAGAGCAGGAGTGGTAATGAGACTCAGAAAACAGTCATGGACATAAAGAACTAGACGACTACCTTATTTCTTCATCAAGTCACTTTTTCAAAAATCTGATGCTGTGTAGCTTTAAAATAAACAGCACCAGTTTCCTTTATTACAAATGCACTGATTTTTCTATGTATTTTCTGTTTATAAATTCTGTTTTCATATGTACTGAACAAAAGTTTTGACCCAAAACTTTTGGATTTGCTCCCATTTTTCACCGATTTAAGTTAAAGCTCAAAGACTTTTTATGCACTCAAAAGATATATTTCTATCATGTTTTGATCACAAATTTGTTGAAATTTGTATCAGTCAGCACTTCTCCAAAATAATCCATTCACCTGACAAGTGTGACGTATCAAGATGCTGATAAGACCTCCTTATAAACACATATGTCTTGGGATGGTCACAATAAAAGGACACTCAATGTACAAATTGATCACACAACACAATGACACAGATGTGTGCAACTGACATGCAGACTGCAAGACTGTCTACCAGAGCTTTTGCCCCTGAACTGAATGTTCATTTTACTACCATAAGCCATCTCCATTGTTGATTCTGTTAATTTGGCAGTACATCCAATCGGCCCCACAACTGCAGACCACATGTAACCACAACAGCTCAGGACCTCCACCTCCAGCTTCTTCACCTGCAAAATCGTCTAAAACCAGCCACATGAACAGCTAATGCTGTTGCATCGCTAATGCAGTTGATTTGCGCCACAGAAGAATTTCTGCACACAAACCATCTCAGGGAAGCTCATCTGCAAGCTTAATGTCCTCACCAGGGATTTGAACTGACGGCAGTTTGCCCTTGTAAACGACTTTTGTAGTTGTAAGGCTGGTTGGATGTACTGCCAAATTACTGGAAATAACAGAAATGTCTTACGGAAGTGAAATGTACATTCAGTTCAGGGGTAACAGCTCTGGTGGACATTCCAGCAGTCAACATGCCAATGGCATGGCCTCTTTTTGAAATCTTGTAACACCTTGTATTGTGTTGTGTGATCAAACTGCATATTTTAGAGTATCCTTTTATCGCGACCATCCCAAGGCACAGCTGTGTAGTAATGATGCTGTTTAATCAACATCTTGATATGTCATAACCGTCAGGTGGATGGATTATCTTGGAGAAGGAGAGTGACATGGATTTTGACTAATTTGTGATCAAAACTCAATATATCTCAATATATCTACTGAGTGCATAAAAAGTCTTAGAGCTATAATTTAAACCTGTTAAAAATCGGAGAAAAAACAAAAGTGTTGCTTTTAAATTTTTGTTCTGTGTCCACATGTTGTCTGCATTGATATTTTTTGTGTAGAGACGTGTAAACAATGTTGTCAAAGATGCTCTAAATGCAGATGCCCACTAAACTACTACAACTGCTCAGCCCAAGTGGAAAGGCATTTCAGGCAACATGTACAGTATGGATTGGGTCTTACATGCACAAATGACGGAGACTTTGCAAGATAGCTTGGCCTGCTCTATGTTTCCTGCACCGAGAGCATTCCCAACCCGTACACTGGCAGCAGCAGAGAATCCTAATGGGAACTATGGGAAAAAATCTATAAGTAATCACCGAAAGTGTATTCAAGCTACATTTCTGACAGTTTCCTAATAATTTCATGTGCATGAGCAATGGCCAACACAAAAGCAGATGGTTAGTGATAAAAATGAATACATAATAAATCACAGGAAAAACATTAGTTACCATGTAAGCTACAACTGCCAGCTCATAAGCTATGGACTGAGCTCCCAGCTCAGCCTCACTGATCACTCCAGCCAGGAATCCTCCCACCTCAAACATCCACCACTCCAGACAAAGCATGAGCATACTGGGGATGGCCAGCTGGACGAAGGTTCCCCACTCCTGCAGGCAGTCCAGTGACCAACCTGTGGATCAGAGGTCTGTAAATTACATTTACAGAGACTGAAACATTTAATTGGCCTTTAAGGAACAGCACTAAGCTGGTTTAAATTGCATTTATCAGACTGATCTCGGTTTGTATGTGTTAATGATCAATCCTTTATCCATGCTGAAGTTTGTTACGGTGTTCCACAAGGTTCTGTGCTTGGATCAATTCTATTCACTTTATATATGCTTCCCACAGGCAACATTATTAGCAGTCACTCTGTAAACTTCCAAAGTTATACAAAAGATATGCAATTATATCTATCGATCAAACTAGGAGAAACCAAAGAGTTATCTAAACTACAAGCATGCCTTGAGGACAAAAAAACCTGAAGGGGCTGCAATTTTCTGGTTAAATTCAGACAAAACTGAAGTTATTTTGCTTGGCCCCATACACCTCAAAAACTCAATATAAGATATAATATCTAGATGGCATTGCCCTGTCCTCCAGCATCGTAAAGAGCAACGACATAATATTTGATCAAGATTTGTCCTTTAACTCCCATAGAAAACAAACTTCAAGGTCTGTGTTCTTCCACCTGCATAAAATTTTAAAAATGCAGAAAAAGTGTTCCATGGACTTGTTACTTCTCGGGTGGACTACTGTAATTCCTTAATATGTGGTTGCTCTAATAAGCCTCTAAAGACTCCTCAACTGATGCAGAATGATGAAGCACATGTACTAACAGGAAAGAAGAAAAAAGATCATATTTCTCCAGTTTTAGCTTCTCTGCACTGGCTCCCTGTAAAACCTGAAATGAATTCAAAATCTTTCTCCTTTCTTACAAAGCTCTGAATGGTCAGGCTCTGTCACATTTACAGAGCTTATAGTACCCTATTATCCTACCAGAGCACTGCACTGAGAATGCAGGGTTACTTGTGGTTCCAAGGGTCTCTAAAAGTAGGAGCCAGGGCCTTCAGCTATCAGGCTCTTCTATTGTAGAACCATCTTCCAGGTCAGTCTCAAATGTGGAGACGAGCGTAGACCAAAGACTTTCCTTTGATAAAGCTTACAGTTAGGGCTGTCTCAGGCTGAAAGGGTCCACTCAGTTTTCATTTATACCCATGAATAATTGAATAAGCTTGTAGTTAAGTCAGAAAAAGACCAGAATGACTGCACTACTTGTAAAATTTACTAGTCTAATACAACAGTCTTTTGACAAATTATAAAACTTAAAAGCAAATCCTAACTTGGGTGTCACCACTGTCACCTCTCATCTGCACCACATTACACAGTTACAGAGTCTAACTTATCTTGTCGCACATTTACAGCTGGAATATTCACAACAGAAAACCAATCAGGAAGTTGTGAGAGACTGGGAGCTTGAGTGAAGAAAAGGGTGATACGAAGATGAATGCATTAATTCTTTTGTTCAATCCAGTGATAAGAAGTTTGTTTTAAGAGAAAGATTCACACATACAGCTATTTCAGACGCATGTTGGAAAGTATCACTTAAGACTTGAAAAGGAAATTCCACACATTGCTCTTTCTCAGCATTACCACTTGATGGGTATACTAAAATGTTGGCCCTTCTGGAACTTCCTCAATATTATTTAATACAATTATTAACTGTCCCACACCAGTGCACATGAAAAGGGATCAATATTGTAAAAAATTGTATTGTGTTAAATTCTGGAGATTAACATCCAGAGGGACCAAAACTCTGGTATAACCAAGAACTTGTAATGCTGAGAGAGAGAAATCTGCACGATATTCTTTCCAAAATTTCATAAGCAGAAAAGAACACATTTAAATCAATGTCATGTTGTCATTAAATACTTCGAAAGCAAAGAGAAAAAAACTGACCTCCCCATGTGGCCTTATGCAGACCTCTCCAATAGATGTAGACGAATAAGACTACAGCCAGCAAATACTGTGAGATAGCATTAGCTGCAGCAGATCCACTTCAAGATGAAAAAAGCCCATTTAGAGAAAAGAAAAAACAGTAGAAAGCACTTTCATATTTACACTTTGTTGGCAGCTGTTGATGATTACACTTCTCCCCCCCAGCAGCACAGAAGATTTCTACAATCAGCACAGTTTCAAGGTGGACACCCAAGTTTGGCGTATCGGTATATAATCAAATCTTCCCTTCTGTTTCTGACTTATGACACTGAGTAATGGCCAGAAAATGTTTTTTTAAGAACCTTATGATTTCACAGTTGACCGTTGACCTCTTGGACATAAAATGTCAGAACTCTATAATTATGTTTGTGTGAAATTTAAGCATATCAATTCTCAAGTTATGGCCAAAAACATGTTTTATGAGGTTAACATGACCTTGACCTTTATCACCAGATTCAGATCAGTTCATTCTTGAGTCCAAATAGAAGTTTGTGCCAAACTTGAGGAAATTCTCTCAATGGCCTTCTTCAGATATTGTGCTCACAACAGTAAGATGGTTGCAAGGTCATAGTGATCTTGACCTTTAAACACCAAAATTCCTACCAACTCTTTGTTGAGTCTAAGTAAATGTGTCAAATTTTTAGAAATTCTCTCAAGGTGTTTTTTAGTTTTTGCTTACATAAGAATGAGACAGATGCAAGATCACTGTGACCTTGACCTCTGACCACTAGAATCCAATTACTTCATCCTTGAGTCCAAATTATTTAATTATTTATTTAACCTTTTTTAAACCAGGTTGGTCCCATTGAAATTAAGAATCTCTTTTTCAAGGGAGACCTGGCCAAGACAGTCAGCAATGAAAACACAAAGTTGCAGACGGAGACACAAAAGACAAATGGATGTTTGTGCTAAATTTGAAGAAATTCCCTCATGGTGTTCTTGAAATATTGCATTCAAGAGAATGGGAGTACTGAAGGACGGACGGCTCAAAAACATTATGCTTCCGGCCTCAGTTATCAGCTATTATGTCAGTGATATGTTAATAATGAATGGCGGAAATGAATGCACATCCAATTGTTTCTAATTACATATTTGATACTTATAATGAACTAATAATTACTAAACTCTACTATTACTTTGAACTCTAAGCTCATCACTCCGGTCACTGTCACATCACTGTACGTGCCACTTTACCTTTCTTTAAAACTAAACTATTTGCACTTCTATATTTATTTACAGTCCTGCTATAAGCGTGTATGTTTTACAACAGCACATTCCTGTTACATCCTGTGAAATCATGCTACTTCTGATTTATATCACTACTTAGTGTTTTTATCCCCCCCCCCCTTTTATTATAACTTGCACTACTATTTAATTTCTTTTTTTGTTTCTACTGGTGTGATTTTATAGTTAACATTTTTTTTTTTACATACTTAAAGTGAAATTTTGGATGGAGCCTGTGACCCAGGTTTTACAATGGCATGACTGTTCTCATAATTACTGTTCACTTTGAACACAAAAAGATGATGTTAAGAAAACTCACGCAATGCCCAAGTCCAGACGGTAGAGGAAAATGTAGTTGATGATTGCGTTGAGGATATTTGCAGTCGCTCCTGTTATAACCTGTGGCCATATAATTCCCTGTAAACCACAAAACCTGGTATCAGTTATAACTGTAAAAACACTCCAGCCATAAACATTAACATTTCTTTGCCGTACCTGATTTTGAAGGTACCTCCCTTGTAACTGGTACATGAAAGCAGCCTGAAAGGAAGAAATAGAGAATTCAATCAGTGTCACACTGGCATGCTATTGGAAAATATGAACTTGTTAGTACGCATTAAAGAAAAACTGAAAAGTAAAGACTTTCTTTCCTTTCCAGGTACCAAACTCACCGGCAGAGCAGGCATGAAGATCTTCACATACAGCTGGGAAAGACTTCATGCAGAAAGACAACAAACAAATATGCATATGTTATTGTGGAGTTAAAATATATGACTATAATTCTATATATGATATATAAAATATAAGGCTATGAGTCATTGGGATTTATCCTCTGGTGAAAATGTTGGGTGTGGATCTAAATCACTACATAAATCTAACTAAAAATGTGTGTAAACTGCTCTCTCTCTCATTTAAAACAAACAAAGAGACAAACTAGTGAACATAGGAAAGCATTTTGCAGCATTTAGTCAGACATTACCATGAGGCCTTGTTGGTGGAGGCAAGAAATGGAGGTAAAGGAGAGTGAATATTAGACTTAAAGATATAACATGCATTTTTTTCAAAAAAAAGAAAAAGAAAAGAAAAGAAAAGTATTAACTCAAATAAAATGAATCCCTTTCAATCATCACTCGACTCACACTCAGTGTGCTGTGGTGTATTTTCAGTCCCCTTGCCCTCTGCTTGTATTTTCATATTTTCTGCTTATGTTTTGGTTCAGGACACTCCTGGGCACAGTTAGGAGGTGAGGTTGGGACCTAATAAAAAGCTAGCAACCACATGTCAGAAAGTGAACAGCATGCATCCAAGAGGATGCTACAAAAATCATTGTCACAACACTGAAAAACAAAAATAAAGCCAACAAGGGGGAATCTAGGGTTGATTTAGTGACCTGCAATGCCTGCACATTATACCAGTATTTTTGGCCTGTCAGAGTGCTCAGCAGAGGCCGTATTCACAAAACTAGTACTAAGAGTTGCTCCAAGTGATGAAATTCTAAGAAAATTCTTAGAATTGTGAGATTTTTAAAGAAATTCCCCTTAAAACTTAGACTAGTTCCTCGTAAAGATAAGTTATTCACAAAGCATCTAAGACCTTAAGAGAGCTATCAAGTTAAAAATAACAACTGTTAGGAGCAGAGAGGAGGACTTTTAAGAGACTTTAACTGTTTGTTAGGCGAACAAGAAAATGACATCTCCCACATCTCCAAATGAACACCATAAATAACGTCATCACAACGCTAAGATGCATGCGACTGTGCAGTCTGTCATCACACAAAAAGTGCCCTCAGTCTCATATTGTGACACAGTTCATTTCATTTCCACTGCATGTCCACACCTTGCAGGCTCACAAAAGGATGGGTCTGTGACAACCAATCACATCTATGAAAAGAATGTCACACATAGCAACACAGTGTGACACAGTACCTCACCAACTTAAATGTTTCATTCCTTGCTCAGAGTTGCTCTGATTTTTTTCCTAAATCACTCCTAATCGACTGCCCCTTGCAAGGAATTTTTAGGCTAAGTTCGGACTTCTCAAGGTGTTCTTAGAATTTTTTTCAGAATACAAGGAATACATAAATCAAATATTATTTAATTATTTATTATTATTTATCTCATGAAATTATACAAGGTACAACTCCAGTGATATGCAATCCTGACAGTTCCTCCAACTTGTACATTAAAATGTAATCTATTTTTTGCCTTGATTCCACACTGGCTTCTGTGCATGTGTTTATGGCTCCCGTTGTGGTACAAGGTGAGCAGCAAAGGGACAGAACCTCACTTTTCTACAGTCACACCACATGATAGGGTGAGGAACTCAATGGAGTAGAACTGCTGCTCCTTTGTGTCAAAAAGGGACAGTTGCTTGTGGTGCTTTTATATGTATATACACTTTTCTCCCTCTCTCCCTCTATGTATCATTTTGACATGTGGATTGCTGTCAGTTTATAATGTGGATCTTTATGTACATGCAACGTCAGTCTGGATAAGTGATGTTGTTTTAGGTATTAATAATGACTAACCTGGCGACCTCTGGACTCTGCCTGACAGCAAGTAAGAGAACTTCAGTGTTGATGAGAACAGCCCAGCAGGGGAAACAGGCCAGCAGCAGAATCAGAACCCCCCTCTGGAGAATCACTCCCACACGCTTCAGGTTTCCGCTCCCATACGTCTGCATGAAACACGGACATTCCAAATCACACCAATAACCAAATGTACAACTGGTCAAAGAAAACTAACATGATACAAAAGTTCATTATTAAGTTGTTTTAAAAGGGACCCCAGAAACCCCTTCCATCTTTTCTCCATTTAGGAGGATTTTTGGAGGGAGTTTTTCCTTATCTGCTTTAAGGGTCCAAGGAAAGAGGGTGTCATGTTGTCATGCCCTCTGAGGCAAATTGTGATTTGTGATTTTTGGCTATATAAATAAATATGAAATTTAAACTGAAGTGGAAAGACAACCAGCACTAGGAGCCGTGTCTGTCTTTGTTAGATAAATTAAGTGAAAGGGTGAACACTGGTGAGGACACTACCTGAGATATGAAGGTATCACAAGTTAATGCCAAACCAGCACCAATGGAAATACCGGTGACATTAACAACCTGCAAAAAGGAAAAAAAACAAAAACACAATTCAGGGAAAAAAACTGAAGCACCAGTCCTGGCAGGCTGGGATACCAGTCTCAATGCAGATAGAATTTGAGAAAGTTTTCTTACCGCAATTGATAAAGCTACCGCTGCTAGTTCAGTTTTTCCCAAGTGACCACAGAACACGGTGCTGACAAAACTGATCATGAAGAACATCAACTGGGAAATGATCTGGAGAAGAAAAACAAACACAATACCTTTCCTCATTTTCTTGTTTATACAGATACCAGGTATATTCCTGCAAAATAAATATAAACTTGAGACATCACAGTAAAAGACCCAATAGGCTATTGTATATTAGTCCTCCATATGATAATAAAAAATACAACAAATATGTATGTGAGCATGTGTATTTGTGACTCTCACCAAGTGATTTTAAATGAGTTGTGTAACAACTTAATAATACTCAAAATAACCACCTAAATACCCACTGTATTCAACTGCCTAGAAGTGACTTGATTTATATCATCCAACAACGTAATAATCTACAACAAAGAAAAAGTTGAGGCATAAGACTCAGCAACTGTAATACATCCCATCAGATCTTGAATAAAATGCACAAAAACGAGCAAGTGGGTCAATAATTCAAATCAGTAAACAGACAGCACAACAATATGAGTGTAAGTGCTCAGGGAGCACAGACATTTAAGAGGCCAAAGGCTCCAGGTTCACCGTTTTTGTTTATGATAATTTAATGATTGAAAATTTGTTTGACAAAGCTGTATGCCATAGCCCAACTGAAACTGGATTTTTGAGGCTAATCTTAATATCAATATTGAAGAGTTAGTATAAAATTGATATATCAGCTGATATGTTATATACATACCACATATATATATATATATATATATATATATATATATATATATATATATATATATATATATATATATATGCATGCAATTAACCCTTAGGTATAGTTATCAAATACTTTCAAACAAACTTACTAATGGAGGCAGGATATTGTCCAGTTCAATAATAAACTTTAACATCAAAAATGACATCATTGCACTGAAACAGTAAACTCTGTTGGGAATATGATCATTCTACAGTACTTTGACCCGCTGGGACACCTTATATGCATTTTGGGACTTAAGGGCTTAATTTATTTTATATAACTAAAACTGGAAATGCATATGGCATTAGTCTTGGCCAGGTTGTGTATTTTTTGGTTTATTTCAGGATTACAGCCTCAACGCCCATAATTAGTCTACATTACAATGTGTGATCATAACTGTTACTTTCATCCCTGGTTCCATTTTTCACTAGAGAACAAATACATGCTAATTCCCTTCTTTCGGCTAAAAACAAACAAACAAACAAACAAACCACTGAGCATTTAGCATGTGAAAAATAATCAATTTTTGTGTTTTAAAGCAGTTCTAGAGAAAGGTCCCATTTTGGGACCAAGGGGTTTTAGAGTCAGATTTGTGCTATGAGGGGTCACAGAGGGTTAAGCATCTTTTTCTGCCTCGTGTCTGTTAAGAATGATCTTTTCATATTGTTCATATCAAAGAACATAGCAGATATATCTGTCGAGGGACTTAATATGATGTTATCACAATAACAGGTCACGGTGCAATATTAATATGATTTTAATGGATTTAGGATATGATGAGTATTACAATAACACTGTGTTGCTATATATTGAGATTAAGTACTTTTCTGTCAACTGCAAAGTATGTCCCCAAAGAAAATTTTTGCCAAGATCTGTTTTATCTGATAAGATAAATTTTTAAGTCTGCTCATATCTCTTCAATCAAAAAAGTATGTATGTATACTGCTAAGTTATTCCACTGTAAGATAAAGCTGATCTTACTTGAAAAAAGATCTAGGAAACCAATTGCCTTAAATAATCTTAGCATTTTACGACAAGACCAGTGTTGGTACGAAACAAACAAAATTATACAATCAAAACATATACAAATGTGTAATTTATCGGTCTCCTATGGTCGTCTTTAGTCATTGAATCACCAGCTTACACCATCTGTCCGACCAACTTGGATGGTTGCTATCACTTACAAAGAACAAGTTAATTCACTTGTCATTTTTAAACTGCAACAATTTCACAAAATTAAGTAAAAACTAACAGTTTTGTTTCCTTACCTTTATCAAGGCAATCTGTGTCCTTGATTTAAAAAATAAGATCAGCTTTTCAGTTTACAATGTAGTAGGATGCCTAATGGGTGGTTTATATTTGCAGTATTCCTAATTTATATAATTTTTAAAAGTTGATACCTGGCATTTGTGTTTTGATAAAATATTGTCACAAAAAATATCGCAATACTTGGCTTTATCGAGTTTTTAAAACTGATAATGCACACCGTATTCCTTAACAAATGTGTGCTTCCTAAAAATAATAAACTGAATACTACTGCAAACACAATGCACAGAAAGTGGCAGAAACGTGAACACCTTAAAAAAATAATAATAATTTAACCCTTTGAAACCTGAGGAAATTGGCTTGATTTCTGTCAAGCATATGGGAAGGCAATGAGTGTCAAAAATTTCCAAGAAATTAGTAAAAGGTACAGTAAAATTACCTCAAAATTAAACAAATACATTTTTTTTAAATACAATTTTTAAAAAAGACATTTAAAATAAAGGAATCATTTTAAAATTTAAATAATTATAAATATGTACCTATGATGATTATAAATATCGTTTTCCCTAGGTTTTTTCCCTTTTTCCCCAGACATTTCCCCTGTCCTTTTTTTTTTTTTAAAAAAATTCTAAATCCACTAAGTTCTTGCAATTTGTGAAACAATCTTCACCAAGTTGCTTAATGCCTCCATGTTTTTGACAGAAATCGCACCAATGTACACAACAAAAGTGATGTCGTCCCGGGTTTATAAGGGTTAAAGTCAACATACAAACATAATTTTAACCTTTAAGTTGAGTTCAGGGCTCAAATACAGAGTAAAGCTAAGTCAGTCTTACCACTGGTCCGGCTAGTTTGAACACTTGTAGCAGCTCGTGCCGGTATTCCGGCGGGATGAAGCCACAAATGTTCTTCGAACCGCAGCAAGCACCGGAGCTCTGAGCAGAGGACACCGCTTCACCTGCTTTCAAACCCTCCTTCACTCCTTCACACTTCACTGCTGCTTTACCGGAACCGTCCATGACTCTGGTGCTCTCAACAGACACGCAGGGCTAACTTCTGCTCCTGCTGCCCTTCTGACAGAGACACACACTGCCAGCCGCGGAGGGTTAAATGTGCGTGTGGACCGGGCGGAGGAAGGGTTACGCACGTGCTACAGGGGTGCACTCTGAGCCAATCAGCTCGCGGGGTAGTTTGGGGGCGTCACTGCCCTGCGGTGGACCTAATGTTGCATTCAAGTACCTATTATAAGCTTCAGTTTTTACCCAGATTCATAGTCATATAATATGTATAAAATGTGTATTCCCGCATGTGCGTGTGCCTTAGTTTTAGTTTGTCCTTCTCATATTAGACATTAGCCCTCATATTTAATATCAATGTCAATTATTAACCTTTTGAAACCTGGGTTGACATCAGTTTCCTTCTGCTACGTTCTAAAGTCCTTCGCATGCATTTAACCTTTGAAAAATTGAGCAAATTGGTTTGATAGTATCTTTCAAAAACATGGGGAAAAAGGCAATCAGCAACTTGGCAAGAAATGCCCGCAAACTGCAAAAAATAAAAAATAAAATAAACATTTTTGGAAAAAATAATAAAAGGTGACAAGGGAATTATCTAAACAAATCAGCAAAAATGAGAGGGAGAATGATTAAAATAACTAAGGAAAAACATCAAGAAAAATACATTTATCACAAGAAGAAAGTATTACTATGTATATTTTGTATATTTAGTATGTTTTAGTATGTTTTTCGAGGTCATTTCCTGTTTTGGTTCTTTTACTTTTCCTTTCTTTCTTTCTTTGGCTAATTTCAGGTATTTTTTTTGCAACGTTTTACTCATCTCTTGCTAATTTTAATTTTTTTAAGTTGGTCACTGCCTGCTTTTAAGTTTTTTTAAATCAAGCCAGTTTCCTCAGATTTTAAGGGGTTTACGTTCGCAAAACAACCAAGTTTTGATTTTTATATAGCTAGTAAAAATGATCTGTTAAGCTAGGTTTATTTGCAGAAAATAAATTGCATTTAAGAAGATTTATAACTTTGTTCTAATCTCTAATTTCCATGTCAACGCAAAGTACTGACAAACATTTCCACCATTTTTTGTTTCTTTAAATATCATGTCAAGAAAATTAGAAACAGAAGATGAAACAGACTACAAAAATCATGTCAATTTCAGTATGATACAGATCTAAGTGTGGGACACAAATAACATTTTCACTATATAGCGACTCTTAAGTCCTCTTCTGTAAAGACTGGGAAACATTGTCCAATTATAATAAGTAACCTGTTTAGGGTTACAGTTCAGAGTCTGTGTCTCCTATTTTGCACAAGTTAATTTTCCACAGTCATGACGCGGAGGAGAAACCGCACACTCACACTGGACTTGAAGCCAATATGTCATACAAGGAGGACACATAAACAAACTGAGCCAACAGGGGTGTTAAATGGCAAAAGGTCAGCTCTATTTCTGGTGGACTACATGCTTTTAAAGTTTTGGCCTTGTTTTTGGCAGTGAGTTTGTCAACACATTCCATCCATTGCATCATGCAAATTACGTGCCACTCTTTGGCCAGTGAATGTTACAGCATCCTCTTAACATCTGTTTCCGTCACTGTGAAGTAATGAGATCTGAATCGAATTTCTTGATAACTAACGACAACAGAGACAATGATGAGTGAGTAAGATTTGCTAATTGAATAAGTGGTACTTGGTCAGAAACAGTTTAAGAAACATGAGTGTAGGAGAAATACAGTTGGCTGAAGAAAATGCAAAAACACATATAGCCCTGTCTAGAGCCAGTGTTTGGTTATTCCATTCTCGGCTACTGTAGAAACATGTCACACTCTGATGAAGAAGACCTGTTCCATATGAAGATATAAACCGCTCATTCTAAGGTTATGAAAACCAAAAAAACATATTTCTTATTTTACATCTTTTCAAATAATGTCCCTAAATACTACACTCTGGACCTTAAAATAAAAACCTAAAAATGTCCCAGTATAACCACAAGCTAGCCATTGCAAAATCAATTATCAATTGACTGCTAAATAGAGCATTATTTTTATGTCTTTGGAACATCACTAAGTTTTCATGGAACACTTTTTGTACCTTTCATATGTGTGATAAATCAAAGTTTTTCATAAAACATCAAGATGTAGTCTGAATACATTACTGGACCAAAATTTTTGATTTACGTTTTAGTTTTCAGTGACAAAGTCAAGATAAGCACAGACCTTTAAGCCCTCTTGTTTTGGGATCAAAATGTATTCTAGTTCTTTGAGAATCATCATTATAATGTTGATAAAAAAGTAGGTTTTGATTATAAGGAATTTGATTAGGTGCACACAATAAACATTAAGAGGAAATAAACAATAAAGTACTTTATAAGAAAATAACAAAATAAATAAATAATGTAAATATACAATAGTAAAAGTAGAATTAAACTATGAAAAAAGATACTATGCAAAATACAACAACAGGACAAATATGTATGATATGCACATTAAATAAGAGTGGTTCAAAGATTGATCCCTGAGGAACTCCACACATTTTGGTCTGATTTGAACTACAAGGTGAATCTCTTCTATCTCTAAAACTATAATTAACTAGTCAACTAAATAATCAAGTTACATTTTACATCCATATGTGCACAGACATATTATATGTGGCCACAGCAACAGGCAATGCTTCAAATAGGGATCACACTGCATAAATTTTAAAAATGCTTCACACACATATGCAGCAAAAATCTATACAATCAACATAGTTTCAAGGTGATTACCCAAGATTAGTGTCACCAATTCAGTATTTGACCAAATGTCTCTCCTACTGTTCCTGAGTTATGCCTCTGAATAATGGCCAGAAAAGTGAAGAATGTTATGATATTAAAGTGCCCATTGACCTTTCATCACTTTCACATCTCAAGATGTCACATATTGCGGCTTTGCAGTGAACCTCCACGTCTACATATAACACTCTAGGTACCCTTCTGTGTCTGCTGTTGACGTTAAATGATGCCGTTACTGTGATTTTTAATACGAGTATGAACTATTCCTCACCACCATGGTGTGTATTCAGTAATAAACACAAAGAGTACTTTTCTGATCTCCTTAAGGGGAAAAGGGGACACATACAAGCAGCGCAGGAGCAATGCTGACTCATAGTCTTGACTCTGCATGTGGTTATTTTAGACAACAAAAGTACATTACAACCAATGCAGGGACATCAACAAACGCACATGCTGGAAAAGATGGTTAGGATTGAGAAAAAGATGCACATGGTAAGGCGTAGAAAAAAAAACATCACGGGAAACAAACACTGGACTCCTGCATGAAAGTCTGGCGTTTGTTGGACCCATCCACAGCCCCTCCTGCCTGCCCTACAGGGACTATTGTGCTCATTATATTGCATCGTTACTTGCAGCATTTCAACCTGATGCCATCTAGCTGCATATTATGTGAACACGACGGGTTCCATCCAGCCGTGTTCTCAACTGACCACACCTGTTCACATATCATGCTGTTGTGGCATCCAGCCACCTGGTGGCGTATTATAACACTGCATATGGTTCTGTTGGGCCACATTCTCAACTAACGCAATCCAGCGGCATATCATACGGACGCAAAAGGTGGCTTTCGGTGTTGGGATCTTACACAAAAAGCACTGCAAAAGTGGCTGTATTTAACGACTTAGGAGTGAAAACAGGCTGGCACTACACAAACTGATCAAGTTTTTTGCTTTTGTTATTTCCCTGGTTTGGTCTGTTAGTGTGGAAAAATAAATAGTTGTCTTTGGCTCTTGGACTCATCACAAGTCACATTGCAGCAGAAAGTGGGAATATGAGAGTGTTGCTGACAGCCGTTGCTACACAGACCAACAAGCTTATGCCTCTGAATGAGAGGCTGGAAAAGGCACAGAGCTGCAGACTAGTGAGCTGACTCTCAGTGGAATCAAAGTGACAAGCAGCCCTTTGACACTAAATGTTAACATTGAAAATGATTTCTGAGTTTTTAGGGAGACTCATTTGAACACTTTCACCAGCTTGCTGCTGGTCACAATTCCAGCGGTGAGGATCACAATCATGATTAGCAGTGCCAGGCCACGCCGTAAAACCAGCTGCTTTAATGACAGAGGGTCTCCCACTGTAGTGGTTGTGAACTGTAGAGGACTCTGGCCTGAATCATGCACTTCCAGGTCTGCGTCATCCTCCTCAGCACTCACAGATCTGGAAAGAGTCGTACTGACTTGTGCCTGGTTTTGACTGGAGTCTAAGAAGGAATGTATAGTATTAACATAAAAACTGTTAAATAAGCGAATGACTAAAAGCAGGGATGTATCATTTAATGACAGTAAGAGCATGAGGACGGTGCCTTTACTCACCAGTGCCTTCCAACTCAACCATCTCCTTTTCTTTTCTGATCTCCACTCCTGCTCTCACAAGAGCCTAATCAGAGACATTGAGAATAGATGCTGACATGCATTTTAACGTCAAACACATCTTAACTCTGTAACACTCACACTAAGTAATACCTTGGCAAAACATTATACAACATTATAAACCACAGAATATGCTGAAAAAAAGTATCACTTTTTTAAAAATCCAAGCACAATGCATGTAAAAAGAGCAAAAGTCAATGTGATATTATAGAAATCTTAAAAAAAAGTGACTTCATACAATAAAAAAATAAAAATCAACAAAATCAAATAGATACAAATGAAAATAAATCTAGTAAAATAAAAAATTATATAAAATGCATGGTGAAAAACAAATTGTCAGTGTTATTTAACTTCATAAAATAAATAAATAAACAAACAAAATACATATAAAAATAAGCAAATAAAATAAATAAATGCAAAGAAATACAAATAATAATGAATCTGGAAAGAAAATCTGTTTAACAAATATGGTAAAAAATAGTCAATATAATATTACAAAAAATAGAATTGTATAGAATTAGAGTATAATCAAAATACTAAATTTGGTTTTGCCGAGTTTACGATGAAGCAATTTGATGCAAAAAAAAAAAGAAAAAAATGTAAACCATGCGGTTACAATGGCTGTTAAAGGGTTAAAACAACATTAAAAAATTACATAAAAACACTCTGACTAAATCTGATTAAGGTACCCACCTCTTCAGCAGCATTTTTCCAATCAAGTTTGCACAAGAATGTGATAAAAACAATCGCCTGCAGGGACACGCCAATGGTGAGTCCTGTCCATAGTCCTATATAAAAAAGAGGATGTGCTGTAATGGCTTTTCTGTCAGCTGAAAAGCAGAAGGCAATGAATATTTGTAGTCTGGTCTTACCTACAATTCCCATATTTGCTGCAAACATCAGGGACACACCTATAGGGAAGCCGATGAAATAGAACCCCACCAGGTTACAAAGAGCACCAACCAGTTGTTTCCCTGCTCCCCTGAGAACGCCTGCAGCCACACCCTGTCCACATCAAATACAGACTTTCTCAAATAGCATTTTTTATGTGTCAGTATGTCTAAAATACTTTATGGCAGAGATACTCAACATGCTTTGCCCAAGGGCCACTTTTCTAAAATTATATGAGGCCGGGGGCCAGTTCATGAACCAACATTAGGCGGGTTTCCTTTACAGTTTTTTGCAAAACTTAAGCGATATTTTCGAAATATTGATAAAACACAAATTCAAGATGACTGCATTTCCAGCGAATTCTCCTCTGGTGATAACATTCCAAGAAGCATGGAGATGGAGTTCAAACATTAGCAGCTTAATGCTCCCGTGTATGCGGGAAATGCCATGTATGTATGAGGGATTTCTTGGAGGTGATAGTCCACGATGTCACAGATTGCAGATTCAAAACTTCCACTCAGCTTCTGAAGAGTTATGCAATGCAATAACATCTCTTGTAACGAGTCTTTGTTGTATATCATGTGACCTATAAAAATGAAAAAAAGTGTTTCCATTGCAGTTCTGCAAAATATTTTTTTTCAAATCGCCTGAAATACCACCTCATGCTAGCATAAAAACTTTTGTGCAGTAAATGGGAGTTTTTTCGATATTGATGTCTTTCCATTCGGCACATTTTATATTCGCAATTTCAATTTGCGTAATTTGAGGGTTAATGGAAACCCACCTCATTACAATATTTATCACTACATATAACACATACATTTGCTCTTATCAACCTTCTGCTGTTTGCTGTCCTCACTCATCTTTGTGATCCAGTCACAGCAGCCCTGCGCAAGTCAGGTGTACACATGGCTGTTTCATAGATTTGAGGACATTTGGGTTCAGCCTGGACCTCCATCAGGGGGCCCCCTGGCACTGTTCCTCAATTTTTATGCTTTTTAAAAAAAATTTGCTCTGGAAACTTATTAACATCCAGAGCACAAAAGAAGTGTGAATCAATTTGTTTTCATTATGAATTAGAAAATGGTCGGCAGGCCACCCGATATTCTGTGGCAGGCCAGATTTGAGCCATAAGCTGAGTATCACTGCTTTATAGAATACATGTATTAAAGAATTAGTTGTGCATTGTATCTCACCGCAGTGGCATCGCAAACATGCATTAAACCGAATATGAGCATGACATCAGCAACTCTCCGAATGATGTCTCTACAAAAAAGCAAACAAACATTCTTGTTAGATACACAGATATTTACAGACACTCATACCTGAATGTGAAAGTCAAAGACAAGGGAGGGTTTTTTTGTTATATAGTGAAGGAATTCCATTAAAAATCATCCCTATCATCAATCAATAAAATTAAGACAAAAGCTGAAACTTAGACATTGTCATCCCACATTGAAACCTTTTTTTAACCCATTGAAACCTGGAAGGTCATTGGTTTTCTTTTGCTGTATTCATCCTCCATTCATCAGCATTGAAACCTTTGAAACATTTAATTTCTTTCAATCAGCAACTTGGCATGAAATGTCACGCCAATTGGAAATTAAAAAAAATAGTAAAAGGTGACAAGAAAATCATTGGAAAATAAGCTTAAAAAAGAGAGAGAGGAAATTGATAGAATATTACAGAATAACTAGGGAAAAATACAAAGAAAACTTTATTTATAACTATAATAATTGAATTAAAATTAGGTTACTAAAATATATATTTATTGTTTTTTAAATCAACCTCAGTAATTTTTTGCTAACTTTTGGTTAATTTCTTGTGAAGCTGCTGATTTCTTCCAGTGTTTTTAAAAGAAATCACGCTAATTTGCTTATGTTACAAAGGGTTCATTGTGTAACTTATTTTTCAGTCAAGTAATAGAAATACACAATTATTAGGCAGACTCTGGAGACATGGAATGAGCAGAGTTCTTTAGTGTTTATTTCAGCATCACCATTAACGAAATGAAAGACTTGCTGAATACCGTATAACTGAGCCTCATTTAAAAATCATAGTTTGGCACTTGTGAGTCAGCATGATGATGCAAGACGATGAACATACAGTAGTTGAGCAGTCTGGATAGCATGATGACACCAAGCCTGCTATGGCACACAGACTGCTACTAAAGATCCCCTAAATACATATTAGTTTCTGTCAGTGCTGGACGGTGAAATTTATCTTGTCAAAGAGTATACTCACTGCTCTGATGTGAAAATGTATCCAATGACATATCTGGCACTGCTGAGACTGGCTCCAACAAAGCATGCAATGATGACTGTTAGAACAGAGACACAGAAACAGCATGTGTTATTTAATATGTTGAACAAAGAACAATGGAAGACTGTAAGACAAGAAATTTCAAGAGAGAAAAGATGATCAAAAAAAAGGGGGGGGGGCTGTGTTTTTCACTTACTGTATTTCTATGTTTTACATTGTATGGGGTTTTTATTTTTAGTTGATGTGACACCTGGTCAAATGAATGACATATATTCTTCATGCAAAGTGGTAGCCCATACATCACTACCACAAATACTACTACCACTTGCTCAGGTGAAATACCTGTACATATTTATTTAACCCTTAGGAACTGTTTGGTGATTTTGATACCAATTCCATTCTTCATTTCTGGAAAATTGTGGCTGTGTTCATGCATATGACATTCATTTTGGAAAGATTGTGTATCTTTGTTTAATCTTGGAATTTCCAGCTCAGCTCCTACAATAAGTCTAAAATACACTGTGGAAACTAAATTGTTACATTCAAACTGTTAAGTGCAAAAAAGACGCTACTGAAACCCATTCAAACTGAACCCATGGTCATCAAAGCATAAAAACATGCATTGTATTATTTCTGGGTGTCATTCTGGGCTTTTGCCCTAGAATTTGTCATTTTTACTTTTTTCTAAATGACATTGTCATTTTGACCATATTCAGCATATGGAGAAAATACATGCTATTTTCACTAGGTGCAGTGTCACAATCAATGTTGCTGCTAATCATTGACATATTCCAGGCTGTGATCATAAAAAAAAAATCTACTTTGCATGTAGTATTTGTGTGTGTGTGTGTGTGTGTTTATCATCTAAAAAAAGTAGTGGCATCGTAACAAAAACCTGGCATTTAAAGGCTTAAATTTCTGAAAATTAATAAATATTTGACATTTGTGATGCTGGTTTAAAAAAATAAACTAAATGAAAGTATAAAATCATATAATTGTATGATATTTTTAGAGCCTAAGTTTAAAGGGCACATTTTGTGTGCAGAGCAGTATGAGTGTATTTGGCACTGCATAATTTTGCAACATTTTTTTAAAAATGTATAAAAATGAATGTTGATGCTAACCATTGACATATGCCAGGCTGTGATCATAATAACAACTACTTGGCATGTATTATATTAACAATAATTCATTTTTTGTGTTTTTTTCACATGTTTGTATATGTATATGTATAATATTTTTTAGAGCTTGATTTTGAAAAGCACATTTTGAGCACATAGCAATACAAGTGTGTGTAATATTAAAGCGGGCCCTATGTGTTTATGACTTTATGTGGTTATAATGCAAGCAACATGTACAGTGTGGATTGGGTCTTACATGCACAAATGATGGGGACTTTGCAAGAAAGCTTAGCCTGCTCTGTGTTTCCTGCTCCCAGAGCATTCCCAACTCGTACACTGGCAGCCACGGAAAATCCTAGTGGGAACTGTGAAAGAAAATTACACAATGACAGGGATTATTAATGTGTAAATACACTATTTTAGATTATAATAGTATTTGAAACAAATACAACCTTGATTCCAAATATCCTGGGACACTGTGCAAAAAAACCAAAAAAACAAAAAACAGAATGCAATAATTTCTAAGTCTGTTTTGACTTATATTCAACTGAATAAAATAAAAAGATAAGGTATTTGATGTTCAAACCGATAAACTTTTTTTTTTTTTGTAAATTATATAAACTTGTTGAATTTGATGTCTGTAACATGTTCCAAAAAAGTTGGGACAGGGGGAACAAACGACTGGGAAATTTGGGAAATACTCAAAAAACACCTGGAACATTGCACAGGTTAACATATTAACTGGTAGAAGATTAACGGATCATGGCTGGGTATGAAATGGGCATACTTAAAAGGCTCCGTTGTTTACAAGCAAGGATTGCCAGTTTGTGAAAAACTGCGTGGGCAAGCAGTCCAACAGTTTAAGAACAACATGCAATTACAAAAGATTTGGGGATTCAACCATCTACAGTCTGTAATATCATCAAATGATTCAGAGAATCTGGAGATATCTCTGCAGGTAAGGGGCAAGGCTAAAAACCAACATTAAATGCCCGTGGCTTTCGATCCATCAGGTGACACTGCCTTAAAAACCAACATGATTGTTTGAAGAATATTACACCATGGGCTAAGAACACTTCAGAAAAACACTGTCAGTAAACACAGTTCATCGCTGCATCTACAAATACTGGTACAGACTCCGTCATGTATAGCGAAAGCCAGATATCACAAAACATCCAGAAACAACGCTGACTTCTCTGGACCCGAGTTCATCTGAGACGGACTGACACAAAGTGGAAAAATGTGCTGTGGTCTGACGAGTCCACATTTCAGATTGTTTTTGGACATCATGGACATCATGTCCTCTGAACTAGAGGAAAAGGACCATCCAGATTGTTACCAGCTCAAAGTTCAAAGCATCTGTGACGGTATGGGGGTGTGTTAGTGCCCATGGCATTAGAGGTAACTTGCATATCTATGAATATAGTATGAATGCTGAAAGGTACATACAGGTTTTGGGGCAACATATGCTGCCATTCAGACAATGCCTTTTTCGGGGACGTCCCTGTTTGTTTCAGCAAGACAATGAGACATATTCTACACGTGTTACAACAGCGTGGCTTCGTAGTAAAAGAGTGCAGCTACTAGACTGGCCTGCCTGCAGTCCAGTCCTGTCTCTAATTAGAAATGTGTGGCGCATTAAGAAATGCTAAATACGACAACAGAGTACAGACTGCAGGACAACTGAAGTCATATACTCAGCAAGAGTGGGAAAGAATTTCAGTTTTAAAATTTTAACAATTCTCAAACAGCTCCCTAACACTGTGTGTTGAAAGAGTGTTGAAAGGAAGATCTAACACAGTGGTAACTATATTCTGAACATTAATTATCCTATCTGCACTGTATCCAAATAACTATAGGTCAAAAAGGATTTAGAAATCATTGCAATCTGATTCCATTTATGTTTCACAAAGTGTCCCAACTTTTTTGGAATTTGGGTTGTTCTTGCCTTAAAGGAATATACTGGTTATTTTTTTTATTTGCTTTCTTGCAGAGACTTGATTAAATGAATGACACTACTCATGTCTCATGTCTGTACCATTAGCGAATTTGTGTTTCCTAGGATAGCGAGGGCATGGCCAGCCCTCCTCTGCATCTGACTGTCACACCCTGACATTCTTACTCTGACCCTAAGGCAACAAGTATCAGCAAAAACGGAAGGGCGAGTCAAGCCTTCACCGTATTAGGAAAAACAATTAGTATATTGCTTTTTTTGTCCAAAGGTAACACAATCCATCTACTAGTGATTAACACTGTAGTGCTGCCAAAAATGACAAACTATTCCTTTTTGTCCATGCTATTGTTATTCATATGTTGTAAAGAAGGTGAGGCTCAGTTGAAAAAGAGTCAATGTAAGATATTTCTGTGCACCAATCACAATCAAAATTTGATGATGCTGCTTGTGTGCTTTTGAACCAAAAATTTTAAACTTCCACTTACTACACAAAACAAAACACAATACTCAATACATCTAGAAAGAAAATATTTTTTTGTTTTTTTTTGTTTTTTATTGACGGCTACACATCCCAAATCACCATTTCATGGGAGTAACCACCAATACACTCTGAGTATCTCTAACTACAAGGCTTGAAAAACCAATGAGGAGTTACCATGTAAGCTGTAATGCACAGCTGGTATGCTATGGACTGAGCTCCCAGCTCAACCTCGCTGATCACACCGGCTAGCAATCCTCCGACTTCAAATATCCACCATGATAGACAAATCATGAGCATACTGGGAATGGCCAGTTTGACGAAGGGTCCCCACTCCTGCAGACAGTCCAGTGACCAGCCTGTGGGTCAATGATGTGGAGTTACAGACTGCAAATTAATTAAAAACCAAACACTTGAATGCTCATAAAACATGCTCAATTACAACACTATAAAATACAGAAGTGCTAAATAGGGATAACAACGTTTTAAATACTGTTAAACATTTTCACCATCAAAATCATGTTACAGTCATTGCAAAATGGAGAAAAGAACTGACCTCCCCATGTGGCCTTATGCAGACCCCTCCACCAGATGTAAGTGAATAAGAACACAGCCAGCAAATACTGTGAGATTGCATTAGCTGCAGCAGATCCACTTCAGCAGGATCATGGAGAACCAGCAGGTTCAAGAGACAGAGTAGTGAAGGAGAACAAGGAGAAATGACTCATTTCCTGATAAATACCCACAGGTTGACTGTTACAGTAATCTGTGCTTCATATAGTTTCTTTTCAGATTGTTATTGACACTGTGCCTCAATAATATAAGCCTAAACTAACTGACACAATAAAGAAACCCTTTTACAATGTAAAAGTTCTCACTAACAGAAGATAGTAACAAATTTGCAATCGAAATTTGAGAGATTGCATGAAAAATTCTTAGATCTTCAACTTAAACTTGTAAAAAATCAAGCAGAAAACGCAGCGGTTCAAGTTATTATGATGAATTGGAGTGCTGGGTCAGATGGACAGTCAGGTAGAGGTTAAAGACTAAAATGATACCTTGTTGATATTCACTACAGCTGCAATTGACATAAGCAGGAATATTGATATTGACAATGCTAAAGACTGAGTATTATAGTACATTAATAATTCATTCCATGTTATTAGGATTTTTTTAAACTCACGCGACTCCCAGCTCCAGAGGATAAAGGAAGACGTAGTTGATGATTACATTGAGGACATTTCCAATCACTCCGGTTATGACCTGAGGCCACATTATTCCCTGTAACCCACAGCACAGTTTAATGTTGATAACATCAAGTGTTCTTCAGCCATGGTTATATTTCACATCAATGCCTTGTATCAGGACACTGCACCTGATTTTGAAGATACCTTCCTTCTAACTGGTACATAAAAGTTGCCTGCAGAAAGAGACACACACAAGATTTCAACAGTGTTAATTTGGGATAGCTTGATTTTAGCTTGAGCATAATGATTAGGCTTGGGTGGAATCATGGTGTTTCGGTATGCCAGGGTATTTAGGAATCCTATGTCTTTGAATATATCATATATACAGGCCCTTTTCTTTCTAAACTAATTGTATGTCGTGCACAGCACGCACCACCAGAGCTCAGTCTCTGCTCTCTGCTGATGAAACAGGCAGCTGAGTCAAAAGACACTGTGATACCTAGTGGTGGACGGAGAAGTTACAGAACTGTAAACATCTGGCGGCCAGCAGGCAGAGAGAGACCATGGGTAATAACAGTGTGTTTTTTACATGAATTGAATGAAGTTTGTTTTATGATGAATACATCTTGAGAACATCTTGTCTTAACATAATGTAGGCTTATACTGTGTATTGTGCATAGCACTGCGCACTTACAACATCATATGCCGTATACCCCGGTAAAATTTCAGGAAGGTATGAAGGTAAACAACATTACATACTGCCCAAGCCTGATAATGATTATATAACAAATAGACACACACATTTGCAACATGTTGAACAAAGGATTGGGTTATATAATAATATACTGTATAAGGTGAGAGGATAAAGATTTGTGATTCGTCAATATACAGGATTGACCAAACACAGACATTTTGTTTTTTATGTACAATTGGTTTCTCATTTGAGTTTCTTCAAAATCAATAATATGATAGTATTGCAATATAAAATAAGATAAAAGATTTAAACTGAAAAGACCTTGACACAAAGGGTTGGGAAGGAAAACAAAGTTCACCAAACTCACCGGCAAAGCAGGCATGAAGATCTTCACATACAGCTGGGAGAGACTTCAAGCAGAAAGACAGTGTGTATGTCAAAAATATGTAGAACTGAATGATAACACTAAATATGGTTTTATACATATGAAGCTACCAGTAGAGGCAGAGATATCAGCATGAGCACAGGTCACTGTACATGTAGGCTAACAAGTCATAAAGTGATTCAGAGCCGATCAAACTGTCAGCATTGCAATCACAAACTCCATTCTCTGCTCCACTGCAGACAAAAAAAACTCACCCTGGGGACTGACCTGGCAACCTCTGGGCTCCATCTCATAAAAAGCTAAACACAGTTAGAGACTAACTGGTGAACATAAGTCCCATTTCCACCAAGCAGGTCGGTTCAGTTCAGTTCTGTAAACATTTTTTCCGTTTCCATTACAAAAAGTTGTGGACGGTACCAAATGAACCAATCCTAACCATCCTCATTATTTGTCACCCTCAACAGAGTTTAATACATGACTATTCTGGCACAGACATCTACTCGCAGGTGAGATTTAGTCACATGTGGCACATGGCGGGTGTTAATTTCAGACCCCGCTGACAGTATTTACTGTGATTTCAAAGCACAATAATCACTCAGGATTATCATGAAAATCAAAAATGTGAATGACAATATTAACTGTCTGGGAATTTCACCACAATTGTCGTGATAACCGGTAACTGTTACATCCCTACCCCTCTGCTTGGGTTACCTAGCACACAGATCAGGAACTAAAAGGTGGAGCTAGAAACACTGCAGTGCATTTATTGGTCAGTAGAGAATCAACACTCTGCTCAGGGCTGAGCTGTGGCTGCTTTCACCACTGTTCATACCGTGACAAGTTTTTCTGCATTAATAAACTTTCATTATAAAATAAAAGGATGTTTCAGCCTCTAGCAGTAGCTGGAGACTACGAAAAAAGCATTTCATCCACTAGGCCAACTGCCAGAAACTTTTAAGGCCATTGCCCTGTAATCTTACTCAATGATAAGCTGAAGATCAGCACACCTTAAATTTCAATACAACAACTTTGACCACTCCATCTGTTTTTGTTGTCTCTCTTGAATGACATATACTTTAAGTAATGAACAGATCTTTCACCGCTTAGAAAATGTATATTATTGCAACCAGATTATGTGATCTGCATATATTCCGATTCTAACTTGGAGAAAAAAAATTAGGCTGAGCGTTGTTCCTGGGCGCTTTGGCATCTCTAAACCCCAGCTCGATAGACAAACCCGCTATTTTTAAATATCCCATAGAGATAGACTCTCACTCCAGCCTGCTCTTGTTTGTTCTTAAAATGTCAGCATGCAGCCCTGGTCTGAATATGATAAACAAGGTGCACACTTCAATCTGTATCAAGGGGGGGAAATCAAATGCTGGACAGAGCAGTAAGTGACAACAACCCAGCCAAAATTTAAGAGTACTGTCTGTGGGGAAAACGATAAACTGATCTAGGGTCTAGGTACATGTTTATAGGGGCTACTTTTGGTTCCAAAGGTACTATACCAAAAGCTTCTGGTGGAAACACAGCTATAGTGACGCGTTAAGCAGCTTAAGTCAGATATTTTTCTCTGGAGTTGGTGAAGATTAGTGATGCAGGATATTGGATTTTTTTTTGCCCATAGCAGATGTGCCAATATAAACAGCCCATTTGGCCACTAACCGATATCGATTTTTTTTTTTCCCTACCTCATTTTAATGATCATCAAGTCTCTTCTGTAGTGGAATTAACATCATATTATGCCAACTCTTATCTTATCATGATGGCCCACCAGCAGATGGAGACACAAAATACAATGCTTTTGAAATGTATGTAATATTCATCCATTGTGCAATAATAAGAAAAATACTTACTGAGGGTTGTTGTTTTGTACATGTTCACTTTATCAATAAAAAAAACATTTGTGATATCGGCAAAAATCTGCATGTTGGCTGATTACAATGTTGCATTTTAAGGCCAATATCTGCTGAAACCCATGACATGCATCCCAGTGAGGATCAAACCAGAACTAAAAGGAGAGTGACATGAGTTGTATAGGAAACCCAACCCGTTTTACTGGGCCTTGTTTCAAAGAGCAGATTTAATAAAACTCTGAGCCTAACCCTGAACTCTGTGTTGATGAACCCTGAGACGGAAAACTCTGGGTTTTAATTTCCCAAACTGGCTGTCAGTCTGGATAAGACCACATGTACAGTAGTCAAGTCAAGTCAATTTTATTTATAAAGCCCATTATCTAAAATCACAATTTGCCTCAGAGGGCTTTATAGCATACAACATCCCTCTGTCCTTAGACCCTCATATCGACTTAGGAAAAACTCCCCAAAGTGGGGGGAAAAAATCACAGAAACCTCAGGCAGAGCGACTGAGGGATCCCACTCTCAGGACAGACGAACGTGCAATAGATTCAATAAAAACAATTAAGTTACAATAGATGACAAAATGAAAAATATAGCAAAGAGAAAGACAGCAAGGATTTTTTAAATTAAAAATTGACTAACCTGGCAACCTCTGGACTCTGTTTGGCAGCAAGTAAGAGATTTTCAGTGTTGATGAGAACAGCCCAGCAGGGGAAACAGGCCAGCAGCAGAATCAGAACCCCCCTCTGGAGAATCACTCCCACACGCTTCAAGTTTCCGCTCCCATACGTCTGCATGAAACAGGCAGATAAATAAGTGGAGTGAACAACACGGATCATGCTACCAAGCAAAGGCATGAACAGGCCAAGAAAACAAACTTGATACAGAAGCTCAATGTGCAGCAACCTCTGGAGAGGACACTACCTGAGATATGAGAGTATCACAAGTGGACGACAAACCAGTGCCAATGGAAACACCAGTTACATTAACCACCTGCAATTGACAAAAACATTATTAATCAATAAAATTTCAGAGGGCAACAACAGTAAACAGGTGTTGATGAGCTCAGAGGCATGTCTCCTCACAACAGCTGCCAAAGATACTCCTGCTAGTTGAGTTTTCCCCAGGTGACCACAGAACACCATGCTGATGATACTGATCATGAACACCATCAGCTGGGAAAGGACCTGGAAAGCAAAAACAAACACAATATCCTTCCTCATTTTCTTGTTCATAGAAATCTCAGTGTACATATAAAAAAATGTGTTTGTATTGAAAGAGTAGTTGAAACACAAGTTGTCACAGAAACTTCTAATCACACACTAAAACCTTGACCAGAGTGAACAGGTGTGCTGCAGGGCTGCAGGACTGCACAGCATATTTATCCCCTTGTCCTACATATTGTAACAATGTCCGGCATTTTGATTGGCAATGGCTCTCAATGTTTTTCTGCATACTTTTCGCTGTTTAATTACTTTGAGCGCTGAAGCTGAATTCATTGTGAGCTACTAACAATAGAGGGGTAGCACAAAAGAAACAAAAGAAGGAGATAAGCATGTATGTGTCCTGCTACTAGCAAAAGAGACGGTTCGTTATCCGCTACATTACCAGCAAAGTCACACGATCAGAAACAGGATAACAAGTATGCAGATGAAGTTACACGATGCTACTAAACTGTGTTGCTGTGGACTGACCAGGTTATCACATGGATGTATTAAGAAAGTATGGATACAGCCTTGGACGTGGGCCCCCGTTCATTCCTATCACAACTGCTCACTGGTGCATGAAACAAAAAAAAGCTCTTTTTCGGGTACAGAATACCCAGATAAACGGACCCATAAGGCTTGCACAGGACAGACCTACAGCTATCGAGTGTGGCCGAGCGGGTAACTTCTGCCGGTGGAGCAACTGACTTCTGGTTTAGCGCCTCGCTAGCTTAAATGGTACAAAAAATGTATTCCTGCTGCTCTTTTACACTTTCCAAATTTTATCGAACTGGACGGCTTAAATCTAGATTGTGAAATGAGTCATTTTTCGGGGGGGGTTTGATGCTCACAAAAAATGATCCACTGCTTTACACTTTAATCTCTTTACCAATGTAAGTTAATGGGGAAAAGTCTTTCTGGGCCAGTGGGCATCACGTGACAGACTCAAACAGTGTAATTCCACTTTTGGCCTCTATGTAAAATTTGCATCAGAGCCTGGCGCACTTCCTGGGGGCTTGGGGCATCATAGCGGAGTGCTTGTTACTCTTCTTCTTCTTGTGTGTGTTTGTGTGTGTTTGTTATGTGTCCTTTGCATATCTCAGGAACCATGCATCCCAAGCCCCCAGGAAGTGCACCATTGGTTGATGCAAAATTTAAATAGTGGCCGAAAGAGGAATTACACTGTTTGAGTCTGTCACGTGACGCACACTAGCCCAGAAAGACTTTTCCTCATTTGCTATATGGGGAAAGAGATGTTTGTAAATCAGTAAATAATTTTTTGTGAGCATCAAAACCCCCATAAACGTCTTCTGTCCCTGTCTGGATGTAAACTATCCTATTCGATAACATTTGTTAAGTCCAAAAGAGCCCCAAGATTAAATTTTTTAGACCGCCATTCAAACTAGCCGAAGCTTTATCCGGAAAAGGGTCACTCTGCCAGCAGGACTTAACCGCTCAGCCGCACTCGGTCGCTCTCGGCAGCATTCGGCAGCATTCGGCTGCCGTTAATCTCTACTACACATGCTCTATGGGCCAGTAGACCCGAATATTTTACACATTTCTAAACCCGGAAAAATATGCCATTGAGCAGCTTTAATATGAATGAACGAGGCTCCGCCCCCACTGCTGTATCCAGATTTATGATAGATCCATGGCTCATCCAAACTACCTCACATGTGGCAGGTGTATTTCTAGGGACCCAAGCGTGTATGTTGTCGAATTTGATGCAATTAAATAAAATAAAGTTAATAAAGTTGGAAAGAAAAACACGGATTTGAACTTCCTGGATCATAATTTAATAATTTAATTCCATCGGTCACAATAGTGGCCACAAAAAAATGTTTTCAGTTTGCTCTAAAAATGTTACTGAATTTTGTTTCAATGCATTTCCGGCAAATACTGAAATTATAGTCTCAAATGAATAATGTGCAATGTCACATGTTTGGTGTAAATTGTCACATGACCAGAGCAGTTCTCTTCCTGGTTGTATGTTAACATAAAGATAGGACAGAGATTTTTGGCACACATATTCTTTAAGGTGTCTAGTATTGATATGTGCATTTGCAATAACTCATCTTTGTTCAGTGTTGTTATAAAGTGAGTGAACATGTTGCCGTGAACATGGCAGCAACAATAGTAAGCGGTGGATAACACAATGCATCTACATTTACTTACAAATGTAGTTATTTACAAGCCTGGCTGTTTAACGTCATACTATGAACTTATGCAAGCAGATCATGACAGGAACTACATTATCAGTGATGATGACCTCCGACTCACCGCCCTTTTATCCCATCATCCACCCCGCTCCCCAACCCCTGTCCACTGTTGAGAATGAAAAGCAAAGGCCCTCTACCCGCCAGAGGGTCCAGTCAGAACAGCGAAACTCAACTTGCTTTGCCTGGGGGCCACTTTTGCAAAATGACAGGAGGCGTGGGGTCAGTCGCAGCAGCCCCATATTGGTTCCTAGGGTTTTAGGACTTTTCTTGGATTTTAGGACATTTCTCTGACTGTAAGACATTGGGGATGTTTTGGGGATTTTAGGAAATTACTATGATATGAGCACATTTCTTAGACTTTGGGACTTTTCAAGAATTTTAGGACATTTCTCTGAATTAAAGCACATTTCTAGGATTAGAGACATTCCTAGGATTTTAAGACATTTGTAGGTTTTTAGGACATTTCTTGAACTGAGGACCTTTCAAGGATTTCAAGACATTTCTCGAATTTGAGGTAATTTCAAGGATTTGGGGACATTTCTCAAAATTTATATGATTTCTAGGATTTTAGAACATTTCTCAAATTTTAGAACATTTCTCAAATTTTAGAACATTTCTAGGATTTTTAGATGCTCCTCAGATTTTAAGACATTTTTAGGATCTAAGGAACTTTCCAGGATTTAAGGACATCTCTAGAATGTCAGGAAATCTCTAGAATGTTAGGACATCTCAGGGATTTTATGACAGCTATTGAATGTTGGGACATTTCTACTATTTTAGGACATTAAAGGCTTGGCTAGGACCTTTGTCAGGGGGATCCTCCACTGGCACTTTTCGATGAAGAAGCTCAAATTTGATGCTGTTTTACGCACTCTGGCACCTTATGTATACTAGGGCTGCAACAATAAAAGCAATAAAATCGATTATAATCAATTATTAAATGTGCTGGAAAAGAATAAAATTATCGATTCGTTGTGTCGCGTGATTAGTGCGTCACTCACTGTGTGGCAGGATTGTTAATGTCACATGCAGATGGAGAAGCCTGTGTTTTGAAGAGGCATGGCTGAGGCAGAGAGGACGTTTTGTACGAAAACTTCAAAAGTTTGGGAGCACTTCACATTATGCAAAACAAGGAAGCGTGTTAGCTGCAACATATGTAAAAGTGACAGAGCCTGGCACAAGAGCACAAGGGTTATGATGTAGCATTTAAAACGAAAGCGAAAGTGAGGGAAACAAACAAATCACAGTTGTGCCATATCTGCAGAACAGTGTGGACTTAATCTGGCTGGTTGTCTTTTTCTGTGTTTTAGTTGTGTTTTGCTTTTTTATTATTTTATCTATTTGTTTTTTACTATCTTATAGCGAGGTGGTCTTACAGCAACTGAAATAAAGACTGCAGTGGAATTACTTGTATTTGCCGACTCTAAGAATGAAAAAGTAGCCTTTCAAAAAACACTCCCACGCAGTCAGAGACCATTGTTCAATAATTACAGCCCAGTACGATAGGAAGTCTTACCACCGGAGCAGCGAGTTTGAGGAGTTGTACCATCTCAATCCGGTATTCCGGCGGGATGAAGCCTCCGGTGCACTTTAGGTAGCCGTCACCGGTGTTCCGTGCAGGAGCTGCTGCAGGAGCTGCTGCAGGAGCGTCCATACCGAATCAGACGCGCTGTAAACGGGCTGATATCTGCAGCTGCTCCTCTGTGTTCAGCCTCGGATCCTCCACAGGTCTGTCACTTACATAGCCGGTAAACAATTGTAAAGGAGAGGGCACACGTTTTGGGGGGCAGACTGTGCAGAGCAGTTCTTCAGAATTGGCTCCCGCCTCAAACCGAAACGGAATGTGCCTGGTCACGGGTCTACATCATGGTCTGACGTGAGCATGTCATCAGGAAATGAAGACAGCAGAGATCATGCTGGAGGTAATGTTACAATAACGGTTTCTGCAGAATGTTTTTACAGGAGTGTTTGATCACCGGAAGGAGAAGGCAGCGGGTCATCTCCACATGTCCCGACCGTCACCGTGGATGTATTATAGGGAAATCTGGATACAGCCAGACCATAACTCTGCTCTTGTCTGGTGAGGTGACGTAACGCCGACGAGCAGCGGTAACATCACGAGACCAAGAAGAGACGCCTGCTGCTGCTCTCGTGACTCCTCAAAATCAGATCAAAATGAAAAACCAATTTTATATATATGGGCCTATAGGCTATCTCTCTCTCTCTCTCTCTCTCTCTCTCTCTCTCTCTATATATATATATATATATATATATATATATATATATATATATATACACTTTCATACAAGAAATGCTGCACAAAGTGCTTTAAAATTATAATATTTATAATTTTGTATTATTATCATTGCCTGCTTCACAGAATGAACACACAAAAAAGGCCAACCAGACAATTCAATATAAAAGAACATTTAAATACAGTTTCAAACAAACAAACGGGATTCAACAATTTTAATTTAAAAATGGTGGGGATTTGAGATCCTATTAATTGATATATCAACACAATTTATTTCTGCACCTTTTGGGCCTCTGACATCAGCAAAAAATCACAGCCTGTAGACACAGACTCCCAAAAAGATATTGATTAACCCAAATCTTTCAGTTTACCCTCTTTCTATGTGCGTCTATGTTATGTAACAATACTTATAAGATATCTATAATATGCAGTAGGAATGAATAATAGAAAAGAGGGTAGACTGCAAATTCAGGCCGGATTTGCTTTAACACTGAGTTCAGACCATGTTATTCGATTGGACAAAAGGGGGATTTATATAACAGATTAAGATGTATGCGTGCAGCTTTATATATCTGACAATGAATGTGAATACATACTTCTGTTTTTGTGTGTACACAGTTATAGTTGTGAATCTACACAGAGCTTTATGCATCTGGCCCCTGGTGAGCGTGGTCCTCCACAGCTCAGTGCAGACCTGGGACTGATCTGAGCCTACAGGTTTGGGGGAATATTTAGGATTTACACAAGACCCTCACACAAAGAATGTGCCATGTAAACACACACTATCTGTGTTTTCCATACTGACCATCTCTTAGATATCGATCATCTTGTAAAGCAAATCATCCACCAATCGTCATGCTTCCGTGAAGATGCTTTACGAGTGAAAGACCATCCAGTTATTTTTGCACCACCTTAAGCAGGTTTTTCCCTTGTATGAGA
This sequence comes from Plectropomus leopardus, assembly GCF_026936395.1. Taxonomy (NCBI): domain Eukaryota; kingdom Metazoa; phylum Chordata; class Actinopteri; order Perciformes; family Serranidae; genus Plectropomus; species Plectropomus leopardus. Next base: position 6,370,013 of record NC_142178.1, read on the forward strand.
AGCTCTGTTCTACTGCCTCAAGTTCAGCATTGCACGTCATGTATGTCTTTTACACTTTATACTGGCAGAATACAACTTTTCAACATTATAAACATTTTAAAAATCAGAGGAAGAAATCTGACTTCGCTCATGTTGGAATATCCAAAAGCCTTATGAGCAAATTAATTTGATGTAAAAAGTAGGTGCCTGTGCAAACGCAGCATCAGTCATATTTGGTTGTGTTTTTTGGGGGGGATTTGCAATATAACTTTCTGAGTAATTAATCCAAAATAGAATTAAGTACTTCATAGTATAGTATTTTGTCCAAAATAGGGTAAAAAAGTCACAGTATAGTACATTGTCCAAAATTGCATAAAAACGTTATAGTATGACATCCAAAATAATATGAAGTCATAATATAGTATGTCTTCCAAAAAACCATCAAAAACTCATAGCATTGTATGTTAACAAAAATGGCAGAAAAATGTTATAGTGTGGTCTGTCGTCAAAAGTAGGATAAAATAGTCACAGTATAGTATGTTGTACAAAATCGAATAAACTAAATAACATTTTTACATGTTTTGTCTGGAGAGGAGTCTGACGGAGCGTAGAAGATACAAGTGGCTGAGCAATAAAGAAATTGCGAAAAGAAATTCTTGTCATTGTTTTTAATGGTGGAAGTTTGGAAGGATTACAAAGCAAGAGCAGACGTCATCATTCAGTCATTCACAGATAAAATCCCTGATGAAACAACGATGCATTTTATGGCTTATCACAGCATGCTACGTGAGCACAGATTACGAAAAAAAAAAGCTTCCATTTCCATTTGTTTGGGGCAATTTTCTCTTGGAGATCATGGTAAAAGTAGGCTACTTATAATCTTTTCTGTTGCAAACTGGGGATAAAATACAGGAAATTATAGTCTGTTGCAATCACAGGGAACAAAACAGGACAAGGTAACAAGTGTTTCATTTGCCATTATCAATACATATACAGAAAACCACTCACTGTAAAAACAAACTATTTGTTTTGAATTAAAAAGTTAGAGTTCAGGCTGCCTTAAATTTTTAATTTGACTGAATATGAGAAGACAAGTTGAATCATTAAAACACTGCCTCAATTTATCCTCTCAAATTCAGTCAACTTAAAATTTCAGGGAGCCCGTACCATAGCTTTTTTTTAAGTTAAAATATTTAGTTTCTTCTTACAGTGCTGTCACTGTACCAATAAATTGTGTTCCCAGTACTGCAGTGGTGAAATTGTTTCGGAGAACTTGAATTTCTCCAGTGAACATGCAGGTCCGGTGAGTGTCAATCCCTGTTATTTGAAGAAACATTCCAAGTGAAAAAATGCTGTAATGCGACAGCTTATTCACAATAATAAGCTTTACGTAAATAAGTGTTTTAGGCTACATGATATTGTGACAAATGTGTTGAGTTCAACGGACTCCAATGAGAGGGTGTAAACCAATACTAGATGTTCTCTGAGATCCTCCCACTCAAAATGTTAATCGAAAAACTGAAAAAGCACATACAGATAGCCAACAGTGCTACACACTGTAATCCTGCACTGCTCATGTTCAGTCACTGGTTCCCTAGTGGTGGCCATACTGGGAAATCTGGAATTATAATGCACTTAGTGTAAGGGACATATCAGCCCATGTCCTTCCTGACTGTCCCCAAACCTCACAGAGAGGTGTGCAGCTTTTTATGATCTTGAAAAGCTTGAAGATTGCTTGAAACTTAAGATTCTTATAAAATGATGTAATATACCATAAATATCTTTTAGGAAGTCTCATTAAGCCTCATATAGAGAACAGACAACAACATCATGGCACAATGCATTCTGGGCATTCTTCAGGGCACACCTCTCCTAAGGAGAGAGAAATCCAGTATGGTGGGTGGCGGTATGCACCTGATAGTTGGTATTGCAATTTGCAAAAAAATGCATTAAAGAAGTCCAACAGCAAGTGCAACATGCTGTACCGAAAGAAGCCGAAGAAGGAAGCAAAGAAGCGCTACTTTGAAAAATTACAGGAACTAAATGGCTTCGATCAGTGTGATAACAAAGCCAAATGCAACTTTTTGTGGAGTGAGCACCTACAATTGCAGTTCAGAAATTATGGAGGTTAGTAACTTAATGGTCAATAAGCACACACACCTGTGTCACCACTTAAACCTCAAGAAAACAACATATTTTGGTAGTTTCTGTCGTAGTGATTAACGTTAGCTGTAAACATGGAGGGTATTTAGTTTTTTTTTTTTTTTTAATCATTTGTTTGATATTAGTAACAACCAAAGAAAAGATAACAGCGTAGAGGAACTAATGGCAAATACTCACTTGTTTTTACTTGATGTACCTGTGTGAAAATGCCTCGTCGGTATATGTTGCTGAAGTTTGTTTGTCTTACAACTGCTACCCATGATGTAACGGGACACCTCTTTGTCAAGTCAACAACCTGAGATCCATTGGTTTGCTTTCACGCTGGAAGGCTAAAAAATAATAAGTCACACTCCATTTACGATGCGCACTCCACGCAGGTTGCAAAATCTGTTATGGCAGTTGATACTGCAGCAAACATTCACAATCCCTGTAAGTTTTCAAGCTGGATAAACTCAACAGCATCTTCTTCTTCTTTTAGGCTTATTGTCAGTTGGCCAACAATGTTTTGGTAATTACTGTCACCAACTGGTATTGTACTCGTTCTCTAAAACAGCTTTTGTGCCAAAAGTCCCAAAATGCTTTGCAATGCTCAATACGGCTGACGTTTTGATCCTATTCTCTATTGAAGTGAGATTCTTGTTCTCAGTGTACATGTACTACAAGTACTAAATAGAAAAAAAGAAATAAATGTATGGAAAAGAATGGTGGTTGAAAGCCACGTCACCATGCACTGGAGGGTTCAGTGTTTCATCTGGAGGTGAAGAAAAAGACTGTGAACAAATAAATGAGAGAAAAGCTAGCAAATGTATTACATTTCCATAAATCATACTAAATGTCTGTACAAAATGACAACAAATTGAATGTGCAAAGAGCTGTATCTCATCCAACGGTTGTTTCATAAAGTCACATAATGTGCATACATCAGCATTCTGTTACTAGAGTTATAAAATGGCAAATGCAGCTTCAGGCTTGATTTGTGGGATTTGATCAAATAATTTCTCCCCCTAGTTTTTGGTTTTGTAAACAGTAACATTCAAAGAAGTCCTCACTGAAAGCCCGGAGAATGTAAAGATATAGAAGCATCAGTAAACTGCAGTGTTTCTTATCTTGACATGGTCAATCAGTCATACAAAAGGCCTGTGTATGAGCGGAATCATACGGATTCTCTGTGTTTTTGAGGTCGTGTGCTTGTGTGTGTTTGTAGAAGGCCCTCTACTCCTCCATCTAAAGATATGCCTGTAAACATTTGCAAAGTTCTTTCTTCCTTGTCTCTACATTCCTTGTTTGCTCACTGCAGTAACTTCTTAATTAAATGAATATATAAATAAACATTATAGATAGAATACATTCAAGTACATCAGTTCCTCAATACTGGAATGCAAGCAGATTCTGCTTTTGCAGCTTGCACCACTCTACAGTCTGGCTGTTGGCTGACTGTTTGGTTTGTGGGCTACAGTACGTGCACAGCATAGTCAGTAACCACATGCACCATGACCATCTCAAAACCTATGAGATTGAGAGTTATTGTGATCATTTGAACTGTCATGTAGCTCGGTGACACCAGTGTGTTTCTGAGGGAACCTCAGCTCACGCGGCCCATCCTGAACATAACTGTCCTTGGTCACTCCCTGCCCACACCCGCGGCAGCTGTGGGCTCACTGCTGACCTCATGTACTAAAGGTTACACACCGCAGGTTGCTTGTAGGTCATTTCAAAAGACTTCAGAGGCTGGGGTTCACTCATAGTGCAGTGAGTGTGCGGAATAGCTGTGTGAGGCAGAAGACAGAGGCGGTGAGCGCGGTGCACTGTTTGGCAAGCAGCTTGGTGCTCAGGTCCTGGCAGCTGCGCTTGCTGCTCGCTCGCTCCGCTGCCAGACAGAAGTCCCTGAATGAACGGGCCACATCTGCCAGACCTGCAACTGCCTCTGCGTTCCTCCGGTCACACCTTTCGCAACCAGAGAACCATAGACATATACCCGCTAACTCCACCAAGGTCCGGAAACTGTCAGCCAGGGAGAAAAGCATTTCCTCTGGGCTTTGTCCGATCCCCACCACCTTCTGGCAGCCTGACATCAGCCGCCGTGCCTCTGTCTGGAGCACCCTCTTGTTCTCTGTAAAGTGGGCTGGGCAGGTGTCCCTCGGGTGGCGACCCCCATGGCCTGCTACAGATCGGTCAGCACCACTGCTCTCCAGAATGGAAAGGAGCTGGTCCACGTCTACGCGGAGTACTTGGAAACCTGCTGGAGGTTCTGGATAGGGCTGCTGCCCGAGTCGACTGATGGTGTCCTTTTGTGTTTGTGACAGGAAACGGTCAGAGACGTCAGACAGTGGTGAGAGGAGAGGGCTGAGTTCAGAGGTAGAGGAAGAGAAAAGGATGGAGCGTGGGAAGGAGGGAGAGTGGGTGGAGGAGGTGGACAGAAAGCTGGGAACGTTTGGAGAGGTTATGAGAGGGAGACCTGATCCAGAAGTCTGAGTCACACCACTGCTCTGTGTGCGGCAAGAGAACTCGTAGACTGTTAGCTCCTCGTCAAAGCTGTCCCCACTGCCGAAGCAGTTGGTATAAACTGTTGGGCAACCACAAGCATCCAGTGGCACCTGCACCCCTTCCACAACTGACTCGCATCCAGACGCTAGCACAGAAGTGCAGCCAAACTCAGTCTTCAAGGGTGGGGAAGTCTCCAACTCGGCCGGGCTCTTTGTCTGGGACGGATCCTCACAGATGGTAAACACCTTACAGCCTGAAGAAGGTGTTGTTGCTGAGTTTGAATTCTGCTCTGTGGGCCTACAAAGACCCATCAAAGGTCTGTCGCTACTGGTCCGTCTAACTCTCTGTGACTGACTATGAAAAGGGAGTCCTGGCCCGTTCAGATTCTGTGTAGTGACCACTATCGGAGGGGCAGTAGAACGTGTCTGATTGTTCAACTTATAACCTGGAAAGTCTTCATCTGGACTTGTAAACTTCATCTTTGGAGCATCTTTTATAGGACCAGGAGTGTTCATCTTTAGGCCTGAAGTGTCTCTTTGGAGTCTGTTTGCTATCGAGGCTGGAGGCTTGGTTATTGGTCCTGGTGTGTTCTTGTTGGGTCCAGTGTACAGAAGCTGATTTTGGTGTTGAGGTTTGGGCTCAGTCTGGACAGGCAAAGGAGAGCTTACTTCCTTCACCTCTGACACTGAATGAAAACTCTTTGCCGAGCTTGTTTCAACAAAAAACTCTTCATCAACTTCGGATCCTGTAACTGTTGCATCTGAATCATCTGACTCCACTGATTCTACAGTTGTGCCCATGTCGAACTCCACTGTTTGTGTGATGTCATCAACATCCGTAACTTTGATGGTGATCTCAACGTTGTCTCTACTGTTGTCCTCAGCAGAACTCTGAGCTATATTCCCTACTTCAGCTTGGGTGACGGTTTCCTGGGAGCGCGATAAGTAAAGGGGCAACTTTTGAATCTTCTCCCTTAGTGTCGAGGCAGATAAGCGACTGATAATGCTCGGAGAACAGGTCTGAAAAAGGAAGTGAGTTGGGGAGGGAGGCGCTTTGGAGAGATCATGGAATGTGGCTGTGTTACTTTTTGCTAAGCTAGGACTGGGCATAGTGCAATCACTTCTGGGTTCGTCTTCATTTTGATCCAAACATGAAGAACTTCCATGTGTGACCTCACTTTGCAACCTGGCACCTGAACTAAACGTAGGAGAGGTGGCACTTGTTGCAGCTCCAAGCTTTGCAGTGATAGAGTTTATAGCTCGAGTATAATCAGAATTTACTGAATACATTTTTGGATGTGTTTCCATGTTGGTAAGAGACTTAACAGTCTTTTGTGACTCACCTTTACTTGCTGTGGTTGAATTTCCACTGATGCTATGCTTTGTAACTAAAGCCCAGTCATCTTTCTTGTCACTTGAACTAGAATTTAAGGAATTACTCACCTCTTCATCATCAAAAACATTGTCTGAATTGTTGCTGTCAGTAACTTCATCACTAGTGGTCACAGTAGAGCTAACACCACCCATGGCTTCATCCTCATTAACACTGGTCCTGATGTCTACAACTGATTGCGCTTTACTGGTGTGACTTTGTTTGCCAAGTGGCATCCCCTCAGAATTAGAAAAAGACATCTTGGTTGAAGTCCCTGGGTTTTCCATGCCACTGTCTTCACTCACAAAACAGTCACTTTGGGATTTGTGAAGAACTGCTTTAGGAGGTAGCGGTGTTGAGGGTGGAGCAGGTGGTGGTGAGTATGATGGAGGGCTGGACTTTTCACACACACCTTCAAGTTTATGTTCCTCTGCGTATTTGTTTTGCTCTAGGGCAATCAGATGTACTCCCAAAAGGCCATTACTGCTCTTTTTATTAAGGTCTATCAAACTTGTCAGCAGTGTGTTGGCCTCTGGCTGCCTTTCAGCACCTACGAGTGGTCTCTTTGAACTGGATGAGTACCCTCTCACCCCCTCCTTCTTCTCTCCTCCCCCCTTACATTCCTCTGTGCTATCTGGCAAAAACATGTGTTTAGTGAACGGCCCATTCCCTGACACACCTGCTGTCTCCTCCTTCTCTCCCTCCTCTTTCCCCTCACTCATCTCTTCCTGTTCCTCCCCTTCCTCCTTCCCATCACCCCTCCGATCAGCACTCTCCTTTCCATCTGGATCCACCCGACAGCGGACAACTGTGATGGTGGGAGCTGCTACCTTCACCAGATCTGTGACTGATTTGGATTCCATTGCATCTGGTTCCATCTCCATTTCTTGTTTCCTGCTCCTGGAGGGGGCCAGTGGACCTCTAGCCTGCTCATTGGAGTCCAAACCACATGGAGAGCTAGGTCCACGTGAGCGGGTTATGGGCAAGATGGGTTTTGACTCCAGCTGAGCTGGTTCCCCTTCAGAGTGAGTCAAAGAGGAGACAGTAGGACTGGGATTTTGGGTTTGCTCTGAAGGTTCAGGATCTAAACACAGCATCTGTGCATCACTGGCTTCTGCCAACAGGTTTTTATGAAGCCTGCTAGAGACCAGGCCCTGCTTTTCTGGATCTGGCTCTGGATATGACACTGTGGAGGTGTAATCAGTTTCCATGAAGGAACGGCGCTTCCGGCACCTTTTTCTGAGCTGGAACAATGTTTCTCCGCCTCCTCCTTCCTCGTCTCCTCCTTTTCTCTCTTCCTCCACTTTGTCTTCATTGTCTGCATCTGTGACTGAAACTCTGATGTCACTGAGGCTGAGTGTGCTGAGGAAGTCTAATTTCATCTCTGTGCTGATATCTGCAAGATAGTAAAAAAGGCTCAGCTAAACTTATGTAAAAGACACTGTACATCAAAAACAGCTTTTTATGTTTTCTTGTTTCTTCAACATTTTTCAGGTCCAGGACCCCTTAAAGAGACAGAGCAAGGACCCCCTGCTGCATATATGGAATTGAGCTGTATGTGAAACTGAACCTATATTAATCTGCAATTGCATTTAATGTCTTTTTCAGACATATTTTTATTTTTTGGGAAAAAAAAAAAATTTGATGGCTGCAGTACCTCTGAGGACCCCCTAGGGGTTGTGGCCCCTCAGTTAAAGACCCATGGCTGAGAGGGAAAATCTCTTTAAAGTGAAACCACTAACAACTAAAATATATACCAAATGTGACAAAGGGAATGGCTGCAATTTTTTGTCATGTGTCACCCGCCAGCCAGAGAGAAGTGGAACAACTGATTACATTTTTAATTTGATCACAAACACTTTCATTAATAAGTTGATTTTTCATGTGTTTGAAAAATGTATATTTATTTTAACCTTCTACCTTTCAACAGTCTACCTTCTGTATTCCATAAATCCATAAGTTCATCTTCTATGAAGTATATAAAGCTACAGAACAAAAAACAAACTAAATAAACGGTACACATAAAAAAAGAAGGTAAGGTAAGGTAAGGCTCAAGTAGTGCTCCCTTAAATGACTGCTGTTGTCTCTGCTGTGGTGTAACATAACCACTAGATGGCAGCAAAGGCAAAATTACAGTCTGTGTTTTCATCAATTTACAGAGGATTCATATAATCAATGAAAACTCACCTCTCGGTACGGCCCCGGAGGTCGGGTCTTCAGGAGAGGTGAATCCGTCTCTGGCATCAAAGAACTCCTCATCAGAGCTGCTGTCTCCAAAGCCAGGAGGTGGATGTAGGATGGGGACAGGCTCCAGGTCAACCGCCTTCACTTCATCTCCCTCAACCCCGTCCCAATCCTCTCCCTCATTCTTCTGCAGCGGGTGGGGGAGGCTGCGAGCGCTGTCGGGGGTGATGTTGGAGCACAGTTTGTAGTAGCAGCGTGCGTCACTTTGGTCAAAGTTAAACACAAACTCCATGTGGGAGGAGGGGGAGGATGGAGATGGGGACGGTGGGTGTTCTTTAAAACTGCCCTCTGTGCTTTCGCTTCCTCTTTCACCTGCTCCTCGCAGCGTCTCGCCCGTTTCCTTAAACATCTTTCTCCTCCTCCTCCTCAACTCCTCCTCTTCATCTTCCTCCTCGCTGGCCTCTGGAGGACTCGGCAGGAAGTCCACAAGGCGGGAGAGGTCAGCGAAACACAGGGAGGTGTCGTCAGAGCAGAGGTTACCTGAATGTTTCTGCTGAAGGTTGGAGGAGGGGGAGACAGGAGCGAGGAGTTGGGGATCAGCTCCGTCGCCTGACCTCCTGCAGCCCTCTCTACCTCTGTCCTGAGTTGTAAGGATGAGGGGGTGGGTGTGAGCCGGTGGCGGGGCGAGGAGGTGGGGCTGAGCGTGCCCGTGGGTGTAGGGGTGAAGATGAAGGGAAGAGTGGCTGTGGGCAGGAGCATTGGGATGGACGGAGGAAGAGGAACATGAAATTAAGTCATCTTCCTCCAAAGCATCGAGGGAGTCGCTGGAGGGGCTGGTAAGGACACGAGAGTCAGTATGACAGGAATCTGATGCTTCAGATGGCTGCTCCTCCGCTGCTCGCACCTCTTCTCCTCCTCCCATTTCACCTCCTGCTCCCACTTTTTCCTGTTGTTCCCTCACATCGTTGTCCGTTACCTTCCTTTGTCGATCATCGTGCGCCCTCTCTGCCCCTTCCTTGTGCTCTGTGTCTTCATTCTTACTCTCTCTCTTCTTTTCCTTCTCAGGGTCAGTGTCCTTTTCTTCCTTTTGCCTTTTATCCTCCCAGTCTCCCTTTTCTTTGCCATCTTTGTTTCTTTTTGTGTTTCTGTCTTTTCTTTTTCTTCCCTCGGGGTCTGACGAGGATCTACCTCGAGGACAGGGCCTGTTGTCATGGGACACCTGGGAGACCAGTGGCTCCATGTCCAAGTCTGAGGAGGTTTCTGAGTCGCTGCCACACCGAGACACATAACCTGTGAACACACAGCGACATGAGAAGGAGACAGCTTGTACAGAACATTGCGGTGTGACTTTATGGAGGTATGTAGGGATGGGCGATATATCCAATTATACTCGACTTAGTGCAGGCTGTTCCACTTACTATATATCAAATGACATGATATATCACAAACATTGAGTATAAATTATCCCAACTAATGTCTGCCTTATAGGGTTTTACAGGATAAAATGACAGTTATAAGAATGTGCTTATTGAAGTCTTAGCAACGGGAACACTGAGACTGCATCAATAAAAGGTCGGTAGTGTCCTTTAAAAGACTCAAAACACAAGGGACAGTGAGGTAGCTGCTGTATGTGGGCTGCTGAGCCGGAGTTCTTCATACAAACAAACTGCAGCACATTTCCAGCTGTTCATCTTCACACCAAGAGAAGCTCAAGAGAAATCATTTTGGTTCTCTCGCTCTCTCCTACGGTTCTCTGCCTCTCACAGACACACACACAAAGTAGGGATTTTGCAGAGCTCCAGACTGTGACTATTTAGTCACATTTTGCGACCATGGAGCACTACTGCGGTTTGCAAATACAATTAATATCTGAATTGGAGAGCTGTTAGTTTGTTTCCAGCTTACAGAGAAAAAATCATCCCATTTAACAAAGCTGTGGTAACAGTTTAACTTAATGAATGGTAGCGTAAGCAGGTGAGGCGTGTGTTTGTACATGCAGAGCTATGATTGCGACTGGTTGGTCCAATTTTGCAACCACAGAGCATCAATTCAACTTCAACAAATCTTTGCAATATATGATCTGTTTGTTGCCCGCTCACACAAGGTGCCGCAGAATCTGTTTAACTGTCTGCTAACGCTAACATACAACTTTTTACCAGAAGCTTCAAGTCCACAGCAAAAATAATCTAAACCTTTGGCCTGAGATGAGCCTGGTCCCTCAAAATAAAAGCACCATGGGGCTTGCTTTCCTTAAATCATAACAATACTTTTTTAAAATTTCATCATTAAAGTACTTTAACTTCCTCATAATTGTCTTTTAATAAATGTTTTTATAACTAGTGTGTTACACTTTATTATATGACAGTAGCAACTTTATTTAATTTTATTATAACTGCAGGTCATTCAATGATTTTGTATTTTAGTAGTTAACATTAGTTTAAAGGACATTTAACATTATCAATATATATATTGTGTATCCCGATATAGCTTTAAACTATCACAATGTTAATTTAAAGCCATATCGCTCACTGATCAGCCGTAGACATATGAATCATTTTTATGGCTGCACATCAGTATAAATGTGTACCTTCCTCAGCAGACACTCTGTGCTTCTTGGAGTCATGGATCCAGGGGAAGATGTTGAGGTTGGGGTCAACAAACACTCGACAGTACCCTGCGATCAGGCAGGACATGTCTTTGGCAGCTGCTGACTCCAGTAGTAATGTGATGGGCTTTGTTTGAGAGAGGAGACAAGATGACACGAGATGAGAAGTGGAAATAGGGGGAATGGAAAGACGATTTCACCAGTGGAAAAACACTCAGCATACAGCAAAACTGTCACACTGAAAAAGGGTCATTACATGATGAAAAAACTGGCATTTCTTTTGCTGCTTAAGTCTACAAATTGTTTACTGGAGGGATTCTACCAAATAATGTTAACAGGTTAATAACAAGACAAGGTCAAAACCTGGTGTATGACTGCGCCGTGTATGAAACGCTAGGGGACTTGTACCCGATAATGTAATAATTTCCTCAATATGTAAAGAAACTTGCGCTTTACCTAATCAAAAATGTAATAAAACCCAATAATGTAATAACTTGTATAATGGTGTCATAAAATGCCCTGGCTGGTATTATAATAACATTTTTAGTGACAATTTTATAACCTTTGAGGTCATTTTTCAAAATTAATGATGTAGTAAAATGAAATAGTACGCTTTTTTTTGTTGGAAATGTAAAGTGTGCAGGCATACAAAATATATATTACTGTTAGTGTTGTGTTAGCCTACCGACAACACTAACAATTGACACTTATTTTATGTTTTGGAAATGTAAACTAAAGACTTTAAGCAGAATTTGAAATTTACGACAGATGGCAAGTCATATGTTGATATTAGGTAAGGATGTCATAAATTAAAATCCCTATTGATGAGAAATTAATCATGGATTTTCTAGTTTTAAAGGGGTGCCTGACAAACTGCTTTAACACTTTTTTTTCTAGGTATATTTCACACTCTAAATTCCAAATTATGTATTATGGTAAAAATGTCACGACATTTTATTACATTATAAGTTAAATTATTACATTATTGGGTTTTACTACATATTGCAAATAAGCAAAGAAGTGCAAATGTTATTACATTTTTGGGTATTATTGCATTTACAGGAAATTATTACATTATTGGGTGCTACAATGCTTTTAATTTGAAACAGGAAGTGGCTGGCATGTACTCCATCACTGAATATATTTTGCCTCAACTTTAACTTACTGAGCTGGCATTAGCTGGCCCTGTTGCAGTCCGGCCCAAAATTCATGTAAATACTCATTAAAGAACAGAACACGTGGAGTCAGACAGCAGGAGGCAGCGTCACTCTCTGGAGTTGTTTCCACTTATCATTTAACACAACCCTCCTCTCCCCTCTTCAGCTCCGGGTGGGGTTGTAATGTTACGCTCCTGCGTGACTGGTGGCAGCTTCACAGTTTTCGGCCACTTTCTGAGCCAAGTTCAGCTGACAGTGAGAGTTTATATAATGTTTCATTGGCGACAATTACCAATAGGAAAATTGTATTATTGTAGCAGCACCCGCTCTGACTTTATAACACATAGCAGCTAATAACATTTTAATTTAAGGCTTGTGTCATACCACGGCTGCTCCTCAAACAAAGGGATGAAGTGATCCTCTCAATGGTACAAACAAATAATACAATACACCATTAAAAATGTATAAATGTACAATATATAAGAGAGAATATAGAAAATAGGGGGACAGGAGCAATAAGTTACACAAATAATAAAAGAGAGCACATCTTATCAAATAGTAGTGATCTCTGATACACTCAGTCTGTGTTTAATGCCTGTATGGCATGGGGAATGAAGGACTTCTAAATATTCAGACTGAATCTGACCCTAAATCGACGGTCAGACGGGAGCAGCTCAAACTCTGAGTGTAACTGGTTCGCCAGCTCCACCAAGCTCTCATGCCCCACTGGTTACAGAAAGTGAGGGATACATTAATACAAGCCAGTCAGAGTCCACTGCTCTGTCACTGAGTCAGCGCCCATTTATTTCATGAGTCCAAGGGTCAGTGGGAAACAGCAACACTCATCACTCATCACTTCATCACTCACTCTTTTTTAGGACTTTTTTTAGGGCTGGCCTCACCTCTGCTGTCCACCCAAACAAAAATTTTGATTTAATCCTTAGGGACTCTTTAGCACATCTTACGCGGCTTTTAATTCTTCATTTTTTGATAATTTTGGCTGTATTCATGCATATGGGATACATTTTGTCAAGATAGTGTATTTTTGTTTAATCTTGGAATTTCTAGCTCAGCTCCTTAGTAAGTCTGAATACACCGTGGAAATCAAATTATAACATCCATAATGTGTTGTGCAAATGAATGTGCCATTTAAACTCATTTAAACTGCAATTTTTGATTCCACAGCCATCAAAGCACAAAAACATACATTATATTATTTCTGGGTGTCATTCTAGGATTTTTACTATTTTCCACCTCATGGCATCTTTTTTTTTTACCATATTTGGCGTATGGAGAAAACATATGGTATTTTCACTAGGTGCACTGTCACAGTCAGTGCTGCTGCACATCACTGACATATCCCAGGCTGGGATCGTCAAAAAAAACATCTACAACATCTAAAAACATAGTGGTATCATGACAAAAACCTGGTATTTAAAAGGTTAAAATTATGAAAATTAGTAAGTATTTGATATTTATGATTAGGATTACGTTGGTTAAAAAATTTACTCAAAGAAAGTAGAAAATCATATTAACGTATTATTTACCTATATTATTTTTTAAAGCTTGATTTTTTAAAGCTTGATTTTTAAAAGCGCATTTTGTGCGCAGAGCAATAAGGGTTAATTAATCTATTAAAGATGACAGCTACACTATATGTATTTCATGCTTCAAGTATTCATAACTGTTAAAGAAGTTGTTTGATTTGTGAGCTTCAGACCTTGAAAGAGGCCAAAGTGCCGATGCATCAACTGCACCAACAAAGGCTGAGCACATACTGCTAATTGGTACACAACCTAATATAATCCCCCTCTGCAGCAATGCTTGTGATGCTGATTCAGTTACTTCAAAATAAAAATGCTTTATGATGAGGTTTACAGTACTTTGCATATTCCTGCTCTCACCTTGATGTCCTGCAGGTATATCTTGACCAGGCTGACCTTGTCGGATTCAGGCAGCAGCTCGATGCGTGTGATGCTGGTGAACTCTGTCAGGGTGGACAGGATGCTCAGTTTGTGATTGACCACCTGACTCACGCCGTAGCGCGCCCCCACCAACAAGGTCACCATCGATTCCCTGTCCTGAAGCTGAGGGGTGGGGAGCAGAGAGATGGAGGAGGAGAAATTGTTGACATTGAGAAGATTGAAACTTCAATCAACCACATTGCAACAATAAATAAATATACATTTACAGCAGGGCTGTCAGAGTTAATGCGTTAATTCTAATGCGATTAAGGTCCCTATGTATTGCGTTTTTTAATTTACACTGCGCTAATCGCCATCAATCCTGTCCAACATTCCTGTCTTTAAGAGGCTATACCAGCCTGAGTTTTAAAGCTAAAGTGATGATACTGGTATCATATGAAGACCTGTCCAGTGAATCCAGTGGTACCAACCATGTCATGCTAGTTTTTCAGAAAGTTAGGATAAATTTTGACAAGAAAAAACGGCTTGGCCATTTCACAGTGGCCCCTTGACCTCTCACCTCAAGGTATTTGAATAAAATTGTGGATACACATTACTGACATGCCCACTTTATGCAAGTCCCATGCAGTCTGGGGCAAAACCAGGAAGTTTTTTGCATGAAGTTTAGGGGTGGGAAATATATCGAATGCACTATATATACGTATATTAAAAAATGACTATATCCCGAACATCAAGTATAAATTTTCCCATTATTTTTTTTTAAGCCACCAACACTCTTGCTCTGTCTCCTGCAGCTCTCTGCCTCTCACCGACACACACACACAAAGCAGGGCTTTTGCAGAGCTCCAGAGTGTGACTTTTAAGTCACATTTTGCAACTATGGAGCTCTACTGGAATTTGCCAATACTATCAATATCTGAACTGGAGATGAATCCCCACGGTTAAAGGCACGGCAGTATCTGTTTAACTGTCTGCTAATGCTAACATCCAACTGTTGGAAGCTTCAAGTCTGCAGCAAAAACATCAACACCTCCTGTCTGAGACAAGCCGGGTCCTTCAAAATAAAAGCACAGTGGGTTATCTTTGATTTATTTAATTATAACAATGCTTTTAAAAATGTCATTATAAAAGTACTTTTTTTAACCTTTACATTCCTGTAATAAAATTAAAATGCTATTACAACAGTAGTGTATTCAACTTCATTATTTGACAGTAGAAACTTCATTCAATTTTATTGTAACAGCAGCTCATTTAATAATTTTGTATTTTAGTAATTAACATTAGTTTAGAAGACACTTAAATATATCGATATATATATATATATATCATGTATCCTGATACAGAGTTAAAATATTGCCTTATTATTTTAAAGCCATATTGTCCAGCCCTAATGCATTATAAATGTGTTATTTTTGTTAATAAATTAGATTTTTGTATCATATTTGAATATTTCTGCACATTAGAGTCCATAAACAGTCTAATTGTTCCCACCTAAGAGCTGAGCACAAAGGTGGAGCTAATAAGACTGATGTCAGTGGGCAACCGCATCGGCAAAGTCAGCAAATCTCTGTTTTGGAATGTGTGAATCTCCACAAATGAAAATGTGGATAAAACTAAATCGAAGATGTGAACTACAGCTGCTAAATGGGTAGAAATGGACTGCAGACCAGCCAACACGGTGGAAGACTCGGGTCTATGTGACGTCCTCAGGTTGCGGAGAACAATAGTTTCATGCATACAGGACCTGTATGAATCACAGAGAGCAACTGAACTGGAACTCCTGAAGAGTGTGAATGCTGTTCTTTCATTCCTAATCTTAACAATCTGGTGAGACTTGCTTTGCCTTGTCAATACGGAATCAAAACTTTTTTGAAATACAGAACAATTGAATTGTGATTAAATAATATGATTAGTCCGGATATGCAGAAATAAAATTAATCATGATTTTTGACAGCCCTACTTTACAGTGAACAGCTGAACTACCTACCATCATGGTGGCGCTGAAGGATTTCCCTCCGAATGACTTGAGGTCGCTCAGCTCCTCCAGGTAGTTGATCCGGGTCTGATCCACTGACAGACCCTTCTGCTTGGGATCGTGCTGTGATTGGCTCTTCTTCATGTGGTAGCCGATGGCCTTCCTCAGATCTTTTTCTCGCATATTCCTCAGCAGGGTGGACGACACAAAGTTCTCAATGCCCCACGTCTTCCTGGAGCAAACACACAAACACACGCTGAGAGGAGCTGTCTGCGTTTAGGATGTGTGAATTTAGAGTATGGAAAAGCATCCTCTTTATCCCAAACCTTTTTTTGCATCTTTGACGCTCACCTGAGAGGCTGAGTACTACAAAGCCGCAGCTGTATGATACAACTTGTGTAACTGTGTGACTGTTCAGCAGAGTGCTGCTCAAAAAACATGTTCTGTAAATATTTATTATTGTCCCTCCAAAAAGGTAGAACCAGCATGGAACCCCACTTTGCTTTTTGGTTCAGTTCAAATGTGTGTCTCACGTGATCATCTTCAGGTTGGTCTTTGGTGACTGTCCACAGCTCGCCAGGCGCTCCTGGATGTGCAGCGCAGCGAGCCGCAGGGCGGTGTTACACCTCATCTCTATTGCAAAGCGCTCCTGCAGCACATCATTCACCCCCTGACACACACACACACACACACACACACACACACACACACACACACACACACACACACACACCACATTGTAAATCAGTTAAAATTTAATTTGAGAAACATTCTAATGTTTCGCGCACATTTCAGGACCATCCACCCACTCATTCAGACTGGCTTTTGTTATGTCTGGGATTTGCATGGGTTTATGTTTTATTTAAGTAAGCATATATATATATATATATATATATATATATATATATATATATATATATATATATATATAGCTGGGCCGTTAACATGCTAACATGCTGCGTTAATGGATTCTTATCGCGATAAGGAAATTATCGCGATAAACTATTCACTAAGTTGGGTCTATACAGTGAGCAAGGCACCAATTTCACTTTGTTGTTTAAGCCGGATGTATACCTGGTCGAATTACGGAGGGGCGTGAACAAGGCGGAAGCTGGTCTGCCTTAGTGACTGGAGTGATTGGCTCAAGCCGTGTCACAAAGCTGCTGACTGTTAATGGTCTTCTTCATAACCTCTAATGTAGGCCCACAGTTCAGTTAGGGTCATGTTATCAGAGGCTGCGCCCTCTGCTGTTCATTCCAGTTAGCAGGAAAAAGCTTTTTCCACATGGAGACAGAACCTGTGTTCCTAAATGTCTGTGTTTAACAAAATAAAAAAAAGTTAAACACCAAAGTAAATCTTATGGAACATTATTTTTCTTTACCAAATATTATAGTAGAACAGCTTTCTCAAGCATTTTGTGATGCATTTTCATCATTTAGATAGATAGATATTATTTTGAATGTCTTTGGCAAAATTCAAATCTATAATTTTAATCTAGATTAATCTAGATTAACTACAGGATTGCAGTGAGATTAATCTAGATTAAAAAAATTAATCTATGCCCAGCACTAATATATATATATATATATATATGTGTGTGTGTGTGTGTGTTTATGTATATTTATGTATGTATATTTTTTAAAGGTAGGTGTGTATATGAATGTGCATGTGTATGCAGAATGTGTATGAATTCCAACAAGTGCTGCAGCCTGGAGGTGATGTATGGCCCGACCTGCAGGTAGAGGTACTCAAAGGCAGTGGGATCCTCCTGCAGTAGCGTCTGGAGGGTTTTGGGCATAAAACAAACACGGAACAGACATCTGTAGTCATGGGCTTCTTTCTTCTGGACCACCTGAAGACACTCGCACACCCACACACACACACACACACACACACACACACACGCACACACACACACACACACACACACACACACACGCACGTATGCATTGCTTCAAATGTGTGTCGTTGAATGCAGGTAAAAGCATTAGTACTGCCACAGGTTTAACCAACTAACAAATGGAGCTGTAGTGTACACATGTACTTTAAGGTAGAAGTGTAAAACAATTATTGGCGTGCGTGTGTGTGTGTGTGTGTGTGTGTGTGTGTGTTCGTGTGTGTACCTGCTGTATCCTCTCCTCCTCATGCAGCAGCAGTAGTTTGGTGATGCTGTGCTGCTGCTCGAGCACCAGGGAGAAGTGTTCGATGCGGCTCAGAGAAAGCTTCTCCTTCAGTGTCATCACAATGTCCTGATGCACACAGAAAACTACAGCTGAGAGACAATATTTGATAACATCAGGAAACAATTGCTGAGCTGAGCTGAGGATTGTAGGTCTCAGTGAAGCAAGCGGAAGTTGGAGTGTTTGGCAAATCTATGATACTGATGTACAGTGTATCTAATACTGATAAAACGGAGGGAGAGTAAATATGAAGCTTCCTGCAGACTTGACAGTTTATCACATTAATTCATATTTACAGAGTTGGCTTCCTCAACTCCTACAGTCAAAATATTTTGTTTTATAACAACCCTTAGGGCCCACTTTAATATTACAACAACAGTGCTAATCATAAATATCAAATTTCAGAATCTTAACCCTTTAAATGCCAGGTTTTTGTCATTATACCACTATGTTTTAAGATGAAGAAAAAAATAATTATTTTCAATATACTACATGCAAAGTAGATTTTTTTTAAAATTATTATTAACACAGTTTGAGATATGTCAGTGATTGTCTGCAACATTGATTTCGAAAGTGCACCTAGTGGAAATAGCATGTATTTTCTTCATATGACAAATATGGCAAAAATGACTTAATCAGGTGGAAAATAATAAAAACGTCATATTCCAAGGCAAAAGCCCAGGCTGTGGGATCCAAAATTGCAGTTTGAATGGGTTTCAGTGGCGCATTTTTTGCACTTAACAGTCTGAATGTAATAATTTTGTTTTCACGGTGTATTTCAGACTTATTGTAGGAGCTAAGATGGAAATTCCAAGATTAAAAAATACACAAAATTTTCCAGGAAACTTGTCATAATTTATGCCATAGGCAAGAACACAGACAAAATGATCAGTAAAGAATGAAAAGCGCATAAAATGCACCAAACATTCCCTAAGGGTTACGTGAGCATACAAATTGTCTCTAGTTTCTGACTTGCTTAAGAACCTCAAATGGGCACATCATGAACCTCGGCTTCCTTTTCTTAACCCTCCAAATTCTACTACAGCTGATCAGCATCTGGTATTAACAGTAAATAATAATAACTAGTAATGGATATCAAAACAGACTCTAACATTGCATAGTACCTTGACTGTGGTGTTGGGGTCAAATTTAAAGGCCTTGGTCTGCCCGTTCTCCAGATACACCTTCAGAACATTAGGCAAGAAGAGCAGCGAGTTGCCCTGCAAAGCAGACACGGGGTCAGAGGTCAGGGGAAGTGTCAGATGAAACTGTGTGCGATCTGTGAGTGTTGTAAAGCTTGCTGGTTCAGGGGGATTGTAAAAACAGCCTGACAGGGAGATATGAGATGGAGTCAAGAAAAGAAGCAGACTGTCTCTCTGTGTTGGTGTAGATCTGACCAGATAGCTTTTTCTGCTGTCAGAATGTTTGTCCTCAATTAAATTATAATTTCTTATTCAAAACCAGAGAAGGAAGACAAGGAATGTAAAACACAACAAAAGAAATACACACACACACACACACACACACACACACACACACACACACACATACACGATACAGGTATGTATTTTATACACATACATATAAACTGAGCTGCATGCACACATGCTGAGGGATGTACCTAAAGTGAAAAAGGTTACTGAAGCCTAAAAATATGAATTAAGATTCAGAGATTTAAAATTAGATACATTTTGAAAATCTAAGTTCATCAGGAAGGTCGTTCGAGAGTAACAGCAAAAGCTATAAAACCCTAACAGCCGACAGCTTCCTGCCTGATGACATCAGACAGTAATTCAGAGGGGCAGTCGGGGCCACGAAGGTCTCTGAATGAGCAACATCGCACGATTGCACATGGATAATTGCACATTCTAATAATAAAAATAAAGTTATAAAATAAGGTTAAAATCAAATGACACACCTAGGTGTAATTTTAAAATTTTAGCCAAATTTCCAGAATATCGACAAAAGAATTAATGCCCTATCCATCCGCTACGGAGTTGAGTAATCGAGACAAAACAGCTGGTGGTATGATGGAAATATGACATTTCTGTTTGTTTCATCTTTTAATTTGAGGAAGGTACTGAGGTAAGGTCTTTTCAGCGCTTCACACAGATATGATGTTTTCATGTGCTGCTATTTTTAGTCTCTTCAGTGATGTTTCTGTGAGCATTCATGTAAGTCATGATTTATTTGCTATTTTTTTGCCATCGCATGTTGTCACTTTTTGCCTAAAAGTCACTGTTTGTTTTGATCAATACACAAACTTTTC
Source organism: Plectropomus leopardus (assembly GCF_026936395.1). NCBI lineage: Eukaryota > Metazoa > Chordata > Actinopteri > Perciformes > Serranidae > Plectropomus > Plectropomus leopardus. The sequence continues at coordinate 6,390,305 of NC_142178.1, forward strand.
CTTCCTGGCCAAGCTTTAAAACTTTTTTTTCTGTTTCCACTTTGTGCAGATCAAAAATCACATAAAAACAGCTGGATGGAAATGCCGCTAATGACATATGTGTGTGTTTTATTGGACTTTAATTGGAAAATTTGACAGGCATTTCTGCTTTTTCACAGAAACGTTTTGTAATTTTAAATAAAGAAATTTAAATACTTTGGAAATTACAAAATACTTAAAGTGCACCAAAGAGAAATAAGCCGTTTCATTTTCAGCTCCTCTCACAGAGCATCCGGCCTGTTTCTGTGTGCCCGGCGTGTTCACTGAAGTGAGTCATCTCTCCTGCCTCAGCCCTGTTCTCTCATCATTTTAGAAAGTGTTTTTCTGTATTGAAACTGTGGTGTAATGCAACATTAATGTTTGTACATTTTCCAGTTCAAACGTAGAGCTTTCAAATTTTAGACAACCCCTCCTCTGTCATCCTCCCATCTTCCATTTCTCTCGTTTTATCTCCATTTCAACAACAGCAACCCACCCAAACCCCCCCTCACTAACTCTCTGCTTATTGTTCTGTAATCAGAGACATTACAACTGGAGGATGAGGCAGATATTGATCGGTGTTTTCTCTCTGATTAGTAATGGGCACTTCAGCCTCTGTGGTTTTCCTCATCCAGCTAATTTCACATCCGCTGGCAGGATGTGAACTCTGACCAACCAGTGCACCGCTTAGAGGAGAAAAACTGCATGCAGTGTGGAATAATAACGATCAATCATAAAACATAACTCCCTGTTATTGTTCAAACATACAACTGGCAACAATAAATCCCATTTTTAAAGCACTGACTGTTGTATCAGTAATGTTGATAAATCAGAAACCTGGAGGGTAAAGCCCAATGGCAAATGAAAACAGCAAGTTACTAAACCCAACACAAAATTAAAACAGCAGCACAGAAACACAGCAGCAAATCAGAAAATACAACGGCATGTGGTGAGATTCTTTGGGCATTTGTTGCATATAAGGTGTCCGTAGAAAATTTGAAAATCCAAAAATAAACACAAATACAACCATTTAAATTTGTATGCCCCTACCCCAAGCCAAAATAAAAACATCAGTCCCTCTCCAGAGGTTAAAAAATTAACAGCTCTTCCTCCCTCATAAATAACAAACAGTCCCTTCCCAGACTGCTCTAAGTCTTGTGATTGCCTTTACCCACTTAGTCATTATATCCCTATAACTGATGATTATCAAAAATCTCATAGTGTAAATATTTTTTGAAAGCACCAATAGTAAGCCCTGCAATGTTTTTGCATATTGATATTGACATATTTGGTAAAAAATATTGTGATATTTAATTTTTTTCCATTTCACCAGGGCTTAATTTGTGCTGGATATAAACAGTGTGTGAAGACCACCTTTGACGTTATATATTGTACTACAGAGATATCCACTGCTGAACAGCCAGGGACGGGCCGTCAATGGATACAGCCGTCAATGGATACAGCATAGCAGTTACAGTCTCACTGAATTAGTTGGTTAGTATGTAAAAAACATAGCAATAGCAGAAGCTCCAGGAAAATGAGCATAATCCCATCAGAAGCAGCTCGCATTGTGCAAAGTGTTGATTGAAAAAAAAAAAAACAGAGAAAAAGAATATACACACTGTTTTTATGTATTTACAATCACAGGAGCCATGCAAAGTTACAACAACTGCAGCAGCTTGCTCCAGATGGGGCTCTGAGATGGCCTTGTTTTTCTCTAAATCATTATCTTATAATCATATAATTCTGTATCCTCTAAAATCTGACATTTTTGCAGGTCCTTGAACACAGTGTGGCAGGCAGAGATGAGTATAACTTCTTTTTTTCCTCCACAGCAGTTTGTCACTCACGGGGTGGATAATATCTGTTCATATCTGATCAGATCACATCGCTGGATGAGAGGAGCAGTTTGCAGATGTTTGTCAGTGAAAGCAAGGTTTTAGACGACGCAAAATGAACAGTTTAGGTCTGTTGCTCCATCTCTGCCCTAACTGAACCATGGTATATAAATATTCCAATAGTGCTCCTAATTAACAGTCCAGCACCAAAAATGTAGTAGTGGGCAGCGGATGTTTTAGTAGTAGCAGCCCGCCACAACTAAATGAATGTGTGGGAAACCCTGGGGGGTTTAGCTCATTTGCAAGTTCTAAGCATTACGGATGCAGAATATCTGCATCCACTGTTCTCACCTGAGAGTGTCCATTGACTTCCACCTCCTCAGCAAAGTGAACTTTGACAGGATTCGACCTGAGCTTGGCCCTCTTCTCTGGTGTGATGAATGAAGACTTCGGGCCCTGAGAGGAACACAAATCCATAAATCAGGTTTGAGGTTTCATCAATGAATCAGGTAAATCAAGTGGTTTTTTTTTAAAATAAGTGAATGTGGACTGAACATGGTGCAGTTATATTTCCAGCAAAGCACACGAGAGTTTGACCAAATGGGAGTTTCCTGCAATGTTCATGAATCCGGTGTAGGTTTTTATTATCTAGGTTTTTATGTGCAAATCTACTCACAGATTTACTGACATTTCATAAATGAGACCCATTAAGCATTGTGCTAGAATCAGCTTTGATTATTCACGAAAAAAAGTTGACATTGTAAAAAGTTCTAAAAAAAAATCACGAGCACTGTCTCGGATGGATGTGCACACTAGATATTGCAGAAATGTAGACAACAGAGAGAAGAATGAGACAAGAAATGACGGTATGTAGATGGTGCAGCCATATTTAAAAAATGCATTAATGTAGTGAAACTAATACTATTTCACTTTGCAATTCTATTAAAGGATTTACATTAAGAAAAAATACATTATGCATTCATATTAATCTTAGGTACATGTGCTCAGTAACAGAGAAGCACATTGTTGCCTCCATTACTGCAACACCAGTTATTGATGGGTGGTGAATTGAAAGCACCAGAGGAAACGGAAAAACAATCGTCCTGCTCATCTACCACTCTCTGATTAGAATAACAATCTTCATCGCCTTAAAATTTTGTAACCATCAACAAGCATGACGTAGATTAATATTTTCTGGGAAAGGATAATAAATCCTCGAAGCTCAATAATGATTCCTTGGAGGAGCTGGGAGCCATAAATCAGACGGTGAAGATGCTTCTATCAGCAGAGCGGCTGATGAGGATCACTAAGGAGCAGCCATTTACATATCTACTTCACCTCAGTGCAAACACGTTAGCATGACAGACTGAGCTACACACACACACACACACACACACACACACACACACACTCACATAGTACAGATTGAACGATCATGATACAGTGTGTATCTGTCGGGGTGTGTATGGGGAGTCCTCGAGGTTGTAAAGCGTTGTCACACTGATGTAGTGGTGGAACCTTGGTGACAGGTCGCTTGTTAGCAACAATCCCTGACCTCACTGACATGCTGATTAATGGCTTTGTTGACAATAGCATTTTAAAATCCCATGTGTATGAAGACGGCAGACATCTATAACATGCAAACATATGCACGTGTTTGCTTTTACAAGAGGAAATGTTAGAAGTTCATCTTAAATGCAGCTGGAATGCCAATTAACCCTTTAATACCTGAGCAGATTGGCTTGATTTCTTTCAAAATAATTGTGAAGAAGACAATGAGCATCAGAAGAAGAAAAGACCCAGAAATTAGCAAGAAATGAATAAAAAAAGACCAAGAAAATGACCTGAAAATTAGTTAATATATATATATATATATATATATATATATATATATACACACACACACACATATATATATAAATAAAATGATAAATAAAAAACAAGGCATTTTTTAATAGTTTTTTCCCTAGTTTTTTTATTTTTCTCTCGACATTTTGCCTTAGATTTTTGAAAAAGAATTTTCTAAATGTACTATTTTCTTGCAGTTTGAGAAACATTCCTGACCATTGCATTTTTTACATGTTTTTAAAGAAAAAACACTTTTTTTCAGGATTTAAAGGTCTCAATGCTTGTCTTTATGCGTAAGTGCATGTTTGTGTGTTTAGACTCACCTGCATCGTTCTGAGGACAGTCATTGTCAGCGTATCTTGACACTCCCTGAAAAACAAAGAGGTGGCTGTATGAGGTCAGAGCAGAGGTGTGGAGCTTCATTTCAAACATTTTGTGCTACATGTGTGTACATATCTTCATGCATGTGTGTGTTTGTGAGCTGTCGGTGTAGACCTGATTATTTCAGCAGCTTGCTCCGGGGTCAAGTCTTCGACCGCGATGTTATTGATCTTCACAAGCTGGTCGCCAGGGACGAGACGGCCATCTGCGGGACCACCTGCACACACAAAATGTCCTTGTGTTGTCACGCCTCAGGGTGTTCAGCTGGCCTGCATTCATGCAGCAACTGGGCCTGATGACAGGCAGGAGCTTGTATTCTGGTGATCTCCTTTCATCTCACACTGATGCATAATTTTTCACCCAGCTCTCCAAACCTAACCATCCCATCACAGAAACCAGCAACCACGAGCACATCAAACAACTGTGTGTTTCTCCACCTCATTAAGCTGTCGCTCACCTTCCTTAACTCTATCACAGTGTTTAACACTAACGTCACCTTTCATCAACTTCATTACTTTCATTAACCTACGTCAGCATCCATCTCTTCAGCTGTGAGTGGCTCAAGATATTAACCCACTCATATCACTCGAAATGCCTTTTTCAAAATCAAGCTTTAAAAATATTATAATATAATAATATTTTACCCAACATAAGTCCTAATCATGAATATCAAATGTTGTTTGTTGTAATTTTCAGAATTTTATCCTTTAAATGTCAGGTTTTAGCCATGATGCCACTATGTTTTTAGATGCCCCCACACACACACACACACACAAAAAATGAATTATTTAAAAAAAATACATGTTAAGTAGATTATTATTATTTTGATTATCACAGCCTATGATATGTCAATGATTAGCAGCATTTTTTATTGCATTATTATTTGTTGTACAGTACCAAATACACGCATACTGCTCTGCACACAAAATGCCCTTTTTGAAATCAGGCTATAAAAAATATCGTACATTAATATGATTTTCTGCTCTCACTGAGTTTATTGTTTTTAGCAACATCAGTCCTAATCATAAATATCAAATATTCATTCTTTTTTTGAATTATAACCCTTCAAGTGCCAGGTTTTTGTCATGATGCCACTATGTTTATAGATGAAAAAAAAGAGAATTGTTTTCAGTATACATAGCCTGGGATATGTCAATGATTAGCTGCAACATTGATTGTAATAGTGCTCTTAGTGGTAATAGAGTGTATTTTCTTCATATGCCAAATATGATAAAAATGACATCAGGTGAAAAAAAGGAAAAAAGACAAATTCCAAGGCAAAAGCCCAGAATGACACAGAAATAATACAATGCATGTTTTTATGCTTTGATGGCTGTGGGATCAAAAGTTGCAGTTTGAATGGGTTTCAGTGGCACATTTTTGCATTTAACAGTATGAATGTAACAATTTTGCTTACGGTGTATTTTAGACTAATTAAAAGCAAGTAAAAAATGTACTTTGTGTCATAGTTGTTTGGCCCTCAGGTCCCTAACACAGTCTTAGCTGTCTGAGTTTGTCTAAGAATTTGAAGTACTCATGGGAAGGGACTTAAAATCTTAGAAACTTAAAACTTAAAAGGTTTTTCTAGATTAATAAATTAGAATTTTCATTCTGCAGCCATGCATTTAATTAGGCAGTGGTGATAGGTCCACTGAATTACTTTTTAGCATGCGTTAAGAAAGATAATAGTTTCCCATTAACATGGACATTGATCAGCCTTTCACTGTCTCCACAGACTACCATAGTGTTACTATTATCACCAGCATCTTCAGCATGTTTTTGTCTGAACAGCATGAGGTTACGCCCTGATACTGAGTAATGAGTGTGATACGAGTTATTACTTAATGTTACATCCAAAATAACTTGACACCAATAGCTCTGGAAATGCTTTAAATAAAGGATTCAATTTTAACTGTCAATATGCTGCAGCACCTGCCAGAGTGAATGGGAGAGAGGCAAGCTGAGCCAAGGGCTGGTGGAGATATTTGCTACTGTGTGTGTGTGTGTGTGTGTGTGTGTGTGTGTGTGTGTGTGTGTGTGTGTGTGTGTGTGTGTGTGTGTGTGTGTGTGTGTGTGACAAGCAGAAGCAGATGGTGACAGAGCAGACTTGAGCCAGACAGGCCAAAGTGAGGTAATCTGTGCCTGGACCTCAGGGGGATTCAGATCCTCGAGGCTCTGCAGCTCAGCAGCAAACTGTACTTGAGTGTACAAATATAGGCAGAATATGTTATATGTATTTCATGATGTTTAAGTGATTGTTTAGTTTCAGCCAGATGATGATATTAAAATATGGAAGCTGTATGTTTGTGTGTTCAGCAGTTACAGTATTTTTTAAGCATAAACTGAATCTTTTTAAGCTATACAGACACTTTAAAATTCAGATGTCTTATCTGCTTTATAATATGTAGTTATGGAAAGTATGTCATTGTTATTACCTGTAAACATTCATGGAGGTGGCATCTAGGGGAATTAATCAGTATAAACATAGTACAGGAATGCACTGACAAAATGCACTGTGCAGTTTGCTAGTATAGCTTGTTTTCAGTCATGTGACCCCGATGATGTGTGAAAGTCAGATGGGGGTCAGGAAGTGAAGAACACCGGTTGGGAATCATTGGAAATTGAGAAAAATTGAAAATTTCTAGAGACATTGGATATGATCCCTACACTTTACGTAAAAGGGATTTTACCCACGGGTTGACTGATTTGCTTGGCATGGAGGTGATCAATGTCACAAATGACTTCTTTTCAACTGTTGTTTTGAATAAAAAACCTGATAAATAATGACAGACGACATCCAGTGTGGAAGTCTCCAAAAAGACAGTGCAGTTGAAGGCTGGATTACAAAGCTTTTGATCACACCAGAGCCTGTGTTGGAGTGGCAGGGTGGCTAACATTAGCTACTTCATAGTGTCCAGTATGTCAGAGGCACTCAGGTGGAAAAGCTTTACAATGCAGTTTATTTTAGCATAATATTGCATTGTAGATCCATTTATTTTTCACCTTCGGCACCTGAACACAGAGCTAACTTACCCAGTGACAAGAAAAAAAATGCATTGGTGGACACATAACGCTGCCAAGTAGGATGCACTCACTGGATTTTGACCGATTCAGTTCATCTAAAGAAAATGCACAGATTTTTTGATTGGTTGAAGTGAAGAATTTCAGTTGACCAAGATTTTCTCTGATCAATTACAGCCCTACTGCCAATTGACTCTTTAGATTAAAGGATGGCTTAATTCAGTTCAATTTTATCTATAAAGCCCATTATCAGAAATCACAATTTGTCTCAGAGGGCCTTACAGCAAATGACATCCCTTTGTCGTTGGATCCTCAAAGCAACTAGGGAGAAACTCCCTAGCCCTTTAACTTGACCTGGACCAGTTTATGGATAAGACTCCATTCACCATTATGTTCAGACCCCAAAAATGTGGAGAAGATTACAAGCTACACTTGATCTTCAGACACAAAACCCCCCAAAAATGGAGAGTACAAAGAGAAACTAAGGTATGTTCACCCCTCCATCAGCAAAACAATGAGACTTCCTTAACTATTAATACATAACAGTGTTAAATAACTTATGTCATTTAACACTGTTTCAGTCATATTTGAATGATTGATCATGCACAACATCCAGGCTGGCATCAGTTCCAAAAGTTAATGCATCCTAATCTGAAGGAGAACTATGATAGCTGTAAATAGATCACATGCAAGATGCTATATGAGATGAATGACTCTATTTTAGGAAAGGTGGAGAGATTGAAGCACTCCTTAGATGTGACATTTAAAGCAGCCAGTCGCTGGAGAAAAATTGTGATTCTGAACAGAGATGCAGCATGGGTAACCATTAGTGTCACATTACTCTTCTCTGAATTCAGCACAGAAATTGAGCATCATGTACCATAAAACCATCTGTGAGCAGGTCAGAATCATGCAAAACCATGTGTTTACATTGTGACCAGTAGGGGGTACTGTGCCATAAGATCCAGTGGAGACGACCCCTCAATCCTGAAACGCTGTGGTAAGATCTGGTAGTTTTGCAGTGGACATCAGAGCCTATTATATCCTATACTGTTATGCTACCATTTATTTAGCAATATCATATTTTTTCAAATGTAGGTGCTACATACCACAAACCTCACAGGTAGGCCTATTAAGTAATCAAAAATGACTTAAAATGCTGATGAAGGATGCAAAGGTATCCAACATCAAAGCTAACCAGTTTCGGTGTGATCTGAACATGTCCTATAACTTATGGATGAAACCATTTCTAAAATTTTTTATCTAATGAAAATTTCTGTTTCAACCCATATTTGTTGGCCAACATTTACCAACATTTTTTTGCAACCCCAACATTGAACCCAAGTCGGCGCCAATGCTGCTAACCCCTGTCTTAACCACATATTAATAACAGAAAGTGCATTAGGCGCTTAATTGGAAGAGGCTCTTGGGGACAGTGCATAGCCTGGGAGGAAGTGCTACCTGAGAGCTTCACATTAAAGTATATAAAGATATATATTTAAAATACTCCCTGGCCTTGAAAAGCCCCTTTTTTGTTGTGCTTTCTCATTATAATAAATATTCTTTGTATACACACACACAAACACACACACATACACACACACACACAAACACACACGCACGCACGCACACACACACACACACACACACACACACACACACACACACACACACACACACACACACACACACACTGCAAATACACTGAGATGGGACCAAGTCAATGCAAGTCTTTGCGCTTGCCCTGAGTTATGTCCCAAACAGGTCTACACATTGAATTACGTCCTAAACAAGTTATAATGCATACTTCATTAAATATTAAATTCACAAAAATCAGGCTTTTTTAATATGCATTTATTTGTTAAACCAGGCTAGTTAAAAAGTTACTCAGCTGTTAAGCTAATGTTTACTAAGCATTAGCTTGCTACCTGTACTTATATTAGCCTCGACTTATTGTTCTTTGTCCAACTTCAAATGTCGAACAAAATTGGAAGTTACTGCGTTTTTGTCTATAATTTTCATCTAGATTGATCTAGATCATTTTGCAGACTGCATTTCATTTTTGTTGACCACCACATAGATTTTGTATGTGAACAAAATGATCTTTGGTAACTTTTTTTTCCAGCTGGCACTCAGAAACTTAATTCAAGGTCTTCATGGTTCTCTCCAATAACTTTACTGGATGCTGTTGGATTAGAAAAAAATGCTTCAGGGAAATTAAGTGTTGACTTAAGCTAGTGTATTCAGGAAATGGAGGGAAAAATTGACTCGGCAGACTTTAAATAACATCCTTTTAATCTTTGAGATTGGGGGAAGGTATCGAGTATTATCGAGTCATAGGGCTCCAGTCCATGTGAAGTCCTGAGTCATTGGTGTTTAAGTCGAAGACATGTGACTCGAGTACACTCAGCTATAGCTCAGAGGTAGTGCAGGTCATCCTCTTATTGGAAGATTGGCAGTTTGATCCATGGCTCCTCCACTTAACATGTCTAAGTGTCCTTGAGCAAGATACTGAACCCCAAATTGTTTCTGATGGCTGTTACATAAGTGTGTCAGTGTGTGTGAATGGTTAAAAACTGAGTAGCAGGTGGCACCTTGTATGGTAGTCTCTGCCACTAGTTGTGAACATGTGTGTGAATGGATGAATGTGAATCATGGTGTGAACCCTCTTTGAGTGGTCCAAAATGACTAGAAAAGTGCTGTACAAGTGCAGGTCCATTTACCATTTACTTCTGCACATATGCACACACAGGCACACACACCATGCACACAGGATCTCAGTGACACAGTAGATTTTTGTGATTTTGTGGCCTGCAGTATCAGCATACAATCTCAGCCTCCCCTGGAGTTTCCACTTTTTACAGCCCGTCCTGTTCTCTGGCCAGAGGCCTGCAGTGGTCTGGCACAGCTCCACTCTTACATTTGCTGAGGACTTGCTTTATGCAAAATCAGAGACAATGGGGAGAATGGGATGGAAAAATGCCTCGTTTTGATCGGGCAGAATATATTAGGTAGTATACCTACAACACCCTTGAGTAAGTCCTGCATATCTTTGAGTATAGCTCTAACCCTCCCATGGGTGGGACAGGTCTTTCCAGGGCTGCTGCTATGAAGACTGTTGGGCAGGAGACACTGACAAAGCAGACCAAAACACTGCAGAGCTTGGCAGCAGAAACTGGCATAGAAAATGATATCTCCAGGGGAGAAGCAGCCTGGGCTGGTGTTGGGGAGAATTAGAGGAACCAACCAGACATACAGTAGCTGAGCTCACCTAAACCTGCACTGTCAGCTCTTGAATCAAACACCCTCACACTGAGTAATATTGAATTTCTTCTACTCATTATTTGTCCAGGGTGAGAAGTGCTGCATTGCTCTTCGGGACAAGAGTTACAATCTTTGTATATAAGAACCATGTTTAAACACAACAAGGTTTGTATATAGTATAGGTCCAATTCAAAGTTCAGAACAGGCACTGGGTAGAGAAGGGGTTAGCTGTTAAAACGAATTCCTATTTTGTCTGCACTAGACCTTCTTGTTAATAGTGCTTTCATTTTCCCTCCTTAATCTCGAGCCATACCTGGGGTGATCTCCTGCACGAGGATGGGGTTCTGGGAAGACAGGGTCAGGCCATGTGAGTTGAGGTTCGGGTCCCGTTGGATCTGAACGATGAAGCGGAAGGGATAATTCCTCTGATCCGAGCCACTGCACTCTGCTGACTTCCCGTCCACCGCAACCCGGTCTCTGGAGGGGAGCAAGTGGACAATTCAGAATCTCACCTGGCATATTATTCAGTCCCTCCAGGACTCTGTGATGTTGTGACTGTAACAATTCACACAAATTCTGCATGCCCTTCAATTTCCTCCAATGACTGCAACTTTACTAATTTCTGTGCACAGCGTATTGATCCACTCAGCCTCTCTCTTTCGCTCTCTGTCTATCATGAGACCACTGCTGCACCTGGGACAGTTACACATCGTGACACAGTAACTGTAAGCAGTATGAGGCTAATCATACTCAACAGTTATTAGCGACTCTGATTACTGAGACAAGCCATTTTAGTGTCACTGTGAGCAGCACTGGAACGCAAACAAGTGAGCCCCACACAGCTCAACCTGAGTGAAGCCCGGTCCTGCAGCACAGAGCAGGGGAATTTTTAAATCTTCCATAGTGAGGACACTTATTTCAGATGCACAACAAAATTTAACAGATCATTTTAAAACACTGGACATGGATTACACATTTGAGCAACTTTTAGAGGATTTAACTTTACAGACTATAAAGCTTCACAACAGCTGTCAAGCTGTCGGGGGCACACTGGGCTCTCCTTCACCTGATGCTGAAGCTGTTGTGGTTTGGGATCTTGGATTCTCCCTCACCTGACGGAGAGGCTGTGAGTCGCACAGAGGTCTTGCTTTTATCTGTGTCTGACTCATCTGTAGTGTATTCCTTCTGTTGCTCACTCTCTTTACAATCACCTCGGTCTGTTTGGTCCTCGTGTACCTTGCGGTTTTTTAATCTTCCTGAGTGGCTCTGACTTACATCATAAAGAAAACTATGAACCAGCTGACATTTTTTTGCTTAAATATTTAGGTCAGTATTGGCTATGAAAATGCATCATATCATGATGTGAGTCTTTGTAATCGTAACTGTTTTAAAAATACAAATTCTTATGATTAAAAAAACGCCTAAAAATATCACAACTCTTTAGAAAAGCTACCACAAAATCCGGCATTTCAGGTTGTAAGAATCACAAAAAAAGCCTGGAGGGACTGACTACTTGCATTTCTGCTCTGGCAGCTTGATCAGTTATGTGGTAGACACCTTCATATTCGTGTTAAGTACAAGGATAAGGGGAGAAAGAATAAATACAACCAACAGTAGCAAAATACAGCATAAGTTATGTTATTTGATAGACAAAACTGATGCAGCACTGCAGCAACACAACTAATGGATTTCCAGTGACCTCCATATCTTCACACAGGTGCCTCCCTCAGTCAATGACATACAGCTCAGATGAAACTGAGAATTTAATTCATGTATTCAAGAAATGAGACAAAAACAAAGGCCTACCTGCTCAGAGAGTGAGACCTGCTGCCCAGATCCCGGGACCGTCTTAGCCATCGTCCCACCACCTGCTCCACCCGACTGGTTCTACGGGATGGGGAGCGGCTCCTGTCTTGCACCTCCATTTACCTACCAGGAGGGAAGGTCAAATGAGTTACACATGCAGTATAGTTGATTGAAGGGCTCTACATTACCAAAGCAGTGTCGGCATGCTGTAATGAAACATTCCATGCAGGAAGCAAATCAAACAGGAGGGAGCTCAGCTGCTAAAACCCCCAAACCAGATTTCCTCAACAGTGAAAAGCAGCCACAAGTGTTTTCTGTCCATTTCAAAACATCTTAACAAGTATGAGGAAGTGAAATGTGTGTAAATCAGTCAATACTTTAACATGATGTTAGAAAAAGTGGAATTATTGCGTTAGTCCGACTAAAACTGGACCTTTAAAATACATGTCAACATGTTAGTCCGACTGAAATTGCACTAAGTCGAATTTCTCAAAGTCGGACTAACACACCTAGATAATAGAAGGTAGAAGGTAGATTTATTGGTCATTTTTTAAACAACATTTAAAAAAACGAAATTCCGATGTGGTTTGGTTTACTCTTTCATGTATACGCCTCAAACTGACCTGAATTGGCCTAGGCGTTCTGCGAATGCTCCATAGTCCCTGCACCAGGCTTTGACCCAGAAGTCAAAAAGCATAAATTTGTAGCAAAAACGCAGGAAAAAACAAAAGAAGAGGCTGGGAAGAAAACAAAACCAGACACAGGTACCAAATAAAGTGTAGAGAATGTATGAAATGTACTGCACCAAAAAGTTATCCATGTTGTCACCGCTGAATATGCAACGCGTTTGCCACTTGCTAACTTGTTTGGTGTGTGAAGAAATAGGTCAACTGGAAGATAGGTCTAAAAGCAACTAACTGAAAGGGGGCATATGTAATAAATGGATTAACCCCCAGTCCTTGTATACTGGGACAAGACCTGTAGTCCAAATACATATCAAGCTATAACTGCTTCACTTAACTGTGCATGGAAACATACTGATTTTTTTCACAAGACAAACTTTTTTACAATCATAATGCAGGATGCAACTCAACCACAGGCATGGAAATAGCTTGCATAATACAATGCTTCTGACACACACACACACACACACACAGACAGAAATAGAGACACAGACACAGACACACACACATTTGGCTTGGGACGTCTGAGGATTCGACATGGGCTGAGGCCAGCGATGATGTCACTTGTGACTTCAGGCAGCCTAATAGCCTCTTAGCCTGAGTTATGAGCCAATTGCCTGCATGTTGCATTCAAGCCTCAGTAAACATCAATATCAGTAATTCCTAATGATCAATATCAATGGTGTCTCCCTTAGACTCCCCTGTTGTGTTTGTTGTGAAGCAGGCGGTCGTCATAAATGCCTGTCAACGGGCTGTGGTGGTTGGTGAGCTGGGTGTAATGGACACGGGTCATGTCTGGTGTCTGTGGGTTAGTCCGGCTGATACATGGACCTGTAGCTGTGCGTTAATGGCTCTTTGTGGAATCTTGCAATGTTCTACGTAATGCCGTATCCATTTACACACACACACACACACACACACACACACACACAAACAACACTAAGGCCTATGGACATTTATGTTGTCCTTAAGAGACAGATATACTGGAAAATTGACTTGGATCATTGTGTTTAGTGCTGTAACAAAAGATTCATTTTATTATCCATTATTCTGACTATCGTCTCCATTAATTCTTTGGTCTATGAAATACAATAATTTTCAGAGCCCAAAGTGACACTTTCAAATAGATGGTTTTGTATAGCCAGCAGTCCAAAACATAAAGAAATCCAGTTCACGAGCATATATGTTTGGCAAAGACAAACAACACATTTTCACATTTGAGAAGCTATAACCAACAAATTTGGTCTCTTTGCTTAAAAATGACTGAAACGATGAAATAATGTTTAAAGCAGTTTTTGTCAATAAACTGAAGATTAATTGATATATCATTTCTGCTCCTACTGATACTACAGTGTGTGTCTGCACAGATGTGTTCATATGTTTATCAGCACATGCAGCCCATGCCAGCAGACCGTGCAATAAACATTTTGGGCCGAATGCCGCAAGTTGGTTTATACCCTTACAAAAATCATCAGACAACGAAATTTACATCATGTGTGGTCTTTGGACCTTCACAATTATGCAAGCTTCAGTAGATTTCCATAACTAAATGACAAATGGCATGAACAAAGGTAGTTTTTAACACACCACATATACTTTTTTAATGTTAAGGAACACCCACAGAATAATGCTGTTTGCATTATAGTGAGCGTTAATTGTTTTAGACCTCGAGTTCGTCTGCTTTGGTCTAAATTAGAGACCAATTTTATTACAACGATGCATAATTGCCTTGAGTTGGTTCGTGTTCTCACGTCAGAATTTACATGCAGACCAAATGTCCAAAAGAGGACCAAATAAAAAGCCTGAAGAAAACTGCTCTCTAATTTTCAGAATTTCCATGCTGGCAAACTTCAGGGAAAAAAAAGAATCTGAAGAAGAGTACACTTGCAAATCCAGATACAGAAAAAAGGTAACACTTTCCATTTTCACAATGGAGGGAGGCAAACCATACAGTTTGAAAAGGAGGCGCGGCTGTGACTGAAAAAAAAAAAATGTTTTGATGCACTGGAGGCACCGAATAAGGATATCATGGCAGTGCACGAGGAGATGTGCATTAATAATCCTCCGGGACTGGAACACGCAGGCGACAAGACATCAGAAAGCTCTTTTCTCTGAGCTGTTTGATAAACACTGTAGATTTCAGTGTTCTAGTGTGTTGTTGAAAGTTGTCAGCTTATAAATCATCATCCATGGCTCCTCCGGTCAACATGTTGTAGAATCCTTGGGCAAGACACTCAACCCCATATTGCTGCTGATGCTCCGCCATTGGAGTGTGAGTGAGTATGAATGGTCACGGAGTAGCAGGTGGCATCTTGCACTGTAGCCTCAGCAATCAGCGTGTGAATATGTGTGTGAACGGGTGAATGTGACTCATAGTGTCAAAGCACTTTGAGTGATTGGAAGACTAGAAAAGTGCATCACAAGTGCAGGACTATTTTAGTCTGACCAAATCTCTATGAGACACTGCATCTCCTTATGAGTCCATGTGTTTCTGCGATTGTTCAGATTCATCATTTTGCTTTTGGTAGTTGAATTAAATTAAACTGGTACTTATTCTCATCCCATAATGCACCATAGCTGACTACAGAGAATGGTTTAACCCAAACAATGTGCAATGCGTCCGCAGTTGGTTCGGATTGAGGTCTGAACACATCTTCACCACTAAGGAACCATAGCAGAGTTTGTTCCTAACTGGACCATCTCCTCAAGAAAGTCACAGTACAGTTAATTTGCTGTGCAATCAAATGTGATTACTGTGTTCACAGTTGCCCAAAAGAACTGCGCTTAGGAGGCAGGGATGAGCTTTAGTTTGATTCAACCAAACCAAACGGGGCAGGTGAGAAGGTACCCTAAGTAACCTAACACAGTCTTGTCAAAAGGCCCCAACATGAGCAAGTAGGGCTGCAAGATATGCAAAAAAAGAAAAAACATATATCTTGCAACTATTTTTGAAAGATATTGCAATTGCCTTATGAGTCATGGTTTTAGCAGGAATGCTAGTTTTGGCATTTCATCTTCACTGAAAACAAAAAATACAAAAATGAGGATAATGTGATTTTTGCTGGGGTCTGTACCAAGCAAGCATGTTCCCTTACGTGCGGAATATGAGTTCCAGGCCTGAGAATCTGTGTAGCACCACAGTGTTTCATGTATAATGTTATGTGGTGACACATTTTACTTTCAAGAGACACAGCTCATGCAATTTGGATATTCTTACTGATGACATCACATCCCTCAGCCCTGGCTCCTCTCTATTTGCTCTATTGGGTCTGGCTCCAAGCTACATAACAGAAATGTTGATCCAGTATGAGCCAGTTTGCAGCCATAGATCCTCAGGTGGGGCCCCTCTGGTCTTAAATCTACAGGTGATGTGTTTTTGGCTTTGGAATGACCTGCCTGAGGAGATAAGGCTGCAGAGTCAGTGACTTCTTTTAAATCACTTCTTAAAACCCCTTTTAATAGACTTGCGTTTATGTGATGTCCTCTTTTTATTTATTTGACCTTTTCAATTTATGTTTTATTTATTTTATTTCCTTTTTTGTGATTTTATTGCTTTTGTTATTGTGGTTTTTGGTCTATTTATTTGTATTATTTTATATTGATATTTCACATTCTGCATTACTTTTCCTCTTGTTTTAACTCTACCCTAGTTTCGTCTCGCTTGTGTTCAATAGGACTGTTTGGCTTTCGCTGTTTGGCTGTTGCTATCTACGTATCCCATTTCTGCTTTGTTTGTGAAAGCACTTTGTTAACTCTGTTCTTAAAAGTGCTATATATTAATAAAGTCATCAGTATTATTGTATTATTATTGCACTTAGCTATATTATGATTTAAATAATGTTTCAAATATTTGTACAGCCATATTAGCAAGGATTACAAGGCTTTGCACACACACACACACACACACACACACACACACACACACACACACACACACACACACACACACACTAATGACTGAGGCAGTCAGACAAAGACTTGGTCATTAGCCGTTACCTGATACCTCCTTCACATCATCGAAGGCTGACTCTAAACAGCCTGGGAAACAGATATGTACTTGTGAGCATTCATGTAGAATCACCTTACTGTGAATGACAGGTGGGAAAGCAAATAAGCAGTGAATGAATACTTGAACAGATGAATGAATGAATCGTTTACAGCAACCGAGTAGGACTTCAGCAGTTTGTGCATTCATACCAAACTGCCATGGTCTGAAGCACGCAGCAACATACAGAATACACGATGTGTACTTTTATATGCACATAATGTGGTAACAATTTTCACAAGTGCAAGTTGCTCCTGAAAACATTTAGCCTCATGCCATTGGCAACATGTACAGAGGTCAGCGCAACAAACTGATGGGCTGTCACATTATGACAAACACAAATGAAACGGTGCAGGATGACTTCTCTGACTCAAGATCTCAGTCAGCTACAACAGCAACGGGGAGAGTTGTGTATAAGACAAGGACAGTGCATCGCCAATGCTTCACCATTGTGGGTTCTGTGAAAAGACATTTAATATACTAATGCACATTTCACAGAATCACAGATGTGCCAATCAGCGGGGCAGGACAACAAAAACAAACAAACCGGAGCTCGACTCCTCATCCCTGCTGCTTTCAAGCAGCCTTTGAACACTAAAGGGGAATAGGATAAAACATTTACAGAAGCATTTGGCACTAACTCTGGTGGAACTAATTAAAATACTCAATCTAGTGCAACTTTTATTTTTTATTCAATTTTGTTATTATTATTATTATTATTATTATTATTATTATTATTATTATTATTATCATTATCATCATCATCATTATTTATTTATTTATTTATTTATTTATTTATATTTATCAATCTCATAGCAGAGGAGATTCTCTTTGGTTTTATAATGTTTTATGAAATAACACCTGTTCGGAAAGTTTTTTGTCAGTGGTTGTAAAGTGTTATTTCTTTTTTAAAGAAAATAGTTTATCAAGACGGCCAGTGGGCAAAATGTTCCCAGTAAAAGGATTATATCTGTCTCTGATGTTTGCACAACTTCAGTTCATTTTATTTCTGTGTGGAGTTTGCGTGTTTTCACAGTGTCAGCATGTGTTTTCTTAGGGTTTACCAGCTTCCTCCCACAGTTGAAAGTTGTGCAAGTTAATAGGTGACTTTAAGTTGCCCATAGGTATAAATACAATTGTAAATGGTTGTCTGTTTTTATGTGCCAACCCTGTGATAGTTTGTTGACCTGTCCAGAAGGCTTGGGCAGTATAATGATATCACGGTAAATCAGGGTATTTAGAAATCCAAAAGGTATGTTTTCAATACCATCATAAAAACAGGCCCTCATCTTTCTATTAAACTCATTGTATGTAGTGCACAGAACGCACCACCAGAGCTCAGTCTCCGGTCTGTGGAACAGACAGCTAAGCTGAAAGACACATCAGCACCTAGTGATGGAGGGAGAAGTTACAGGACTGTAAACAGCCTGTGGCCAGGCGGCAGCGAGAGTGCGTTGGGAATGACAGCATGCTTTTTTTCATCCAAGTCCGCGAATTAAGGATTTATTTTGACCAAACCGGAGGTGGTGATTGTAGGACACTTTTCTTTCTCTTTTTAAAAAAAAAATTAGCTGAAAGTAAGCAGTGTACTTGCCATCTTGTTCTGTGTGGAATTTGATGGTTTCCCCTTGTTGGCATGTGTTTTCTACGGGTTCAATGGCTTAAGTCTAAAGATGTGTAACTTAATAGGTGACTATAAGTAGCCCGTAGGTAGGCTAGGCAGAGATAGGCCCCAGTCTACCCAAGACCCTGAAAAGGATCAGTGGTTATGGCTCATAAATGAATCAGTGAATGAGTCAATTTAATCAAAGTTATTTATCACATTAAAACATATTCCATCTTTTACTTTAAGTGAAAGGAATCTGTCCAGTTCCTTTAATTTGTACATCTAAAACCATGTAATGTTGTATGTTTATTGAAACGAACCACTCTTGCAGGGTGTTGCGGTAAGGGGATACCTGGAATTTCCTCAGTGGTCTAAGGTGATAGAGTCTCTGCCTAGCCGTTCTCAGGCCCTCAGTGATGTGGTTAACATGAATCAAAATTAATGCATTCTTATGCTTTGATTTTTTCCACTGCACTGAACTCCATGTGTGGTATGAGCCAAATTGCTTGAATACAGTAACACCCTTACAATCAAGTAATAAATGGTTAAAAAAAAGGGATGGATGCATGAGTCCAAACAATATGTATGACTGAATGGTTGATAATTGAATTAATTCATGAGTAGATGGACTGATTGAGTGAATGATGTCAGCAGGCCTGTTGTGTTCCTCAGTGAGTACATAGAGAAAGGAATATCCCCCTGACAGTGTTGCTGATGATGGGCATTAGCATCATCCATTAGAAAGAACAAAAGGGCTGATGGGGAGGGTGAGGGGGGTTTCTGAGGAAAGAATAGAAAAGCAAGGTGTTTGGTGCATCATCAAGTACAGTCTAATGTAACAGGAGAAGAAAACTGAATGAATGGAGCATAGAAAACAATTGTGATAGAAGTTGACCGAGGAGGACGGCTTAATGATGAAAGTGGTGACACACCCAGGCAGCAATCTCTCCTGGGGGATCTTGAGTCATAAGCACATTATCCATCCATCTGTCTGTGAATACCAATCTCCTGCTTCTCTCTCGCTCTCTTTCTTTTCATCATATCCACCCCCCCTCTTTAAATCTCGTCCATAGCTCACTCTTCCTGTTTGCTTCGCTCACAGTTTCTCACTTCTCAGGTTACAGAGGCACAATGCAGAAGTGTACTTAGGTTTGTCAGCTCAGCAGCATGGCGTTCTCACGAGTGACATGGATACATACACAAACATAAAGAAACAGACCTCGAAGCTCTGAATTGTGGATTTCCAGAGGAGTTACTCCATTCTAAAAGTGGATAATGATGGATGGATTTCAGCCAAATGTCAAACACTGGGACAGTGTCTTCATGCACATCTAATCCGCTCTTATCCCGTAAACATGTTTCCCTTCTCAAGGGGCTTTGATCAACTATACTGATGAAGTACGAGCCCAGTGGTCCAGAGATCCACTCTATGTAAAATTGTGTTGATATGGCAGAGCCATTCCCATTTTGCAACCACAGCATTCAAGATAAGAGATCAAGACAGGAAGTGTCGGCAGAATTTTTTTAAAGGTGTAACATTAGAGGCTGCTGGGAAGATAATGCTGTACTTCCCTCGCACATCAATCACAAGACACGCTGCATTTCTCAGCCTGACACTTTTCATGAGTATTTTTGATGCATCCATGCAGAGTAACTTTCATTTCCATGCTTGGCTTGAATAGCTTTTTTAAAAGTTTAAATCATTCGGACATACCTGGAATTATCCAGCAATGTGAGGAAAAAAAGCAAAGTCTGAGAAAATAAACATCACTTTGACCAAACACTTGTATAAAGCCTACATTTTTTTAGCGACAGCATGTGCTGCCAGGCACTTGCACTGTAGTCACCTGGATGTTGTTTCTGGCAGAGTCTCAACACAACGGTAAACTGGTAACCCCACAGTGGGAACATTTCTGTATTTTTTTTTAATCTCTTCAATAAAATAAATGAACACATCAAGAAAGCTGTTTCCCTCTGCTTTCAGTCTTGGCTTGGTACAGACTCAATTGATATTTCCTTCATCTAATGTAGACACAGTATCTGTATTTCCTTCATTTAACTGGTCAACATGATGTTCCCTGTACATCTGTTACAATAGCATGTTGTTAATTTAACTTCCCTAGAGAAATAAAAGGTCCTTTTCATACTGGTGCTTCCAGTCTGTTGTCTCTTTGTCCACTATTCACCATGCAGTCCCCTACTCGTGTGTCCCCATCCCACTCTGACTATTAGATTATTGTTAAACTGTGGGAGGAATCACATTCTCACAACTGTTAATCTGATCCTCTTTCCCTTTCACACAACTGCATGGAGCTTAAAGAAAACCTCCACCCACAGAGAATTACATATCAAATCTAATGTCATTTCATGTATTTTATTTCTTTATTTTTTGACTTTCAACATAATCCATAATTCATTTTGGAATGAAAAGTGAAAATCTGCATAGACTCTATAAAATATATAGATGTGAGTGACCTATACAACCTTTAGGCCAGGCCTGTTGATCTGCCATGGTGACATACTCATTGGTGTGTTATTATGTCCATACCCACATAGTTGGGACAGTTCAGCAGTGCTGCCAAGAGACAATCAAGTTGCATTTTTTTTCTAGTTTTAAGTTCATTTGCAATCATAGTGATTCACACAATATCTGAACTTGCCAAAAAAAATAAATCAAGAGTAATAATAATAATAGAAATAACTATATATTGTGGTTTTATGCGTTATGAAGGATATATTTTCTTGATTCACCTAAACTGAAAAGTATGTCAGGACAGTTAAATACACAATTACATTGTTTTAATAAGCTACCAGCGTTTGAGTTCCCTCGCTCTGTCCTACAGCTCTCTCTCTCTCTCACAGACACACACACACAAAGCAGGGCTTTTGCAGAGCTCCAGGCTGTGACTATTAAGTCACATTTTGCGACCATGGAGCACCACTCTGACTTGCAAATAATATTAATATCTGAACTGAAGAGCTGTTAGTTTGTTGCCATCTTACAGAGAATAAATCATCACATTTAACAGCGCTACGGTCACAGTCTAATCTGCTGAGCTTCAACCATGTATTAAGTCACATTCACATGCGACCACGGAGCACCAGAGCGACTTGGAAATGTTTGTAACATTTGAACTGGAGAGCTGTTTGTTTGTTTGTTGCTTGCTTATAATGAATGAATCGTCATGTTTATATCTGTATATCTCTATCCGTTTAACTGTCTGCTAACGCTAACATCCAAGTATTGACTTGAAGCTTCAAGTCCACAGCAAAACATCAACACTTCCAGCATCATGGGTCCCGCTTTGGGTTATTTAATTTGAAAAATACTTTATTTAAATTTCATTATGAGAACTTTAACTTCCTTATAACTGTATTTTATTACCGATATTATAACAGCAGTGTATTAAACTTTATTATACAACAGTAGCTACTTTATTTAACTAATTTTATATTTTAGTAGCTTACATTAGTTTAAAGGACATTCAAAATTATTGAGATATATATTGTATATCATGATATAGCCTTTAAATATCCTGATATTATATTAAAGACACGTCCCCCAGCCTTGATATGTAGATTTTTTTTTTTTCCCAACAAATTCTACTGTAGCTGCATTGGACATACAGTATCGTAACATGATGGTAAACTCTTCCAACCAAACTAGAGGTCAAGCTGAGGCTTTGTGCTCTTTTTTATCACAATTCTTAAATTGGAGTCATTTGTGTAATTAACTCAGAAGTATTGAAAAAAAAAGCATTAGAGTGCTCTGTGTAAACTAAGCTGATTAGGACCAGATTGGACAAAACATATTTTCAGATTCTCAAACCTGTGCAGTGATTTTCTTCCTCACCTGCATGTGACCAACAAAGCTGTTTGCATCAACTTTTCCCAATCTTTTAAAACTTCGTGAACTTCCTTTGACTTAACAATATGACAGTAGGAAACTTTTATGTCGTCTCCAAGCAATGAGGTGTTTTCGGATGGATTTGTCCTTTTAATGCAGATGCTGAGGATGGGCAGGGTAAAGCACTGCTGCAGAGGAAAACACACACTCACAAGCTGAGTAATGGGGCTGCAGCAGCACTTACAGTATACATTATGCCCTCCTGCCTACACTTAAGCTCTCTGTTGTACTTTCATTCATTACTTTGTCATCTGTCATCTCCCCATCTCCATATTCCCCTCTGCACAGAGTGTGTCTTTGCGTTTCATGCATACTGAAGGTGCACAAAACACTTTAACACCTAATTTTTCAATTGAACAAAAGAACCAGATACTACAACTACCGAGTCGCACATAAGACACACACACACACACACACACACACACACACACTTTTATAAAGGATCTTTGTAATATAATTTCTGCTAACGTGTGGTATATTCTAGCCTTACTCTTACTTACAGTTAACTTTCTGTCAGTGTCTTCATAGAAATATGATGTTTTGGAAAGTGTTCTTGTCATAATCACACTAGTCATAATCGCTTGTCATAATCATTTGACCCTTTTAAAACCGAGCAAAGTGGTTTAATTTCTTTCATAAACATGGGGGAAAAAAGAAAATAACCAACTTTGCAAGGAATGTCCTACAAATTGCTAGCGATTAGTGAGGGTTATGATAAAACTACCTAAAATTAGTTTTAAAAAAAACAGGGAAGCATTATTAGATATATATAATAATGTTATATTTTAGATTATGTTATGGAAAAATTATTAAGTATGTAAAATATTTTTTAAATTTTTTTTAAAATCTTTTTTTGTGCTAAGTTTTGGGCCATGTCTTGTAAATGTAAATTGTAATTGTTGCCTAAATTGCTTTTTGACAGGTTTTTGAGAGAAATCAAAACAGTTTGCTTGAGTTTTAAATAATTAAACTAATGTAGCCAAAATTACATTCTGACCAATGAAAAAATGTTTCATTGGAAGGTATTTCATCTACAAAATTTAACCTATGAACAGCATTTTTACCTAACCAAGCATTTTATTTGCCCAAAGCTATTGTTACAAATCCTGGTCTCTAAAGTCAGTCTTGTTTTAAGCTTTATTTATCCATTTATCTATCCATCCATCCATCCATCCAATCATGCATCCATCCATCCATCCATCCATCCAATCATGCATCCATCCATCCATCCATTCATCCATTCATCCACCAACCCATCCCTATGACTTCTCTGTTTCATAAAGCTCCATTCAAAAAGTTAAATAATTTTCTTTCCAAACAACCTTTACATGACCTCGACAAAAAACGTCCGAGAATTCAAAGAGGGAAACAGTGGTGCTAAGAGAACCCGACTGCACTCACAGGTTCCACGAATATGTGACGGTGTTCATTATTGATGTGGGTCTAACCTGGTGAAACTTCCAAAGATGGACTACTAAGAAAGCACTTTTTCACTGGACTGTGTTTTATGCACAACATTGATTTTTTTTGTTTTGTTGTTGTTCCTTCTGTTTGTTTTCTTATACAACATTATGATTTAATGATTTGTCTGTCTAATGTTGTTGCCTTTGTGAAGCGGATCTGAAAAAGATCATTAAAAAATAGATTAAAGAATAGATTAAAAAAATAAAAAATAAATAATAATAATAATAATCATTATTATTATTGTTGTTGTTGTTATTGTTATTATTATTGTCTTCATTATTATATACTTTGACTAATGTATTCTTAACTCGTGTTTGATGCAGGCTTTATAAAATTATTACTTTTTTACAGAGGTTGAAATTAAAATATACAGTGGGTACGGAAAGTATTCAGACCCCCTTAAATTTTTCACTCTTTGTTATATTGCAGCCATTTGCTAAAATCATTTAAGTTCATTTTTTTTCCTCGTTAATGTACACACAGCACCCCATATTGACAGAAAAACACAGAATTGTTGACATTTTTGAAGATTTATTAAAAAAGAAAAACTGAAATATCACATGGTCATAAGTATTCAGACCCTTTGCTCAGTATTTAGTAGAAGCACCCTTTTGAGCTAATACAGCCATGAGTCTTTTTGGGAATGATGCAACAAGTTTTTCACACCTGGATTTGGAGATCCTCTGCCATTCCTCCTTGCAGATCCTTCCAGTTCTGTCAGGTTGGATGGTGAACGTTGGTGGACAACCATTTTCAGGTCTCTCCAGAGATGCTCAATTGGGTTTAAGTCAGGGCTCTGGCTGGGCCATTCAAGAACAGTCACGGAGTTGTTGTGAAGCCACTCCTTCCTTATTTTAGCTGTGTGCTTTGGGTCATTGTCTTGTTGGATGGTGAACCTTCGGCCCAGTCTGAGGCCCTGAGCACTCTGGAGAAGGTTTTTGTCCAGGATATCCCTGTACTTGGCCGCATTCATCTTTCCTTTGATTGCAACCAGTCGTCCTGTCCCTGCAGCTGAAAAACACCCCCACAGCATGATGCTGCCACCACCATGCTTCACTGTGGGGACTGTATTGGACAGGTGATGAGCAGTGCCTGGTGTTCTCCACATACCGCTTAGAATTACGGCCAAAAAGTTCTATCTTGGTCTCATCAGACCAGATAATCTTATTTCTCACCATCTTGGAGTCCTTCAGGTGTTTTTTAGCAAACTCCATGCGGGCTTTCATGTGTCTTGCACTGAGGAGAGGCTTCAGTCGGGCCACTCTGCCATAAAGCCCCGACTGGTGGAGGGCTGCAGTGATGGTTGACTTTCTACAACTTTCTCCCATCTCCCGACTGCATCTCTGGAGCTCAGCCACAGTGATCTTTGGGTTCTTCTTTACCTCTCTCACCAAGGCTCTTCTCCCCCGACTGCTCAGTTTGGCCGGACGGCCAGCTCTAGGAAGGGTTCTGGTCGTCCCAAACGTCTTCCATTTAAGGATTATGGAGGCCACTGTGCTCTTGGGAACCTTAAATGCAGCAGAAATTTTTTTGTAACCTCGGCCAGATCTGTGCCTCGCCACAATTCTGTCTCTGAGCTCTTCAGGCAGGTCCTTTGACCTCATGATTCTCATTTGCTCTGACATGCACTGTGAGGTCTTATATAGACAGGTGTGTGGCTTTCCTAATCAAGTCCAGTCGGTATAATAAAATACAGCTGGACTCCAGTGAAGGTGTAGAACCATCTCAAGGATGATCAGAGGAAATGGACAGCACCTGAGTTAAATATATGAGTGTCACAGCAAAGGGTCTGAATACTTATGACCATGTGATATTTCAGTTTTTCTTTTTAATAAATCTGCAAAAATGTCAACAATTCTGTGTTTTTCTGTCAATATGGAGTGCTGTGTGTACATTAATGAGGAAAAAAATGAACTTAAATGATTTTAGCAAATGGCTGCAATATAACAAAGAGTGAAAAATTTAAGGGGGTCTGAATACTTTCTGTACCCACTGTATCAAGGAATATACAGTCAAAAAATCTGCAACACTGAGAATGGCTGCTCACACTCTCCTGTCTACTCATATACATTGAATAATAATAATAATACAAAAGCAAATCCCAATTAGTGTGATTATGTTAAAATAACTTATGTAAGATAGGCTTTATTAGGCCTACAGATTATTTAAGGCCTACAGATCGACTACTGTAGGCCTTCATATCATAAAGCTCCTCCAAGCTCTGCTTTCAGGATTTAGAAAATCTAGTTTGTGACAGGAGACTGTGGCCAATCACAACTCATCTCAGAGAGAAGGTGTTCCCATTGGCTAATTTATGAATACAGATGCTTATCAAAAAGAGTCTAACAGAGAGTCTGACAATAAATGAAATAAAACACATGTCAAGATCAGGTCAATATTTAAAGCTATTCAGAGATAAAGGAGAAAGATGGTAGAGTCCTCTGCTGTGGCTTCATGGTCACGTTTATGAAACCAACATTAGCTAGAGCCTCAGATCACACTATGTTCTCCGCCTAATTCCCCGCTGCCACAGATGAGAACGTGTAGCAGCTCCAGAGAGTGACCTCCAGACAGCAGCCGCCAAAACCTGAATCCAGCCAGCTTCATGGGACCGGGCAGCACAGAGTCACCGACGGATCGACGAACTTTCTGTCGCTGTTACACAGGTCAGACACGGAGCTGCCGCTGGCCACCAGCCTGCTGTGACACTCTGCACTGGAGGGATCTGCAAATTAGAGCTGCGAAAGCCACCACCCAAAGCTCAGTCTCCAGAGCTGCTGCCTACACTGCTCCTGGAAACAAAGGTGGACGGACTATGGGGCAGCTAGCAGCGAATTCTTTTCTCATCTGTGGTCTGATAAACAGAGAGACAGATCGGGGCAAGGAGGGGTTAAATGAATCTGCTGCACGCAACTTTACCATGAAATACGACTAAATAAATCAATGTATGAAACACTGGCTAACTATATAGAGCGTGTGCATTTGCCCACGGGCATGTGGGAGGGGCTTAGGACAGCGAGCTGCAGGAAGAGGGTGTATTTTAAAATTCTGCCTTCAGATTTCTGCCCCCCTCAGCTTTAGAGAGAAACAGTAAATAGGGATGATAAAAAATATAAAAACAGAATAGGCGTATGAGAAGGAACATTAATCGGGCATGACATATAACACAGCAGTGTCAGCCTCTAGTGTGACATGTAACCGGGTGTATCAGGGTTTCTGCAGCTAATATTTAAGTAATATTTAATGCTTTTTATAATGCAACACAGACTTAAGTTTAAGACCAAATTTATAATAGCCTAAATTGAAGACCAGTTTTATTTTGCCCAAATGTTTATTGTAACATTAAACGTTTTTTTGTCCAGTGATAAAGTTAGATTATCTTCATCAAATGTTGACAAAAACAAGCCTTTTTTGGCTCGTGACAGTGAACGTTTTCTTGGTGATTTTGTGTTTCTCACTCTGCACGTGACATTCAGCAACTTGGATTCCCATCACAAAGAGTTTAAGAAGATGAATTTATTAAATTGTTTAACCAAAAATAGATTTACCACTTATTTTTGTAACATCTGAGAATTTCAAAACATTTGTAAGATTAATTTAAGTCATTTTGAAAAAATTTAAGGCCTTATTTTTAGAGTAATTTGATCATTGCCTTTTAAGACTGTCCGTGGGAACCCTGAACATACGTATTAGCAGCGCTTTCTAAACAATAACAAAGGCATAATGTGAATAACAATCATTTAGCTGTTACATGGCGGCTGATCTCGTCCTCTGCTCAGAGGGTAAGGAGCTCATGATTCTCACTGTTTTAACTATTTGTGGACATTTATAGCGGCTGTTCTTCTTTAGCTAAATGCTATTAGCTGCTTTTAAAATCCCCCTGTGGCGGGCTGCATGCCCAACACGCCGTCCAAACATCACACCTGTCCTGCCAATGATCCCAGCCTTCTCCTGCCGTGTTAATACAAACACCGTCTCCACTGTATTACAAACAACGATGAGAGTTCATACCAGGAGGAAATCAGCAGTTTTGCAGAGCGGTGCACAGAGAACAACCTGCTGCTCAATGTCAGCAAAACCAGAAGCTAACTGTTGAATTTAGAAATACGGAGGCAAAGACACACACCCCTGTCTACATCAGTGCAGCACACCTGATGATGACCCTGATGCTCCAGCTCAGACACTTCTTTGCCTGCTGTCCTCCTCCACTGCTCTGCATTTCCCATCTGAATTTTAGCAATGTTTTTTTTTTGGTGTCAGATTTCAAACTTCTTATTTAACCTTGTCTGTACTGCGCCTTTCTCCAGATGCAGCACTCACAGAGTGTGTGATTGCATCTTTTCTGTGTGTGATTTTAGATCCAGAAATAATGCCACTAAATATCAATACTTGTTTGCGCTTCACTTCCCGCAGCAGTACCTTCACTTCATAACTATTAAAGTTCTTTTTGCATTTTGATTCCGGTGCTCCGACTTTTTGGCATTTTCTCAACTGAAAGATATCTCTTTGTGACCTCTGTCTGTATCTGCACACGGCCCTTCAGTCTCATGCCCTTTTACAGGCATATGAGGGCGTTTACTTGTGCTAATTAGGAACAACTGGCACATGTTTTCAGTTTAGGAGGAGATTCATCAATTTGAGAACACGGACGTGAATAATTCAGCCAGTTAAGAACACGTTCATAAATCTGACGTAGAGCTTTCTTAAGAAATTACTTAAGAACTATTTAAGAAGGAATTCAAGAAAATACTTAGGAAGATATTGGTGAATGAGGCTCAATGTTTTTCACAGGCATTAATTGACATGGCGTCCAAAGATATCAACAACAGCTTGCATGCAAACATCAAAAGTCCGCTGAACATGCTGCCATGTGGGACAAGGTGGAGGGTGAGAATGTGTTGGTATTGCATGTGCTGAAAAATGACTCGCAGCTTGATACAAAAGTTTTTGCATAATGCTCTGAATGTGCACACACAGACAAACACACACACAGAGCAGGCGAATGGGATTACAGAGTGTGTCTGCAGCCTGTGAGAGGGAGTGTGTGCGTCACTCCTGCTGAGCCAGATTACACTGAGCTTCACCTCCACCTCACAGGTCTGTTTCAGGTAACAGACTGGCTGTAACCGAAACACAGACACTACTCGCATCCCTCTCACTGTCTGCCTGTCTCACTCTCACGCTCTCTTAATCCTTTAATCTTTCTTTTTGTGTACACACACAAACAATAACTGTGTAATATTTGCATTAATCGTTGCAGAAAGGCACACACACACCTGCTCTCTGCCCTGTGTATCAGGGCTCCATGAAGGCGCCGGTTACAGTCCCGCTCTGCTTTCTCTCCGTCCATCGTTGTGCTGAGGAGGGTCAGCGTGACGTGTCTTCATCTCCTGAGGGGCAAACACAGTGTCATGGTTAAGTCAGAATCATTTTGCATATTAAAAAATAATCCAGTTGAATGATACATAGACAGACAGATAAACAGACTGAAGCACCAGCATCAGAATTGTTTTTTTGGTTTTTTTTTTTAAATGTAATTAAGGTTTTTATTTTTTAATTCATTTTATTTCATTTCTTTTTTTTTTTATAAAAAATCTTCAAGTTCTCGCCTTCCTCAGTTTATATGATGCCACTTCTTTATTATTTTTTTTATCTTTTCTTTCCCAGAGCGGTAGAGATAAAGGCCAAATACAAAATATAGAATAAAATAAAGAAAATCTTGTAGCAGTCCACAGTGCCTTATCTGGACACAGAAAAAAACACAATGGAGAGAAAAGAAAAATCAAAGAACAAAAAGTGATCACGTTTTAGTTTTCAGTAGTACAATAATAATAAATCACACAGCCAAATCACATCCAATTGTGCTCTTATGTTTTACAAATTTTGTGGGTATTGATACTCCTGAAGGAAAGTTAACCTTTTATCTGACCCTCCCCTCTCCGCCCTAACTGGCTTAAAATGACTTGTGATGAAGTCACATAAATAAAAAGATAATACTTTTAATAAACAAATTAAAATAATAATAAAATAATACTCATACTACTAATAATAATTACAATAATATTGTAATGAATTTAAAAATAAGAAAAAACAGAAATAAGTATGACAAAAAGATTATTACAAAAATAAAAAAATACTACTACTAAAAATAATAATAATCATACTACTAAAAATAATAACAGCAGAAATAATAATACTGCTACTCCTACTACTATGACTGCTACTGCTACTGCTACTAATAATAATAATAGTAAATAAATAAGTGAATGAATAGATAAATAAATAAATAAATAAATAAATAAATGAAATCTAAAAATAAAATATACAGAAATAAGCATGGTAGAAAGCTATATGATTGCAATAAATAATCATCATCATCATCATAATAACAATAATAATAATAATACAAATAGAGTTAAGGATGTTCCTAGTTACTATAGCAACAAAGTCAGGTCTTAGAGGCCTGCTGTATTGCAGCCATTTCTCCCAGAGCCGTGTAACAATGTCCATCTTTTGGTGCAAAGAGAAGATAATTTTTTCCATCACGTAAATCTCCATCGTCACATCTATCCAGTTATTCATGTTTGAACCAACGTGCATCATTTATCTTCTACTCGGCACTTTTTCCCTGCTGCCAGCGAGATGCCCATTACGTATTTGCCAGCACCTTTTTCATCTGGGGGATATAGCCGAAATACACGACTTTAAAATCTAATGGTATATGCGTGTTAAACATGGTTTGTATTGCTTTGTGCATCTCTTTCCAGTTATTTTGTATCTTTAAAAACTCCCACAACACATGGTTGTGCTTTGCAGATTGACAGCCGCAGTTAATCCAGCACTGAGTGCTACCACTGTCATAGTGTGCTGTCATCAGAGGGCAGATAAAATGTCGAGCCACATTTTTCCAGCAAAATTCTTTCTGTGCATGGGAGTTAGCACTGTTCCACTGAAATGTACAGATATCTTGCCATTCTTCATCTGTTGCTGACAGGTCTCCTTCCTTCTACCATCTTTTCTTTTTTTTCATATTAGCATTCAGACTGTGGAGAGACTTAAAGATTCAAGAGATGACCCCTCTTTTAATATCTGATTTATATGAATTGAAAATAGTTAAATGAAGGGTTTTACTGGCTTCTCTGGTTTTTTTCCTTTTTTGGTTTTAAAACTTCCTTAACCCTTAGAAACTTGGATAGACATCAGTTTTCTTGTGCTGTGTTCAGACACCTTTCACGAGTATTTAAACCTTCTCAGCTTGATCTAATTGGTGTGATTTCTGTCAAAAACATTAGAACAAGACTAGGCTAAAACCTAATACATGGTTGGACCATGTACCGTGGGTCCCAACCCTTTTCCTTCGGGGACCTCTCTACTATCATTGAGCAAACTGATGTCATATTTTAGGGATATTTCATATTATATTAAACTCATAATAATAACATTAGAGAACAACTGATTAACTTTACAATCAACCCAAATGGCTAACTGCAGGAAGTCTGTGTAAGATTAGATTGGTTTTAGGGCTGGCATCCCATACTGCAGTTCAGCCAAAAAGGCAATCATCAATTTGGCATGAAATATCCCGCAAATTGCAGAAAAATCAGTAAAAGGCAAAAAAAAAAAAAAAACTGAAAATTGAAAAAAAGGGAATAAATAGAGAACTATTACATAATATGGGAAAATATCAAGAAATCTCTATTGATAATATGAAATTACCCTACAGGAAAAAAAATCATTAGAATTATTTTTATTATTTTTATTTTAATTTCCTCTTTTTGTTTCTTTAATTTTATTTCTTTGTGACATTTTGTGACAATGTAACATTTTTCATTATAAATTCTTCATATTTTCTTGCAAATTTTGAGGTCATTTTTTGTTAAATTGCTCATCGCCTTCTTTTCATGGTTTTTAAAGTAATCAAGCCAAATTGCTCAGGTTTTAAAGGGTTAACCCTTTGAAACCTAGGCAAATTGGCTTGATGTCTCTAAAAAATCTGGGAAGAGGGCAACCATCAACTTAACAGAAAATGGCTCAACCATTAGCAAGAAATTAGTCAAAAGTTGTGAAGTTGTTACCTGATTAAATGTATAATAAGAATTATAAATATAGTTTTCTGGACATCTTTTCCTTATTTTTTTGATCATATCAATCTAATAACATTCCCAGCTAAGTTTCAGATAATTTCCTTGTAGCTTTTTATGTTTTGTTTTTATTTTTTATGTTTTTAACATCTGCGGGAATTTTCTTGCCAAGTTGCTCATTGTGGGTTTTTTTTACTGTGTTTTTGAAAGATATCAAACCAATTTAATCGATTTCAGAAGCACAAGGAAGCTGATGTTGATCTAGGTGTTAAAGAGTTAACAATTTACATGTGCTTGTGGAGGGAGAGAAAAGAGAGTGAGCAAAGACGCAAAGAAAGGAAAATGAGAAGGAGAAGGCACAGAGGAGGAGAAGGAGGATGAACAGAGACAGAAAAAAAAAGAAATTTCGCAGAGGGAAAAGACCAGACATGCCAAGTGGTGAAAAAAGCACTTTGTCATCAGAACGGTTGATAGACAGACACAGATGACGGTGGAGAGAGAGAGGGCGGAAAGGAGGAGTGGAAGTGAATAGAGGGGGGCAGAGGAGGAAGATGGAGAGACAGACGTGGCGAGAAAGACAGCAGGGCTCCATGATCGCAGCAGGACGGGCCTGCCCGGGCTGCCTCTGCTGTTTGTGGAGTCCCACTTGCCCCTGCTCTGCTCCAAACACCATCCATATTTAATGAGGCCCTTACAAAGCCCTGGGAAAAGAGATGCTGGGAACTCTTCTGCCCCCCCGCCTCCTCCCAGCTCTGCCTCCCCGCCACTCAAAAACTCACCCCTCAGTACCTTTCTCTTTCATAATTCTCTCTTCGCTCACTCTTTTCTGTTGTCTTTCCATGATTTTTACAAAATCTCTGTTTTGATAAGTTATTTTTAGAGATTGATTGTTTCCTGCAGCTTCTTCCAAAGCACTACAGACTGTTAGGCATGCTCACAATGCTAACATCAGCTCAGCATGTGGATGAAAGTGGAGTGTTAATTTTAGTTGCGTGCATTTCAAATGGAGCGGCTGCTTCTTCTCTTTAAAACAGAGCAGAATCTCTCGGTCAGAAAGAACAAGCATTTTCTCTCTCATACCCACTCACATTCACAAACAAATTGAGGCACATGCTCTTTGTGACTGTGTGCTGTGTGTGTGTGTGTGTGTGTGTGCGTGTGTGTGTGTGTGTGTGTGTGTGTGTGTGTGTGTGTGTGTGTGTGTGTGCGTGCGCGCGTGCGTGCGACAAAGTGGTTGATTTTATGAGTGTATGTATGTTTTTATTATGTGAGTGAGTGGTTGGACTTTGTGTGTGTGTGTGTGTTTGTGTGTTACTCAGAGTGCTGCGTGCATCAATAATGTATCTAGATAATGCAGCCGCTTCACTCTACCAGGAACAACTAACAGGCATACCGACGCACAGAGGAAGACAGAGAATGAAGGGGGTAAGACAGAAAGAGAGAGAGACATAGAGGCAGAAACAGAGAGAGAGAGAAGACGTGGCAGCAGAGAGGAAAGACACAAAAGGTAAATGTGAGTGATACAAAAATGGAGGGAGAAGGCGAGGGTATGACGGGCGAGGAAACCTAAAGAACATGTGTCACACAAAAGTGTCAGGTATCGTTTGCGATCAGTCTTTCGTGTTTTAAAGGGACAGTTCACCCCCAAATCAAAAAATACATATTTTTCCTCGTCACTGAGATGCTATTTATCAGTCTTGATAGTTTTGGTGAGGTGCAGAGTGATGGAGATAGGGTTGCAGCGATGCACCAGTTGCAATGTATCATGGCATGAAAAGTGATGGTTATCACACCACATACATTGGCATACCTACAGTGTTGAAAAAAATGCAACTGGGCAAAGAATCTCACATATATTTTAGTTAGACAGATGTGCTGTTGTTGGGCCTTTTTTCTGTCTGGCTGATTAAACGCACAGAAACCCTCAGAAAGCTAAGATTTCTGTTTCAGTTGCTTTACATTTCTATAAATGCCATTTGTTTGGGGAAAGGACTCTAATTTTCAAACTATAAAAGTGGTATTGAAACTAGACAGTAAATGTGCAATATGAGTCTATCAGCAGGCAAAGCCTCAGAGAATGTTTTATCTTTGATTCACAAATCTGTTAGGGTATATTTTTCATTCTTATATTTCTCCCATCTGCTCTCCTCTAGACCCAGAGGACTTATATGCTCCCTAAGGACAGCAGAGAGTGGACACAATCCACTTAGCAGCTCACACTACAGTCAGACACACACACACATACACTCACACACACACACAATCCTCGTGACCTGATGACCTGTTCAGGTAAAGGCCTATAAATTGACACAGACAGTGTTTGGCTGCCACAGTAAGTGTGTCTGTGTGTCTCTTAAGTCACACATGCTAACAGGTAAACTCCAACACATTTAATCTGCATTAAATGGTTTCACTTGGACAAAGTTTACACAGATTTCTCAAGAAGTTTGGTTTTATACACTGTGCCAGACAGAGAGAAGGTTCGTCATGATTTGTTGCATTTCTTTCATTAGTTGATTCATATTTCAAAGCAGTTTATCCTGTGGAGTCTCCAGGAGCCAAAGTTTGGCTGTGGTTCAGAGAACACATTTATCTTCCATCTCCACTCAGTCAATAATGTAAATGGCTGTTTGTGGCAAATATGAAAATAGGATACGAGGTCACTGCTGCTATCATATTTATTTTTGTGTAGCCAATGTTTAAACCCTGTTTCTATTTTTTCAGTTAACAAATGCTTTTGTGAACTGTTTAAAGGCAGCTATGAACCCTCCGGTTCCATCCTGTTAGGAGATATCTGCCTACCTAGCACTTAGACAGACAGAAGAGAGAGACAAGCATCAAGGCAAAAAATCTGTCTTTCTATAGTAACCATCATAAGCATATCTTTTCTTCACTACTGTGTGTTTTTGTTTCATTCTTATGTTACACAGGCTTTCCCCATGTGTTTTTTGTTTATGTTTTGCAGTGAGCTACAGGTGCCTACATTTCCCACGGGATTAATAAAGTATCTATCTATCTATCTATCTATCTATCTATCTATCTATCTATCTATCTATCTATCTATCCATCTATTCCTAAATATAGTTTAGCAGCAGCATTCGTTCTTTTGCTTTACACTGGTTCAAAGAAGTGACATAAACAATCATTTTATGTCTTGACTATAATTATGAGTCTATATAGACATTTGCAATTGAATTTAAGGCTTTAGGGAAGCGAGGATGGTTTAGCAGCTGGTCTGGCTGCTGGTGTGGCTGCTGGTCTGGTTGCTGGTGTGGCTGCTGGTCTGGCTGATGGTCTGGTTGCTGGTGTGGCTGCTGGTCTGGTTGGTGGTGTGGCTGCTGGTCTGGCTGCTGGTCTGGCTGCTGGTCTGGTTGCTGGTGTGGCTGCTGGTGTGGCTGCTGGTGTGGCTGCTGGTCTGGCTGCTGGTCTGGTTGCTGGTGTGGCTGCTGGTGTGGCTGCTGGTCTGGTTGCTGGTGTGGCTGCTGGTGTGGCTGCTGGTCTGGTTGCTGGTGTGGCTACTGGTGTGGCTGCTGGTGTGGCTGCTGGTCTGGCTGCTGGTCTGGTTGCTGGTGTGGCTGCTGGTGTGGCTGCTGGTCTGGTTGCTGGTGTGGCTGCTGGTGTGGCTGCTGGTGTGGCTGCTGGTCTGGTTGCTGGTGTGGCTGCTGGTATGGCAGAGTTTTCACTAGCTATGATGGAGCTGGAACGCAATGTAGCAGTATCTAGTGGACACTAGGTTTTCTAAATACAGTATACTGTAGATACTCTGAGCATATGTGATGCAAACACAGACAACTATGCAGCAAATATGTTTTACATTATGTAATTGCTCCCATGTATTTTCATACATATCCAGGGGCAGAGGCTGGAAGAGGTAAAGGGACACAGTTCACTATGCCCTGGATAAGTCTGGCCCTCAGACAATCATGGTTATAAGATAATAAATTGCATGGTTCACACCACATTAGGTGGCCCAGACTTAAGAAAAAGGAGGGGAGAAAAGCTGCATGCCTAAACTACAATGTTTTTTTTCAAGTTCTAATGTTATTTTTTGGGATCCAGAAGAAGAAAATGTGATTAAACATTGTCCTTTAGAGGCGAAAATAACAAAGAGTTATGAGCTATGGCTTTCCCCTGAAAGCCAGCAGCTAGACTAGGTGTACATTTTCCTTTGAGCCCTACCGATTTATTGGTCAGCCAAAATATTCAGCCTGATATGGGCCTCTCACAGATGTGTCAGTCTTGGTGTATGTGTTTTTCTTATATGCACTGAAAAGGGAACATTTTTGAGAAAATACTCTGCAGAAAACGAGGCTTGAGGTAATATAATTATGGTGGAAAGCAGTGACTCCATTGTTTACGATGCAATCAGCACTGCAGAGTCGTGTGCTGCCAGCACGTGTAATGTTAGCAGAGAGCATCAGCTGATCAGAAAATTCATCATTTTAAGCAGTTTAAGTCGCGCTTAAGATAATTGATTAGGTGATCGGGTCAGAGCTGATCAGAAGTACAGCACAGTTCCCCTGGTGTTGTCTACATGCCCAGCTACATACAACAGCCACTCTAACGGCTGTCCACCGGCAGAGAGGAAAGGACGAGTGCAGAGTCAGTGAATGCAAGCTTTTAGACCAAGCACAATGAAAAGTTAAGTTTCACTTTCACTGCCCCTGCTGTTCTTCTGCTCCATCTGTGACAACAGTATGCTCTGTGCTCCCAGAGTGTGGTGAAATGTATAACTTAACTATACATATATATACATTATATTTCAACAGAAATCAAAAGTAAAAGGTCTAGCTTCAAAACTTGAAAATCCATCTGACAGATGATTTAATCGTGGCAGCCCACCACAAATAAATTAATGTGTGAGAAAGCTGTAATCTTACCCCTGTCCCCTTCTCTTATCCTTCATGACAACAAGCTCATCACACTTGTTTGCTACATTAATCAATTAACTAACTACCTAACCTTGGAACTCCTTTTAAGGCTGGGCAATAAATCAATTTGATCAATTAATGTGGTATATTTTTTAAAATAAAAATCTAGATTTTCTCTTTAACATCCTCCACCGCTCTCTTAGGGCTTCCATAGTTCAGTCTCATCTGTCGTTTGGTTCAGTTTTGCGGCGTCAGATCTTAAACAAACTACAGCCCGCTGCAAAGTTTGTTTAAAGGCTGTTGCTACGAAAGGCAGTGGCACAACTGATTTATTTCAACATTTCAAACAGAGGCAGCAGCCAAGTGGGAGAATTGTGTCTCACTCCGAGATGCACAAGACTGCGTCAGCCCACAAACAGCCAGTAAAAAGCAGCCGACATTAGTGGGATCATTTTCCCATTGTGTCCCGTATGACAAGAAAGCCACCCACTGCAAAGCTGTTCCTGATGCAGTCGTATAATGTGCATATCGCTAAAGGTACGGTGGCCATATGTAAAGTGGTAGAGCCTGGGCTTATCCACATGCTGAAAACTATCAACCCCAGGTATGTGCTACCAAGCCACCCTGCCTCATCTGTACAACTGTACACGTGAAAAGATCACAGAGAGCCGGAGTGGATGTGGTTTGACTCCACTACAACAGACCTATGGTCCCGTCATATGAACACAACCAAAAACATTTTGTGTAGACATGGAACTAATGCTGATAGACAGTTGTACGATTTCAGAATTGGTCATTTTCAATATTC
This sequence comes from Plectropomus leopardus, assembly GCF_026936395.1. Taxonomy (NCBI): domain Eukaryota; kingdom Metazoa; phylum Chordata; class Actinopteri; order Perciformes; family Serranidae; genus Plectropomus; species Plectropomus leopardus. The sequence goes on from NC_142178.1 coordinate 6,427,946, forward strand.
GACTGTTTCAACTGCAAAACTGCACGATATGCAAAACTGACTTGAAGCCCTCTACATCATACAGTTTGCCCTTGTTAATTTGTATCACTAAAATCAAAGCAAAACTTACTGTGAGTAATTTTTTTGTCTTTTGTAGTTTGTTTTTAAGAGGCAAAAAAACAAAAAAAAAAACATTAAAATTCCAAATCAAGTTTGGTGTGAAAAAAATCAGAGATTTTATTTTTAGGCCATATAACACAGCCCTAACTTCTTTATGCCTAGTCAGCTGAGTGAAAGCTAATGTGTGAGCATCTATTCACATGACACTGTTTTGTTCAGGACTCAGTTTGGTGCATTTGTATGACCATGTCGGAGCAAAATCATTAGGGATGCACAATAAGATCAGTAGATATTGACTTTAAAATCAAATATCGGAATCAGCAAATTTGCTAATTTTTTTCAGATATCACAAACTGATTAAAAAAAAAAACCATGAACCCTAAGTTTTCATATTTTGCACAATGAATGAACATTGCATAAAATAAAAAGCATTGTATTTCATGTCTCCATTTGCTGGTGGGCCATCACAATAAGAGCATGGAGAATATGATGTTAATTCCACTACAGAAGAGACCTGATGATCACTAAAATTAGGTGTGGAAAAAAAGTGGATATATTGATATCGTTATCAGTTATCGACCAAATGAGTTATTATATATCGGCATATCAGACACTGGCAACAAATTGTGCATCTCTAAAAATCAGTTCACATCCACATAGAAAGAGTCTATTTTCATTCCAGTTTAAAATTTCACTCTCATGGCCTCCACATATCTAATCAGGAATTCTTCCCTTAAAATCAACACTGATCTCAAAAAATGCCACAGTTAGGCACTAGTTTCACTTCCTCATCCTGTGTGTAAGTACAAGATTCCAATAACACCCCTGCATGCGTCAGAACTGGTGGAGGTAAAATCTGCAGTAAAAGGTTTGTGATTCAGCAGGCAGGTATAAGTTTATTGTCTGTCTCTGTTCAATAAAACTGATGGATCGCTTCTGATGGGCCTACGGTACTAAAAGCGCTTAAGGAACTATTTCTGCTGTTGTCGGAAACCCTTTAATCAGTTGTTTCAGACTGAAGCCAAACTGGCAGAAAGTGCTGTCTATATGGCAAAGGAGATTAGGGTAGACCTAAAACCTTTTAGACCTCATTAGAGCAGGTGTTCCAAACCTCTTTACTTTCTGAATCAACATTATGTCATAATAAGTCGGGGAAAGTTTGTGGCAGTACCAGTTATTTTAAGATTCCTTTGCCGCCCACAACATCTTTGTAAATACAGCTGCAATAGAAAATCTATCATTACGGTTACTCAACAAGGTGGATCTCTACCTCCGGAAGTGGCAGCGATATCATGCTTTTATGGATATGGTTCAATAGGGCAGGATCATCATAAGTCACGTACAAATTAACGAGACCGACTTTGAGGAATATTATCCGTTATGTATTTCTGCCAACTATGTATCCACCACTAATGTATATAACACGCCACCATACCTCAGCCCTTTTTGAAACTGGCCACATAATAATTACTCTACACCTTCAAGCGTTTGCTTAACGATCAATGTGCCCCGGATAAATAATGAATTCAGAAAAATTGCTTTTAGTTTTTGTGCTGCATCTACCTGGAACATCTTACAATAGTTAGTATGAGCCAGTTTAAAACTATGATTACCAGTTACTCTTATTGAATGTAGCTGTTTTTAATGGTGTTCGGCCTGTTTTCTGTGCTCTCATCATCATTGAAAATGAGGCCAGCAATGATTCCTCGAGATTTAAGTAAAGGTTGAATGAATGAATGTAGGGAGAATTCTATACTAGCAGCTTGTAGCTGACTGAACACCATTGTTGACACATCATTTTTTTGGTAAATGTGTGTTTTGCTTTGTTTTACTTTATTCAGTTTCATTCAGTATAATCTGTTTTTAGCTTTTCAGTTTTATATTGTTTTTTTTCCCTGTATGTCTTGTTAGATGTTTATTGTGGTTGTAATCATTCTCTGAAAACTCAATAAAAGATGAATCATTAAAAAAAAAGATTCCTTTGGCACTAATTTTGTTAAATGTTGGAAACTTTTTAAAAGACCTCTGACAATATTCAGGTTTAAAGAGTAGCTTCAGTGTAGCACAACTGGAAGTATGACATTTTGGGGTGGAAAGTTCAATACGTCATTAGTTTAGTATGGAAACAACACAATTTGACCGTGCTTATTTTTTCCAGTCGATGCAAAGCTGTGAGGCTCTGACGGTGAACAGGGAGCAGAGGGAGATTCGGCTACATCAGGTACGCTAAAGCTCCAGTTTCATGTTGTGCACTTTTTAAATATTAGTTTTGAAAAATGCCATACCAATTAACTTAACTATCATTATTAATAATGCAGTGCCAAAGGGGTCTTACAAGACCTCCACACATGGTTCATATGTCCTAATGTGTGCAGCCATGTGTGTTTGTATGTGTGTGTACTGTATGTTTGTGTGCACGCAGTTACGTACTAAAAGGTTGACAGACACACCCTGAGTTTTCGCTTAGTATTAAACTTGACAAATACGAAGCATCAAAAATGTAGCTGAGCCTAAAAATAACATCATAAATTAGTAAAGCCTGGGAGGACCTTCAGAACGCAGTCGGCCTCATATTCTTCTTCTTCTTCTTCTGTTTCGATTCTGCACTAAGTGTCAGGGCTCACTTTGTATTCATGTCTCTTCTGAAACACAGATACACGCATACACACACACACACACACACACACACACACACACTGGTACGGGCACATACAACAAACATGCAGATGGAGTCCAACAGCAAACTGTGCCTCACATCACATGTTACAATGGCATCGACACAGGAGGCTGAAGCATGATGCAGCAAAATATCTGGAGCAACAAACACTGTAAAATGCATGTAGTAGTGTGAGTATCTGTGCGCACATAATGAGTGTTTGTGTGTGCGGTTGTGCATGTTCCTGGTTGCAGTGATGCATTAGTAAAACACATTTTGATTTCACACAGACTGCGTACTGTTAGTCTATTCATCAATTCTTTAGCAGCAGTTGAATATAGAAAATGACTGAGTCATTTGCTTTAAAGGGA